>NC_041389.1:225340838-225409837 GCF_002162155.2 Triticum dicoccoides | reverse complement strand
GATGAAGAGTGAGCGGTGGCGTTGCCTCTGGATGAACAGGACCCCGTGTTGTGGAGGGCTGGATGAACAGTAGATGGTGGAGGGGTGCCCGTGGAGGGGTGGTTGAATAGGACCCCGTGGTGTGGAGGGCTGGATGAACAGTAGACGGTGGAGGGGTGCCCGTGGAGGGGTGGTTGAACAGTAACCGATGGAGTAGCGCGCGGTGGCGGCTAGATGAACAGGAGCCCGTGGAGGTTGGAGGAGGTCGACGGTAGCCCGTGGAGGGTGGAGGAGGTCGACGGTGGAGATGAACAGTATCCCGTGGAGTCCCGTTTTGCGGTACGCCACACCCCTCCCGATGAACAGGACCCCCGTTTCGACCGTAGCGCTCCAACACAAGTTTTTGTCCGTTTTGCGGTACGCCACACCCCTCCCGATCAACAGGACCCCCGTTTCGACTATAGGAGGTCCGGTTCCTCCATTTTTGCGGTACGCCACACCCCTCCCGATCAACAGGACCCCCGCTTCGACCGTAGGAGGTCCGTTTCCTCCATTTTGCGGTACGCTAGGCCCCTCCCAATCAACAGGATCCCATTTCGAACGTGGCCGGTCGAACACAAGGCCGTTTCCTCCGTTGTGCAGTATGCCAGGCCTTGTTTCCATCGCCTGTTCCGTCCAAGCCCTCCCGATGAACATGACCACGCATTTCGTTCCGACCTAGCCAGTTGGCTCCCCATGAACTCGACGATGATGCTGTTTCTCCGTTCCAACCCAGCCATGTACGTATGCGCGAGTAGGCGTTCGAGAACCTGCCCGTATGTACGTACGTGGCCATATTTTCTTTCTTGCACCCTCGCTGCTGTACGTATGTGTACATGCTACGTGCGCGCCTATACTACGACACGTGCGCGCCTCTACTATGACACATGCGCGCCTCTACATTGACCAGTATGTATGTACATGTTCACGACCAGAATGACAACGCTACGTACACTTCGACCAGGTGGGTCCCGACTGTCAGGCACTTCCTTGCCTGCGAAGATGTAGCTGGTGGGTCCCAACAGTCAGGAGACGAATTGTTTTTTTCGGACGCATTTCCTTGCGTGCGAAGATGTAGCTGGTGGGTCCCAGCAGTCAGGGGGGCAAATCGTTTTTTTTGCCCGGACGCACTTCCTTGCGTGTGAAGATGTAGCTGGTGGGTCCCAGCGGATAGGGGCGAATTGTTTTTTTTGCCCGGACGCACTTCCTTGCATGCGAAGGTGCATCTGGTGGGTCCCAGCAGTCAGGGGGGAAATGTTTTTTCGTGAAATACGGTGGCCCGTCCGGTGGGTCCCCGCTATCAGGTGGAGGAATAATTATTTTCCGCGTAATAAGGAGGCACTTCCTTGCTGCGGCCGTGGACCCAGCTGTCAGCCTCTCCACATACAGTCCACGTCCGATGGAAGTCGTTCCTTGACCATGTTGACCACGCCACGCCGAGAGCACCAGGGCGGTGGACGACGGTGAGGCCTAAGAAGGGGAAGACGGGGAGCCGGGGAAGACGCGGCAGCGGAAGCCCGCGCGGAGAGGAGTACGAGGGTTCACTGGTTCGGCTTTGGTGTGAGGCTGCCGTCGCCGCAGGGCCTGGCCAACGGTGGGAATAGTAGGGGGCGGTGAGGCCTCCGCGGTAGCACATCCGGCCACGGGAAGCAGGAGCATGCGGCACGACCGACGCTGCTTTGGGCGGCTGGAGCAAGAAGACCAGAGGTTGAAGAAGCACTACAGCCATTGGATGGACATCATACGGTCACTGGAGCTAGAATCGTTTATATTGACTAAGTTGACAAAGCCCTCCGTCCCCGTCAACTTAGTAGGCCCACAAGTCAGCCTCCCACCAAGGTGGGTCCCAGCTAGCAGGGGGGTATTCATTTTTTTGTGCGTAGTAAGGAGGCACTTCCGGTGGGTCCGAGCTGACAGCAGGGGGAACGTTTTTTTCACGAAATATGGTGGCCCGTCGGGTGGGTCCCTGCAGTCAGGGGCAAACATTTTTTTCATGAAATACTGGTGGCCCGTCCGGTGGGTCCCTGCTGTCAGGTAGAGGAATAATTATTTTCCGTGTAATAAGGAGGCACTTCCTTGCGGCTGCCATGGACCTAGCTGTCAGCCTCTCCACGTACAGTATTCTTCCGATGGAATTCGGTGGTTGACCACATTGACCACGCCGCGCCGAGAGCACCACGGCGGTGGACGACGGCGAGGCCTAGGAAGGGGACGACGCAGAGCCGGGGAAGAACACGCGGAGAGGAGTACGAGGGTTCACTGGTTCGGCTGCGCTGCCGTTGCTGCAGAATCACAGGGGGTGTGGGTGAGTGGAGTGGAGGGATGGCCTGGCCAGCGGTGGGAGTAGTATGGGGGCGGTGAGGCCTCCACGGCAGCACAGCCGGCCACGGGAAGCAGGAGCAAGCGGCACGGCCGGCGCTGCTTTGGGCGGCTGGAGCAAGAAGACCAGAGGTTGAAGAAGCACTACGGCCGTTGGATGGACATCATACGGTCAGTCGAGCTAGAATCGTGCATATTGACTAAGTTGACAAAGCCCTTCGTCCCCGTCAACTTAGTAGGCCCACTATACTGGGTCCCAGCTAGCATGGGGAGTATTCTTTTTTTTGGCCGTAATAAGGAGGCACTTCCTTGCGTGCGAAGATATAGCTGGTGGGTCTGAGCTGTCAGTGGCGGTAACGTTTTTTTTTTTCGCGAAATATAGAGGCCCTTTCGGTGGGTCCCAAATGTCAGGTGGAGGAATCATTATTTTGCGCGTAATAAGGAGGCATTTCCTTGCGTGCGGCCGTGGACCCAGCTGTCAGCCTCTCCACGTACAGTCCACTTTGACCACGCCACGCCGAGAGCACCAGGGCGATGGACGACGACGAGGCCTAGGAAGGGAACGACACGAAGGCAGGGAAGACTCGGCAGTTGTTTCCCACGCGGAGGAGAGTACGACTGTAGGAGGGTTTACTGGTTCGTCTGCCGTCGCAGGAGAATAACAGCAGGTGTGGGACTGTGGGTGAGTATAGGGATGGCTAGGCCAGCGATGGGAGTACGATGGGGCGGTGAGGCCTGCCCGGCAGGACAGCCGGCCGCGGGGAGGAGGGAGCAGGCAGTCCCGCCGGCGCTTGTTTGAGCGGCTGGAGCAGGAAGAGCAGAGATTGAAGAAGCGCGACGACCGTTGGATGGACATCCAACAGTATACAGGCCATCTGTGGAAAGCCTCAAATTTGTGGAAAACAGCATACAACCCATCTGCCATTATTTCAAATAGTTTACAGCCCATTTGCTAATTCTTACGGGTTTTTTTGGAGCCCATATTCTTTTTGTTAGCATTACAGCCCATATTGTGGCCACGGTTAAAAAATTATACGAAATTTTGCATATGTCTGTGCGGTCTGAACTGTTTTTAATCCCGAAATTTCGAGTCGCATTCAGACTGATTTTAAAAATAAATGTATATCAATATAAAATCCAATAAATTGTCCACACATAAAAATCAATGCAATTTAAAATCTCGAAATGAAAAAAGATATTTGAAACTAATTGCCAGTTTGATGTGTTTTAAAAATGTACAGCCTATTTCTCATTACTGATAGGCCATTTTTTCGGCCAGCCGAATGAAGCTCTCCTCGTCTTGAAAGATTTGCAGCCCAACAGGCCTGATAAAGCGACTTACTTGACAAATCACAAAAAAACTGGGCTAGCCATTTTCAGAAAGAAAAAAAACTACTGGGCTGGTCTGTGGTAAACATAAAAGAAAAGGTTGTCTAGACAGGCCAGAGTGTCCCGCACAGCCCAGTTGACACCCTGCTTCCATCTCAAAAACAAATTAGATAAATGCCACTCCAATTATGGCGATTCATAAAAATGCCACTGCAATTTCCAAACTTTGAAAAATGCCACTTCAATTTTTGCAAACTTTGAAAAACGCCACTGCAGTTTGCAAACTTTGAAAAACGCCACTCCAGACTTCGAAAAATGCCACTAGAAATGGCATGAAGTGGCATTTCTCGGAGGCATTTATCAAATTAACCAAAACAAAAATAACCGGGCGAGCTGTTGGATCCCTGGTGTCAGCCGCTCGTTGTGCAATTCTCTCGTTTATTGACTACGTTGACAATGGCATGGGACCCAGATGTCAGAAATCCACTAGGAGGAGCCATTTTTTTATTGGCTTGAAATAAGGAGGCACTTGCTTACGTACTGCCATGACCTTGGCGGGTCCCTACTGTCATCCTCTCCACGTACAATCATCTCCTGATTGTGTACGCGTCAACTTGCTAGGCCCACAAGTCAGCCTCTAAACCCGTGGAGGACAAATACAACCCATTTAAAAAAATAACAGCCCATTCCATACGTTCAAACGGAAAGTTCAACATTCAGAGCAAAGTAACAGGTCTGATCCACATATAGAGTACTGAACTTCCATGTTGACAACCATCATAGCCAAGTTAACTATCTACTCCCACTAGACAAGTACTAACTTACTCTTAGCTAACTAGACGATGCCGGCCGCCATCTGTGGTACACGCTAAACGCCGGCACCGGCGTCCTGCGCCTCGCCTCGGACTTGCCAGAGGTGCGATAGGACGCGTTGCTCGCGCGCGTTGGCCCTTTCCGTGCCAGCGTGGTCCACCGAAGCTTCGGCTTCCAAGCGGGAAACCCACTTGACGAGCTGGTAGTAAAAATCAGCGTCACGAACGCGTGCGTGGCCGACAGCCTCCAGGGCTATTTGCCGGGCGCCGGCCTCCATGTAGTCGGCCCAGTTGCGGGCGCTCTGCTCGCGACTCAGAGCGTCGGTGCGCTGCTGCTCCATGTCCCACTGGCGGCGCAAATCAGTGATACGCTGCTCCTCCGCCAGGCGGTCGCGCTCCAACAACTCCTGCTTCTCCGCCGTGTGGTCGCGCTCCAACAACTCCTCGATCTGCGCATTGCCATCTAAAGACAGATAGAATGCCTCCTCCCTCCGTCTGCCTTGTGGTGAAAAACGGAACACTAGTTCCGGCGGTGACCGCCTCCGGCGTCGCCTATCGTAGACGGGCGGGGGCATGGCGGACGTGGCGAGCGACGTCGGGCCGGTGGGGGCTTATGAGGATATGGCGAGTTGGGTCATGGTGGCACCGGAGAAGGCCGGGAAATAGTACTTATAGGGGGAAGGTAGAGCGATGGTCATCGGAATTCAATGCATAATGGCTTAGCGCGCCAGCTTGCCGTGAAAAACTAGGGAAACTAAAATTATGACTGTGTCATCCCGTCCCGTCTGGGTCGCACGCCGGCATGGCGGTTAAACGAGTGCACTCGAATCATCTCCCTCCTTGTCAATAATGAATTCACGGATTTAAAAAGCCTGCAACAATTAAAGCGTATCTTTTTTCACATCAGTTAGCTGCCTTAATTACGGCCGACTGCATGCAAGCACTCAGAATCGCTCGCAGGCAGTACGCGAAGCAGCATGCAACAAGTCGCAGCCGAGGGCACGCATGCAGCCACTTAAATCACTGGAATTAATTAGGCTTAAACTTCTGCATGTCGTTAATTATTGCCATGCCTTGGTCTTGCTGCTTTGCTCATGGTACTAATAAAGCCGGACGGAGGGAGCACCTTGGTTGGTGAGAGGGTTGAATTAAGCCCTGAAAACCGGAAAGGAGGTACTAGTATGTGCGTGATCCGCTATTTATTCGTGTAGGATCAAGTAGGTCGTTTCTTGAATTGAGCCCTGCAAACCGAAAAGGAGGTAGTACGTGTGTGATCCGCTATTTATTTGTGTAGTATCGAGTAGGTCGTTTCTTGAATTGAGCCCTGCAAACCAGAAAGGAGGTAGTACGTGCGTGATCCGCTATTTATCCGTGCAGGATCGATAGTGTAGCTTGTCAGTTTCTTCAGAGGTAGGCATTTTTATCCGTGTAGGATCGATAGTGTAGCTTGTCAGTTTCTTCAGAGGTAGGCATTTTTATTCAAAAAACTGCCACTTTGCATCTTGCGTCGCAAATAAAACTGCCAGGAGCGCATTTGTAGGCTAGCTAGTGATCGATCAGTAACTTGTAAACACTAAGCAAACAGAAATAAGTAACTGTTAATGCATCTCAATGATTCACAGATCATATACAAATATGTAGTTCCAAAAGCAAAGATCAGCCACTTCGGATCTTGCGTCGCAAGACTCGCAACTAAAACTAACTAGTACGATTCCCATACATAAGATCAATATGTTAATGCATCTAAATGATTCACAGATCATATACAAATATGTAGCTCCAAAAGCAAAGATCTAGAAAAAACATCTGTTCTTCCTACTAACATGGATGCTTATCTTGGCCAACATTCAGTACAGACTGAAAGACAAATTTGTTTGTGAAGTCTACAATTCCTCTTGCAAACGTAAGTGGTTTCACCAACAGCTGGAACCATGATAATGAACCACACATGATGGAGGAACATCCACTGCAATATGATTTGGTCTTCTCTCGATCACACCGCGAGACTATTTTCGGAATACAAACTTTAACTTAGGGAAGATGATGCCCATTGTATAATCAGACCAAAGCAATGAAGCACCTAGTGTTGGCTAGTAAATAGTACAATACTACTTTTCTGCAGTCGATGAAGTGACTATCCAATCTTTGTGTCTATTTTCAAATGGCACTGCATGCAGTGGCTATACTATTCTCTTGTGCAGTTCAACCAAAATTGCGGACATTTTGTTTGTTTGCCAAATAGCAACGGGCAGACATCTCTGTCTGCACAAATATCAAGCAGCTAGTAAACATATACCACACCATGTTCGCAGTGATGGAAGAGCTGAAATCGATACAACCGAAATTGAGCATCCAATCATTGAATCCTGTATTGCACCTCCAATGTAGGTCCACCCTGCCAATAAATTAACATGCAAACCACTAGTATTACTATCTAATGACAGTACAAAAAGAGTAGCAAAATAGTAGCAAACCATGTACCTTCATAATGAACAGCTCATAGTGCCACCAATTGGATATAAAGGTTTGGAAAAAACATGCTCCTAATGTTGAACCAGTTGGACTTTTTGTGCAGTTCCACTAAAATCGAGCATCCCTGTTTGCATAGATATTGAAAGTGTGATTACTATAAAAGTGGCACTAGTTGAAGCATAGACTCACAAATATAAGCATTCCAATTTCTTAATGGGAAAAGGTAGCAAGACTATTTCTAACCACCTGTTTGAAGGAATAAATAAAGAAACAGCAGCTGATGTCAGGAAGGCATACATAGTTTTTTCTGAAAAACTGAGCCATTCCTGACCTTTCCTCTTCTTTTAAGCAAATTTTGTGCAGTTCTACTAAAATAAAATGCCATCAGCGCCTTGACAATTCATTGACACTGTACAAAAGGAAATGACTTAACATTACATCATGATGTCGGGTATGTAGCCGACGGGCATTAGAGACAAACATACAGACCTCCTCCGATAACATAATGAACATTAATTTTAACAAAGGTGTGACTAGCTTTACCGGGATAATTTGAGTGAACTCTACACCCTATGTTCCTTACTATAAGACATTTTCGCGGTTCAATTTAAAGTACCCAAACATCTAGTATTTAGAAAAACAGGTAGTAGTTTTCTTGAGCACATATCTGGGAAAGCTTGCCACACTTTATTTATGTCCATACGCTAATGCAACACCATTCGAATACTACAAATATACACTAATCCAGTGGCTAGTGCAACAGTAGAGTAGTTAGTTTATTACAGGGTACAGTACAATGGTTTTACTTAACAGATTTAAATAAACTCTAGCACTGGAAGGTTTCTATAAGAATTAACAGTACAAAATGTAAAGGTAACAAGTTTCAGCATTGGTATACTAGTTGTCCATGAGCATTAAACCAAATACAGAAGTCTGAAGGTAACTAGCATTATTAACTAATGATAGTATAAAAAAATTGCAAACCATGTACCTCCAAGGTAAATATCATTTCAAACTCGGGGGGACCTTAAAAATTGCTATCCCAATCTTGATAATCGATCAAACATAAAAATTTGATCGAACGAATCAAGGGAACAGCCGGAGGAGGAGGTGCCCACTCTTGACCTTTCCTCTTGTCTTCGTAATTGTCTGTGCAGTTTAACCAAAATAAAATGACATCGGCGCCTTGGCATTTTGGTGACACTGTACAAAAAAAATTAAATTATCTCATGAAAGTGAGGTATGTAATCTATAAGCATTAACAGTGCAAAAATCTGAAGGTAGTAACAAGTTTCATCGTTTGTATACTGGCTGTGCAACAACATTAGAATGCCTTAGCTGAAAAATCTTTAGTACATCCACAATCAACAGCTAACCCTGAAATAATCCAGTGACATTAAATGGCATTGCTTAAATTTATCGGTGGCATTAGACTGAGAGCGGCATTAGTTAAATGTGGCATCACTTTAGCAGTAGCATTGCTTGACTTGACTGTTGGCGTTATACTAATAGCAAAAAAGTGGCAATAAGAGCATGGGAGGCCCATTCGGACAGTGGGCGCACCAGTACGATGTACCTCCACGGACACAGAGTGGTGAGGGAGGTATGGTTGCCCAGAGCAACAAATATCCAGGCAGCATATGTGGATTACGTCCCATTTTTGTTCTCTTTAGCCACCTTTTTCCTATGTGAGGACAACAAACCAATCGACCCGGTCATTCTCTATTGCGTTTTCATGCCTATCTACCCTTCTTCAACCAAGAGACACGAGACTCATTCCTTAGCTACTGATTTCCCCCTTTCCAACCTAGATGCGGGTCTGATGCCTACTCTCTTGGACAGTACAGTCTCCCTTCCTTTCCTTATTCAACCCAGACATGGATTAGTCTGCATGAAGTAGGGTTTCCTTTAATAGTGCAAATTATGGTTTTCGTCTGCATGGCCAGCAGAGTAGAGGATAGCAAAAATTGGGAAGATGGTGGAGTGGAAAAAGATCCACATGCAACGACGTGCTAGATGGGGCAATAGAACAAGGGTATGGTTCGAAAAGAGGTAGCATACCTGAGGGTCGGCGGGAAGTGGCTTCGCTCATGGTCGTCGTCCTCTGCACACACTACAGCAGCGAGCTTGGGGACGGAGGCCATCCCGCGCGGGTGCTAGGTCTGAGAGGACGGCCTTCTCGTCAGTGTGTGACCTCGCTCACCGACGACGAGTGCGTCAATGCTGCATGTCCTTTTCTTCCCCGGCGGATCTGTGACCACTGGTGAGGAGGGAGAGAGGGGCCATCTTTTTTAGATCTGGAGAGAGGGTGGTAGTGTGAGAAGCAAGTGGACAGCCCTTGGCAAGAAAGCGCTGAAGCTCCAGCCTATATATCTTTTTTATACTACTAGTACTGGAGGTGGAGTAGTGGTAGAGTAGTTTATATTTTCTCTGCGTACAGTACAAATTAGTCATGCTTCAAAACTGAACGGCACGCCATTAAAAAAATAAAGGTCGATAACTAATGTGGCACCTCGGGCCAACGCAGCCAGATCGCATTTTGCACGAGAAATTACACACCATGTTTCGTTGACATGTGGTCCCGTTCCAACATATCAGTGAGACGACGTCGAGTAGTAGGAGTATTTCCAAACCGACATGTAGGCCGGGGCCCCCCTTCGTGAACCGTGGCAAACTGGCACCGTCCATCGACTCTTCGCCTTTCCCTCTCGATTTGGAACTGCTGTCGCACGCTCTTCCTCTCCCTCCTCCATTTTCCTTCAGCCCTTCACCCTTCTTCTGCCATTGTTCGATCGTCTTCTCCATGGAGGGAACATGACGGAAATGACCCCGTTATTCTTGCCCCGATCTGAAAGATGACGTGGTGGAGGAACTCATTGATCGGTGCGACGTCATCACCTCGGCTAGCATGGCAAGTTCGTTCAAGCCCATTCTCGACTCAACTAATAACATCATTACAAGGAACCCAAGAGTCAAGGAGCGGTTTGATCTCCCCTATCTTCTTCGCCGTGACCCTGATGACTGGCGCCATCACGACGGAGGCCTCGCCCTGTGCAAGTTGATGTCGCTTGATAATGATACATATGATGTTAAGATGCCATCGCTTGAGGGCAAGGCTTGGGTAGGCGCAAATGGAGATTGGGTTGTTTACATTGGATCCAACTACGAGTGGGAATGTGTACACTCGTGAGCGGGTTCCACTTCCAAAAATCTTAGCAGACTGCCCAGAGGTTGAGCACACCGGTATTGTACGCACGTTCAAATACAATCATGGTGACTGTCTTCTACGGAAGATAGCAATTTCTTGAGTTCCCAACCGCTCTTGGAATTACAACAACTATGAAGTTGTTGCTATCTTCGACAAGCTTGTTGCCGTCCTTGCTGGTTTGACTCGATGGATATTGCTCAAAAATCAGTTTCTGTACACGGATGAGTACTGTGATGCAATTGAATACGAGGGCCTTGTGTTTGCTGCCACCACTCGTGGCACTGTTTTTGCATGGAATCGTTGTTTCGGTACGTTTGTCTCCCACCGTAATTATAATTGTTTCATCCACATGCATGCGGGTTAGC
Source organism: Triticum dicoccoides (assembly GCF_002162155.2). NCBI lineage: Eukaryota > Viridiplantae > Streptophyta > Magnoliopsida > Poales > Poaceae > Triticum > Triticum dicoccoides. The sequence continues at coordinate 225,399,314 of NC_041389.1, read as the reverse complement.
AAGTTTCCTTTACTAATTAACGTTCTTCTTGTGTTTCCAAGGTCCTGCGAACATTCCACCACCTATACTTGAAGATTTTTATAACCAAGGGGGAGATGACGATGGTGATGATCACGAGCATGAGGACGAGCAGCGCCCATATACTATTTGGCGCCTGGCAACTAATTCCGATGGATCACCTCTTCTTGTGTGTATATAGCCCACTGATGATGTTACTGCTAAGGAAGCAGGTGTAGTTTCCCATGGTCGCACTCTCTAGACCTATTCCAACACCCATTGCATGGTATTCGGGATGGATACTAGTGTGCTAGAACCAACTCCTTCTCCCTGGTACAGAATTGATAGTCTTGGAGAAAACTCGCTCTTCCTTGGACAAAACTATCCAATGATGGCGAAAGGTGATCCAACTGCCGTTGACACAACGTTACTACCATTTATGAGAAGCAACTGTGTCTATACCTCGGACATTTGGGTGGTTCCCTACCCTGGTACTGATATAGTAGGCCGCTTCATCCTGGATGATCAGTCCTGCGTTGGTCTCCACATCGACAATGGATGGCCCGTCCCAGAGAATCACTTGTGGTTCAAAGCAAGCGTTTCCAACGCCGAGGAATGGTTGAGTTGAAGTTCATTTCATTGCTTGTTATTTGTTGTGTGGTGAAAACTCTAGTATTTATAATGTATCCTCGTTGTCGACGTGGGTTGATGACCTATTGTATTTAATAAAATGATATGCCTGTGATAAATTTACTAAATTTATGAATGGCTTTCGAGTCGCTTCTGTGAGTGAGTGGTGCGACGAGGCAAAAAAATATTTTCCGAATACATAATTGTACGTGCATTGCAACAAGTTATCGGATGAGGCCAATCAACAATAGTAGTACACTATTTGTACGAGCTTCACATGCTTCGCGCGTCATGCGGGTGTTTTTACTGTAGCCATATTGTACTACGTAACCAGCACCTCGAATCCTCGATACTAGTAGTACTATATAGTAAGTAGTAGGAGTAGTAGGGTGGCATGGGCCAGAACAAGCATTCACGTCCAGGAGTACGGCACACGCCACCAGCACGACTTCCATCTGACACCATATTTCTTGGAGTCCGTGCTAGAGCAATGTCTTCAACCTCATCATTTCTCTAACTCAGCCATCGCACGGCGGACGAGGTGGGGGTTTGCCGATAGTCGGTTTCCTTAACTGCGGCCCCACTTAAAAGGCCAACTGCAATGCACGACCCCAAACGGACCTCCGTTTTGCACGAACTCCAACAATAATTTTGACTAGAAAAGCAAGACCAAAGAAAACAAGAACCACAAGAATACATTTTACTACTCCTGTAAGTTGGATTAGTGCCTTCTCGATGCATTCATTGTTGATCTGCAGAGGTTCGATCTTGCGTGCTTCTTTCTTCTTCGAGTGTAAATAAGTAGATGTTGCTTCCTCGCATCTAGTCTCATGTCTAGCCTCTATTCTAGTACTCCCTCCGGTCCGTTTTTCTCTGTGTCTAAGCAGCAACACGCATACCAAGTAGGAGTATCAACAAGTGCACTAATCTCATCTATAGCCTCTGTGCTAGCTAAAATTGATAGAACATCTACTAAATTGTGCTCTATCAATATATGGATGTACTCTTCTTCCCAATACAAAAACTTGCATCCATTCTGCTCCCTCCATTGCACAATACATGCCTTCTATTTGTCAAAATATATATGTATCTAGACATGTTTTAGTATATAGGTACATCCATTTTTGGACAAATGGAAGTCAAGTATTTTGGAATGGAGGGAGTACACAATAAATTTTTTAAGTTAGCACAACTAGTCTAATCCGAGAGCACAACCGAAGATTTTGTCGGGTTCTTCCTCCTTTTGCCGACACGTGGGACATCCAGCATCCAGGTCGTGTCATGAAAGAAAATAGAGTGGTAGTTGAAGCCACGAGATGTGCATCTTGGGTTAAACTGTAAATAGAATCTTACTACTCTTGAGTAACTCCAAAAGCGGCCACCGAAGATCTTTCTTGGATTTGTTTTTCATCACCAGCACGTCGAGGTGAAAGATGTGCAGGCTCAGTGGGTTCGCTTGCGTTTTCACTGACATGTGGGACCGCATGTGAGCAAACAGACGATGGGCTCCGTGCGTCCGCTGGCTGGCTTAGAAGAGAGATAGAGGAGGGCTGAGCACAGACTGCAGGAAACTTGTTCTACGTACCTCGATATAGGCTCGATATAGTGGGGTGGCATGGGCCATAACTAGCATTCACGTCTAGCAGTACGACACACGCCACCCACACGAGTCCCATCCGACACCAATTTTCTTGGAGTCCGTGCTACAACCATCTCTTCTCCCTCCTATTTTCTTAGCCATCGCGCGGTGGGCGGGGTGGGGGTTTGCCTATAGTCGGTTTGCTCAACTGCAGTCCCACTTGTAAGTGAAAATGCAACACCGCACGCATTCCCGCTTGAGCGGCGTACCGGACCAACCGTGTGGGCGTGCGACGCGAACACGGCAGGCTTTTCCTTTTGAATTCGTAACTTGTAAAATTTGGTTCTGCTCCATGGCGCGATTGATAGCTAGAAAATAACGATTTTGCCTAGAGTAATGAGAAGTTTGGTTCTGGCGCCGTTCATGCATGGAGTACGTACGAAAATTATGAAGTTGATGCGAAAGGTAAGATAATTACTTTAGTATCATATACTACTACATGGATTTGACGGAAAGATAAAAATACATACGGATCCATCAACGACATCCTCACGGCCTAGTGCACCGGGTCACCAACCGACGTGTGAGGAGCAGCGGCGTTGGCGGCAAGCTCAACGTGCTTCTGAACAGTGCCGTCCAAGGTTGCCCTGCGGTCCAAGAAGGCCAGCGTCCTATCGTCCTCCTCTTGCATGTAGTAGTCCTTGTGGACAATTTGTGCATAGACGTGGGTGATTATGTCGATGGTGTCTTGCTGCGCTAGGCACTACGTGGCGAGCGCGACCTCGAGGTGGACATTCTCTGGCGCGACGGCGGGCAGTCGCAGGGCCACCAGTGCGTCGAAGAGGTTGTCACCATAGTGGTTGTTGAGGGTGGCGGGCATCGTAGAGCCTAGGCGCGTCGGCTGGAGGCTTACGTCAAAGTCGTCCGTGAGCTTCTTGACGACGGTGAACTTGTCGAGGAAACCGACGAGGAGCTCGTCGAACAAGGAGACGAAGCTGTCGTCCAAGCGGCCCCTCGCCCTGGCGGCCTCAAGTAATACTACCTGGAGACGTTCCTCGTTGCCGGGCCGCAGGCTGGCGTCGTGGACCATCTGGCACAGCCGGCTGATGCTTGCGCTCATCGCCTCGATGGGTCTAGCTTAGCTTGTAGTCAACTGATCTTGCGATTCGAGTGATCACTCTTGCCCTTGGTTAGCGTGCGTAGGTGTGTAGGATTTCGTACTACTCCTCGGCCCTCTACTGCACCTTCCTTTGGCTGTATGATAGGTTGGCCAGCCACCCCCTGGGCCCACATGTCATTCACCCAAAGGCAGTTGCCGTAAGTCAATGAAGCTGCGTCCCCCTCCGTGCCGGTGCAGTATAGTCATCTCACCGGACCTCTAGTTGGGGCGAAACAAAAGAAGTTTTATGTTTACTGGTTTATTGGTCCCCTTTGCATTTTGCGCCAAGTTTTGACCTTTGGTTTAACTAATAAAATGTTAATGCATGTAAACAAAAATGTTGTGTAAGTCACATTACGAAAACCAAATAATCCCAAAACACTTAGGCACGATGCATTAACTCCCTCCTTGTTTCTTATTTCGTGACATATCAACCAATGAGAGATGTGGGCCGTGCATGCTTTCAATGACTTGAGACTACCAAACATGACATGCAGTGTTTAGTTCATTGCATGTAATCCTATTAGTACTCTAGTTAGCAAAAAAACATTAAGTTCTCTCGCCGATAGGAATAAAACACCATGTATTTATTTACAGAGGGAGTAGTACATTTTTTGTGACATGCATTACTAGATATTGCTAGTCAAATACTAAAATCCAGATGGACATGGTAGTACTCCTAAATCCAGACGGTGGTGCTACTAGTACTAGTAGTAGTACTACCAATGTAGTAGTAGGAGTACTAGCACTGTACTACCCGTTGGTCAAATTATTACGTGTTGCTCCTCACAGTGAAGTGACAAGACCCTACGCCGGAGATGACACCTGAGTATAGGCGCCATGTTCGGCATACCATAGTCAGCCTCACTGTCTGCAGTCACTATCATCATGGTTGTAGAGCTAGCCTTCTTACAACTAGCCCTGTTCGACATAATTTCCCGTGCATAGATGCCCGTGCATTGCACGGAACAGGGGTGGACGGCTCCGGCAGCGGCCATCGCGCCAGATTTTTCCACGGCCTTCTAGATGGGGTGGGAAGGAGATAAGGCTGATTGTGGGAGACAAGGAGTTGTTTGTAAATAGGGAACAAGTGCGGGCATCTTTTTGCAAAAATGGAGAAGCTTGGTTTGTATGCGTTAGATCTAGATCCGATGGCTATTGGTGAAAGATGGGAGGCACAACATCATCACCAACTCAGGACCTGTTTGATTCGCAGGATTTTGAAAACGCAGGAATAGGACACGGCAATATTACAAGTTTCAAACTGATATTACAAATGTTAGGAGTAATGCTGCACCTAGGAAGAGGGAATTACTAGGAAGTTTACGTAAGAACTTTCGTTACTTTAGGTGGATGCAGCATTATCGTACAAACTAAAATCCACCGCCCTGACAAGTCACTAATGGGCAAATAAGTTTTCGAGTCTCTGGCCACTTGATGTTTCAAAAACAAATTTAGTTTCTGCGAAGACTTTGTCATTTAGGCTTAGACGCTTGCGGTGATCAGCACGCCATTCATTGTTGCGCCAGAGAATGCCAAACCTCATTGCCTTGAGCACACTTGCCTCCAGAACAAAGAACCTGGCCAATTTAATCTCAGATGTGCTGCCTTGATAGTCGATCAAATCAATTTCTGTAAGATGGAGATCAAGGCATTCGATGAGATTGTTATAGTGCAGCGCATTTTTCACTTTCGGGTCATTTTTTATCTGCAAAAGTAGAGAACATATTAGAGCAGCTGGCTGCATAAGATTGCCGTGTCATCAAGAGGTACCAATATCATTCGCTCATACGATAGGGTTGGCTGGCTAGTGATATTTTTGCTCTCTCTCTCTCTCTCTCTCTCTCTCTCTCTCTCTCTCTCTTTCTGTTTCCCCTCATTTAACTAGGAGCACGTGAAGAGCTTGGGCATTTGTTGCCTTCCACTATGTGGCCGATGCCATATTTTGCAAAAGTATGCCACATAATACGCATCAATGTCAAATCAAAAGATTTTGGCACCGCTCTCGCGATGTGAGAGAGTTGGCACCGCTGTGCACACAGTCCCACATGTATAAACAAATCAATCAAACCAACTACACCAGCCTCTCACTCTCCCAAACAAGTGTTTTTTATTGCCTCAGTCCTCTCTCTCTCCCACGCAGTGTTTTTTCATTGCGTGAGTTAATTTGGCACCAGAGCAAAGTAGGTGATGCAGATTGGGGCACCAGGTGAGCAATGGAGGGGCATCGATGCCAAATGCATCACAAGTGAATTTGGCACATGTTTTGGCCTACATAGCCCACTTTTGCACTCCCTCCGTCCCAAAATTCTTGTCTTAATTTGTCTAAATACAGATGTATCTAGTTACATTTTAGTGTTAGATACATTCGTATCTAAACAAATGTAAGACAAGAATTTTGGGACGGAGGGAATACTACCTCGTATTTAGTATAAAATTTTGACCATAGATTTACCTAAGAAAATGCCAATGCATGTCACTAAAAATTACACCATTTGAAATTATGTTCAAATACGAATCCAACGATATAGTTCTTAGTGACATGCATTAACATTTATCAGTTAAATCTATGGTCAAATTTTGATACTACAAAATTGGAAGAGTAAACCAGGACAGAGGTAGTACTTGCTCTTAGGGTAACCATAGAGTTACTGGAGTAGTCTAAGTTACTTTCCACTATGACTAGCCTAGGCTACTATAGTAGTACAGCATAAAAACGATTTAGGTGATCACATGAGAAAAAATACTAAAAACATTTCTTTCGGCGCAGTGCGTAGATGCAGTTTTGAACACTACACTTGTCATTGTAATTTAGGAAAATTACGAAAAAATTGAGCTACGTTGTGATTACCGTTTACTTAGAGGAACAAAGTTTCCCCTCGATGAGTAGCTTCTCCGTGCACGGAAAGCATGTAAGGAATCCAACAACTTGATGCAGATTGGGGCCGATAGATTTTAGTGCTAAGATCTTCACTGTGCGCATGGACTGGGTCAAGCTTGTGGGAATCATTTTCTGGAAGACGGTCGTAAATACATCAAGAAGAAATTTAAAAATGTGAATTTCAAGAAGACGGAGAAGAAGATGAGTGTTGTACCTGAACAATTACGGATCCAATAAAGAGTTTGGAGAATTTGGCAGACGAGTACACCAACATTGTCAATTTCGGCGCGTCAATGACCCTGATTTTTGTTGGACCTTCTAGATCCGATACAAGCAATCTCTCAAGGAAAGGTGCATTCTCAATGACCATAATGTGGAACAGCTGGAGTGATCTCTTCCCAACTGATGTCTGTTGTGGGGCCAGCAAGACACATAAATCCATCAGAGATTCGTCGAGGCGACGTGGAGGCTAATGAACCCATGGATCTGCGCAAGACGAAGGTACTCGAGCGCAGTACAGCTGCGGAGCAGGTGCTCCATAGCCTTCTTCGAGATGACAACGTCGAAGAGGTCGAGCTGCTTGAGTTGAGGGAGAAGAAGGGCGGGCGCAACATTAATCTGGGGAACATAGCAGGAGCTGAAGCTGGCGCGGCGCAGCATTGGCGTGAGGCGGAGCGCGGACGGCAGCAGAGAGCGACATCGTCCAGCTTCAAAGCTGAGATCCTCGAGCTGATCTAGGGCGGGGGATAAGACCCACTCGTCGAACTTGGGTTGGACCTTGCAGTTCTTACTAAACATGCGGATGTCAAGGCGTCTGGCTGGCCCAGGGTGCGATGAAAGGATCTTGGAGACTACGGCCATGCATTTGCAATCCCCGTCGCAGAGGCAGCTGTCGACGGTGAGGTTGAGGGGGACGCAGCGCCAGAGGGGGCGCCACCGCCGGGAGAGCAGGGCGGTCCGCACAGCAGATTTGGTGGGGAGGATGCCGATGATCACGAGCAGCATATCGTCGGGGAGGCTGCTGATGAAGTCCAGGCTCGCCGGATGCGGTTTTGGCTCGAGCCGCCTCCGCTTGTTGGCTGCCTCGCCGTCCATCTCAACCGGCGGCGACGCTTGTGTACACGTGTGCTGGTGTGTGTTGTGTGCTGGGTGTGCGCGAGTGCGTCCTTCTGTGCATGCCGCCGCGCAGTGGTGAATTGTGCGCGAGTGCGTCCTTCGCGCGCAAGAAGTTTGTCCTTAGTGTGCCCTCAATTTACTAGCGTGCGGGGTGCTACCCCGAGTGGTTTCAACTTTGTTTACTTCACCGCATGTCAGATGGGCCTCTAGTTTACTTATTTTCACCCACTGCCACATGGGCCAGCACACCAAGATACAGAACACGAGCTGACAACGCAGCATGTGGATTGGTTGACCGGTCAACTAAACAATATACGGAGCTATACGCTGACACAGTGAGCGTATAATCCGTCAGTATAGAGAGTTCGAGTGAGAGGGGAGGCCCGTGAGAGATAGCAGAGAGAGAGAGAGAGAGAAAGAGCTACTCCCTCCGTTCGATAATGTAGTTATAACATTTTTTCAAGTCAAACTTTTGAAACTTTGACCAAGTTTATAAAGAAATTACTTATATCTACAATACCAAAGATAAATGATAGTATGAAGTAAGTACATGTTGTGATGAATCTAATGATCGTTCCAAATGTAAATGTTTTTCTCCACATATACCTGGTCAAACTTTTCTGAGGTTTGACTTTTCAAAACATCCATATGCTTATGGATGTGACAGAGTCCCTAACGAGAGAGAGAGAGAGAGAGAGAGAGAGAGAGAGAGAGAGAGAGAGAGAGAGAGAGAGAGAGAGAGAGAGAGAGAGAAAAGTGTGTGTGCATGTGTGAAAGAGACATGGACAACACACGATAAAAGTAGAGAAAAAGCGTGCATGTCTTATGAAAACATATCACACATGCATCTTCGACAACGGAGGCAAGGTGAGGAGATAGTGTGTGGTTGTTTGAAACCGAGAGAGGAAGACCCCTAGCACGTGGCCAAGAGGGGTCTGACAAACAAGGGAGAGAGGTCGAGAGAGATGTACAGAGAAAATGCAGACATGGGGAGGAGAGAGTGTATGTTTGTCATAGAGAGATCCCCTGGAGATCGTGATGGGACTACATGGGTGGGAGATCGAGTGACAAGGTGTGCGCGCGATAGAAGATGCCCCGAGAGATATCGAGATAGACATATGGATGGAAGGAGACAATACATGTGTTCCTGATGGCTAGTAAGAGATAATCATACTTAGGAGGGGGGGAGTGCTTGCACCTATGGCCCTGTTTGGATACTCTAACTCAGTTAGAGGTTAGAGTTAGATTCTAACCCTGAACTAACTCTAAGTAAAGAGGTGTTTGGATGGCAGGGTTAGATGGAGCACGGATACGGCGAGGCACCTTCACGGGCGGTGCGAGAGGGAGGGAGGGAGAGGACGAGAAGCTTCGAGGAAGTGGGGAGGGATCTACTGCGGGGAGAGCGAGAGAAAAAAATGTTTATTAGTGGTCCCGAGAAGAACTAAGCCAAATAAGCACCTCTTGGATGGGTTAGTTTTTTTGGATGGGTTAGATGCATCTAACCTAAACTAACCCTCTTGTTTGGATCTTTTTGGGTTAGTTGACTCCAAACTAACCCAAACGAACTCTAACCCATGGATCCAAACAGAGCCTACGATGGAGTGAGGGATTATGGTACTTAGGGGGGTGCGTGTCACATGGAGAGAGAACAAGGGCGGAGAGTGTTGGATGGGTCTATATGTATAGAACGAGCGAGACATGTGTATGTGTGAACCAGGTAGATATAAGGCCAGTTTGGCTTGCATCGTGCGCATCTTTTGTGTGGCTTGGGGTTGTGGCTGGATTTCATGCACGCTTGTTTGGTTGCTACCGTGTGAAAAAGAAAGCCCGCCTGGGCTGGGTTCCCTTGCACTTTAATTAGCCTGGCTGAACTCCAGACACTGCAAGTAGCCTGGCCCAAGCGACCGATTTCGAATGCCTGGCCGTGCCTGGTTGTGCGGCCACAAGGCTAACAGCAACATGGATGGATATTAGCATTAAATAATTGATGCATGGATTAATTGATGGGACATTGATGCTTTGCCTGGCCCAGGCATGAACCAAACGCTTCAGCACCACACAAGCCTGGCCAGGCAGAAATATTTTACATCTCACGTCCACACCAGGCAGTACCGGCCATCTAGGCATGAGGGTCAGGTCACGAACCAAACTGACCAATAAAGTTTGAGAGAGATTGAGGAGCCCCAATAAGGCTGAGTGGTGCATCAGATAGCTGTGAGGGGGAAAGAGATATTCCATCCGCTCGATAATGCAGTGCATGTAAATTTTTTAGAAGTCAAACTTTGGAAACTTTGATCGGGTTTACGCAAATGTTATTTATATCTACAATACCAAAGACACATCATACAAAACTGCATCTCATGGTGAATCTAATGGTATATGTTTGCCGTACTAGATGTAATTCTTTTTCTCCACGTACATGGTCAAACTTTGTGATGTTTGACTTTTCAATAAATCTATATGCTATGGACGGAGGAGAGTGCCTCAGTCGAGATAGATCAAGTGCGTGTGAAGGAGAATGAGTAAGTGTGCAAAAAGAGTATGTGTGTGAAAGTGAAAGTGACAACAAACGATAAATTAGAGAGAGAGTGTGTTTTTTCGTTTCTTATGCGAACATATCACGCATGCATCTCCGAGATGGAAAAGCGAGGCGAGGAGATACACGAAGATAGCTAGTGTGTGATTGTTTGCAACGGAGAGAGACACCCTTGTAGCACATGTCCAAAAGAGGTCTGGCCAACAAGGAAAAAAGGTCGAGAGGGACACATGGATGGCATGGACGCATGGGGAGGGAGAGAGGGTGTGTTTGTGATAGAGAGATCCCCTCGAGATCGTGAGGGGACTATATGGGTGGGAGATCGAGGGAGTGCGTGCACGATAGAAAGATGCCCCGAGAGAAATCGAGATAGACCATGCACATGTTTGTGATGGAGACTAAGATTAGCTAGTCATATACATATAGGGGGGACTGCGTGTGCCTACAATTGAGTGAGAGACCATCATACTTGGCTAGCCGGGCATGAGATTGTGTGTGTGTGTGTGCGTGTGAGATGAAGAGAGAACGAGGGAGAGAGATAGAGTTTTAGATGGGCCTATCGAGTGCGAGTGAGATATGCATGTGTATGTGTGACCCAGGTGGATGGAGAGTTTGAGAGAGGGGGGAAAGAGCTCCGAGACGACATAGTGGTGCGTGAGAGAGTTACGGGCAAAGAGCCAAGGAATTTGTGTGCGTACGATGAGTGGACCCAAGATATCTAGCTTGGACTAGCTAGAGTATCATACATAGTGTGTGAGAGAGACCTATAGATGGTGTATATATGAATGCGAACTAGAAAGACCCTCCCCCCCCACACACACACACAGAGAGAGAGAGAGAGAGAGGGACCAACAAGGTTTTTGTGTCGGATGCGTGCGACAAAATTGAAGATTGTCGGCGAGAGAGTGAGTGAGAGAGAGAGAACAGGAGTCCGGGAGAGGGGGAGGTCGCGTTTTATGAATCAAAGACTGATATAAACCATGTTTCGATATAAACTTGCATTCAAATATTTAAATTGGAGAACATGTTGTTCACAATCCACACATGAACGGATATATGCGTATATCAAACAAGTTCATTAATTTGACTTTCAACATGTTCATGGAGTACTATAATACTGTACAACATGCTACTCGATTGAGGTGTTCAATTTTGGATTTAGTTCACTATTTTGACCTACTGAACGAGCTAGTTCATTGAATCGAGATATTTTATTTTGGGTTTGATTCGCGTTTTTGAGTGGGTCAACTATTTTTCATATAGTAAATCGCTAGCAACGAGCATGTGAAAACACATTACTCCCGAGCATCATCTCTCCATCTAAAAAAGAAGTGGCAAGCTAATATATCAAAATTTGATTCGAATCGACTTGGTAAGGTAGACGTGGATGCCCGTTCTCCCAAAATTTGAACGAACCGTTAAACATCCTCTCTGCTCGGTGGAATTCGCCCGAGCAAATAAATGGGAGACGCGAAATTACCGTTCTATGTGGGACACGCATCAATTGGACCGTTGTACATCGAGGGTAGGTTCATAACTTCATCCAAGCGCGCCTTCTCCTCGGCCAAAATGACATGTGCCGAATAATTCATAAACCACGGTCAGCAAAGCACGCTCTCCTTGCCCGAAATAGCTCGCGCTCACTATTTCAAAACATGCTCTCCTCGCCCGAAATTGCTCGCGCCCACTATACTTCAAAACACGCCCTCCTCGCCCGAAATCGCTCCCGCCCACTATTTGGGGAGAAGCAAAGTTACTCTACTATCCCCGACCCTCAGTACACAGACCCAAGCCGAGAAGCCTATAGGGAAGGGTAGAACTGTAACTCCCCCTGACATTTCGGACAAATGCGTTCGTAAGACATGGTTCCACTCCCATCCAAATTCCCCCCCCGGCCGCCCCCATTCATACCTCGTGGGCGCCAAATCACCTTCTCCCCGGGAAGCTCCCTTCTCCCGAGCCGCGAAACCTCAGCCCCACCTCCATGGCGCCCCCCACCGCACCAATTTCACAGCTGCCCTCCTCCCTAATGCCGAAGACACTGTCCAATTGCCGTCGTGCACTGGGCCATGTGCCTCTTACTCCGTGCTGCTGATGCTGCCTCGACGACGGCCGCATGAACTGTACTGGAGCCGATTCACCCCCGCCGTTGTTCACGGCGCCGGAGCAGCTCCAACTTCGGATCCGTCCAGAGTCGTGCCGCTGCTTCCGCGTAGCCGTCGACCATCGCGACATCGCTCTTTCCCTGCCGCCGGTCGCCACCGCTACCGCGCCGGCCTCATCGACTCGGCAGCTGGACCTGCCTACTTCACCATGCCGCCAGATAGGTCGCACCCTCATCTCAAATCACTTTATTTAGGCGTCAGTTGTCTGAATTTTTATTCTGGGCTAATCGATTCCCAATGGGAAGCAGCACCCCTCGAGGCGGAGGAGCTCCTAGGCTGTCGGTTGGCTGGTGTCTAACGTAAGGGTGCGGGGCCGCAAGTTCGCCACGGAAGCAGCGCTTAGATGGCTATCTTTTAGAGTTGCGTGGGTTGAAGGTACTGCCGCCACCGGATCTGGATGACGGGGAGTCTTTGTGGATTGGCCTGGAGGCGGCGCAACCACGGCAGTGCAGTGGGGCGGGGAGCGGGGTTTTGGCCGGGGCCACGGACGGTGGAGGCAGGCTGCTCTGCCGTTGGTCGCTGGCTCTTCAGGGAAGATTCCAAAAAGTGTCAGCCGGGAGGCACAAGACGGCCATCAAGCCATACGGTGTAGATCGGACAGTACCAAAATAAAATAAAATCGTGTGACCCCAATTTAGTCTTCAGTCAACAGACGTGTGACCACTCTCGTACCTTGTTGTTGACCTCTTAGTGTATTTCTTCAGATCAAAGAGATACGTCGTTCTTAACATTATGCGTTATTTGCATCTTCAGACACACCGTCTTCCGACTCACCGCAGCTGCTCCAACAAGGGAAGCATACACTAGAAGGGAGCTACAGTCCCCACTCAACGGTTCCCTGCATCAAATGCGCGTGCCCGACATGGACAACCACAACAACTGCAGGGCCATCGACAAGTCAACACATGATGCTCACTCCTATTGATGGCAGCCAGATAGGTTGTACCCTCATCTTACTTGTGTGCAACATTTATGGCTTTGTTATTCATCTAAGCACGGAAAATAGATCATCACATTTCACTGTATATTCATGCCAATCTCTTACGGGTCTTGTTCACGAGTTCACGTTGTTCCATAGTTCAGCTAAGATACTTGTTCTTTAGGTAAAGTTGTTCTATAGTTATCATCCATCAGCCAATGCTATCCCACAGGCTGGTGATTATAGTATTATACCACTTCTAGTATTACCTATGTTGTTCTTTTATACTTTTGTGTGCCATCTAGTTAATCTCGAGTACAAACGATACATATTCTGTAGCTTTCATCTGTGTTCTCCCTTTAGTTTATGAGACCTGTTGCTGCTAGTTAACCCCAGTCCTACTATTTATGTCATCTCCTACAGGCACTCATTTACATAAATCTAACTACTAGTTGTCTTCCATGCATGTCAGATATAATTGCACACACTAATATATCCACAAGAACCTCATGGAGCAATGTAAAGGCCAATAAACTTGATGTCAATGATACCCAATATGATGGAACATGTAAAGGCAGTTCTTCAGAAGACTTGCAGAAAGATGATGAATCCTTTTCACCCCACAAGGTCCTTGCTCTAACTTGGCCTGTGATATGGGTACAACATGCATATAATGTCCTGGAGTGTATCTACTCTGTTGAAATGCCATGTGCTTAGCATGCTAATCATGCATGTAAATATGTCACGCCTTCCTGTTTTTCAGTACCTATTCCATTCATGATAACATGTTTTCAAATTCAAGTACTGTCATTCTACTCTATCGCAATGCCATCTGCTTAATTTGGACATCATGCTTCTGAATATCTTATGCATTGTTATTCATCAGTATGTACTTCATCTGTCTGCCATACCATGTTTTTTTACATTGAAGTGCTGTTCTAGTGCTCTGTTGCAATGCCATCTTATTTTCCCAATCATACACGTGTATGTTGCCTTAGTTATTTCTGTACGTATTCCGCTAGCATATAGTTTTACATTCAACTAGTGTTTTTTTGCTGTGTTGTCCTGTCGTATCCCTAGCTCTTACACCATACTCCCTCCGTCCGGAGTACATGTTGCCGAAATGGATAAAAAAGGATGTATCTAGAACTGAAATACGCCTAGACCCATCCATTTTTTTCCGGATGGAGGGAATACATGTCAATATGTCATGCCTTTCTATTCTTCAGTACCTATTCCATCTCTCTGCTGTCGCATGTTTTATAATTAAAGCACCATTCTTCTATACAAGGCATGCAAGGGGAAGACGACTATGTTAGAATATGAAGGGTTACAAACAAGGCCTTTGCAAAATATCCAAACGCCAGGAGATAATAAACCAACTCCAGTTTTTATAGATACTGCTCCAGCACAGAGAAACCCAACTCCTACTGATAATAAGCAGATTCCAGTGGCCAAAGAACTAGTCCGCTCCAGTCCAGCAAAAATATGTCAACTCAATTCTAAGAAGCGTGTGCGTATCCTTGCATCATGAAATTTTATAGCATGCTGATCATATTTTCTACATGTTTCTTACCCATCTCTCTTTTAGAAAATAAGCTTAATAGATAGAAGAATTTCTGCAATGGTATCGTTTATGAGGAAAGATTCTTGCAGGAATTCTCTGTGCTCCAATGTAAATGTAAGTACTTGTTGTATATCACTATATTTTTACATCAGCATGTATTTTGTTAATCGGCGTGAATCCAACCTTTATCTGATCTAAATTTAGTTGTAGCAAAATGTATGATTAAATGCCACAATGTTGATTTTTGTAAGGAAAACTGCCTGGTAGTTTTGCATCCTGAGCTGCATGAGTGTACTATCTCTTATCAGTGGATTTGAATACTTTGGTTCTGCAGTGGGTTTTTCAGTGTTTTTTACTGTGTTGTCCTGTCGTTTCCCTAGCTCTTACATCATACTCCCTCTGTCCGGATTAAATGTCGCAGAAATGGATAAAACTGGATGTATCTAGAACTGAAATACGCCTAGACCCGTCCATTTATTTCCGGATGGAGGGAATACATGTCAATATGTCATGTCTTTCTATTCTTTAGTACCTATTCCATCTCTGCTGTAGCATGTTTTATAACTGAATCACCATACCTATTCCATCTCCGCTGTAGCATGTTTTATAACTGAATCACCATTCTTCTATATAAGGCATGCAAGGGGAAGACGGCTATCTTAGAATCTGTTACAAACCAGGTCTTTGCAAAAGATCCAAACGCCAGGAGATAATAAACCAACTCCATTTTTCATAGATACTGCTCCAGCACAGAGAAACCCAACTCCCACTGATAATAAGCAGATTCCAGTGGCCAAAGAACTAGTCCGCTCCAGTCCAGTAAAAGAATGTCAACTCCATTCTAAGAAGCGTGTGCGTATCCTCGCATCGTGAAATTTTATAGCATTTTGATCATATTTTCTACATGTTTCTTAACCATCTCTCTTTTAGAAAATGAGGTTAAACGATAGAAGACTTCCTCCATTGGGATCGTATTCGAGGAAAATATCTTGCGGGAATTCTCTGTGCTCCAATGCTGATGTAAGTACCTGTTGTATATCACTATATTTTTACATCAACATGTATTTTGTTAATCGGCGTGAATCTAACCTTTATCTGATCTAAAATTAGTTGTAGAAAAATGTTAAAGGTGCCAATGTTGATTTTTGTAAGGAAAACTGCCTGGTAGTTTTGCATACTGAGCTGCATGAATGTACTATCTCATATCACGCACATTACTGAATTGTAGTGCTTCTTTGGTTGCCCATTCATTCATTGTGTCAATGTTGCTTTCGTACTACCTTACCTGGCTGATGATAGCTGTGCCATATTGTGTTAATTTGGTGTAGGCTAGTTGCCCAAACGTTCGTTGTGTCAAAGTTGCTTTCCTATTATCTGACTTGGCCAATGATAGCAATGCTAGTGTGTTAATTTTGTTCAGGCTGCTAAAGATAAGAAGACAAACTCTGAAAACAGCAAGGCAACCCCATTGTTTCTTTCCAGTAAATCTAGGCCAGGTAATATGGCAATAACTCATGATTAATCTGTTTGGTTCCCGTCCTAATTTATGTTATGATGCAGTGGCCGAAACACTCTCCACTATCAATAATACAAGCCCGCCAAAATCGCCATTTGAATCTGTTCAGTATCCTCTGTCTCAAATGCAACAAAAAAATGTATGTTTGTGAACCAATTAATGGCTAAAGCAATGATGGAAATGGTGGATGAATAAGAGGTGCAGAGTCGTGCGACACAACAACTGATCAATGTTTTCAGAGACAATGTAGCAAAGCAGAAAGAACTTGCCCACATGCTTATGGGCGTCATCTATGCTGAGGTTGCAGATTGTGACGTTGTAGATGGTTAGGTTCTGCTCATTTATTTGCACTGGCATCAATCTTTGATTGTCCAATGGATGTAATTTCCTGTAATATATGCTGGATGTGCAACGTTATTCCCTGTATGCCGTACCTTTGCTTGATCGGTTTTGGTCCTATGCATAATTGCTCATCATAATGGGCTCAAATTATCTAATTTGGCCTAAAGACATGTACGAACTTTAGTGGGCCCATTAAGTTAATGGGCCGTTACTAGGCCGGAAGTTATTGGTCGGCCCTCTTACCTCCTGGGTCGTTAACATGCCGACATCAAAGCGGGCAACAGGTGGCCCCAATTTATTTCACGGGCCGTTAACAGGACATTACTAAGTTTGGGCTACATATGGCCCAACTATACTGTAGGCCTTTAGCAGGCCGAAAGAGACAGCGGGCTTGTACTGGACCATGAAGACCATGGGCCGCTAAGAGGCTGAAAGTCAGGTCGTATTGTAAATGGCCCAACTGTGTTGTGGGCCTTTAGCAGGCCGAAAGAGAAACCGGGCTGGTATTGGACCATGAAGGGCATGGGCCATTAAAAGGCCAAAACTAAGGTCCGACTACAAATGGCCCAACTCATTTATGATCCGTTAACAGGCCGAAAGGCACACAGGGCCGGAAATTGGCCCAACACTTAAATGGGTCGCTAAAAGGCCAAAACTCATGTCCGGCTACAAATGGCCCAACTGATTTATGGGCCGTCAACAGGCTGAAAGTGACACCGGGCCAGAAATTAGCCCAACACTTAAATGGGCCGCTAAAAGGCCGAAACTCAGGTCCGACAACAAATGGCCCATCAGATTTATGGGCCGTCAACAGGCTGAAAGACACACCGGGCCGGAAATTAGCCCAACATTTAAATGGGTTGCTAAAAGGCCGAAAGATGTACATCCTGAAAATTGGCCCATCCATTAAATGGGCCGTTAACAGGCCAAAATCTCATCGGGCCGATATTGAGCCCAAATATATAGCGGGCTATTAACGGGCTCGAACTGATGATGGGCTACAATGGTGTCAAATCTTTAACGGGCCGTTGACGGGCCGAATTGGCACATCTCGTATGGGCCGTGGGCTTAAATGGACCTGACACAAGTAGGCCTTATATGGGCTGGCCTGCTAATTTTTACTGGGCCGGCCTTTTCACAGGAATGGGCCTCTGTTGGGCTGTGCCACATGTCGATGTATCATAGGCGCCTTCCGTCCAATAAGTGGATGACATCTGTCCCAACAATGAGCCGACACGTGTTTCCTCCAGCCAATGATGATTTTACACATGGAAAATCCCCATTGGTCGGGGCTGTTAACGGGTTATCGGATCCAAAACCCGACCCGATAGCTTAACAGCGTTCCGTTGCGGTGGATGCCACATGTCGGTCACCCTTGACGAAAGCACTTCTATGACGCGCGATTTATCGCCATGGAAGTGGACACTTCCGTGATGATAATTTTGGTAATATCATGGAAGACTTCTACGACAACACAGGTATGACTATCTTGATTCTGTCATAAAATCGTCATGGATGTACATGCATGACAAAAAACGCGACCTACTGTGACAAACACGTATCATCACGGAAGTGTATTTTTTTGTAGTGTGATGGCCTGCTGAGGCCTCGGGGGCTCCGGCCTCGGGAGCCGCGGGTTGTGTACCCCCATCGATGACCGCCTCAGGGCAGGCTTCACAAGCTCTGAAGGACGACGCTTCGGGAGCCCCGTGCAGCGTCGGCGCCGTGACACCAGAGCCTCCAGCCTCAAGCGATGCTTGTCTCCCTACACCCGCTCCGGGGGCAAGATCGGTGCTGGCGGCGAGAAAGGGAGCCACGGCGACAGGATTCTCGCGAGACCCCGCAAGGCCAGCTGGGCGCAACCCCTATTCGTCGAAGAGAGGCACCTGTCTCATGCAATCAGCCCTGTTCAAGCAGAGATATAGGGGGATACCCCCGTGCCGAATATCGCCCGACGAAGGGTCTCCAGTCAAGACCTCGAGCACCTTCTTCAGCGTCTCAGGCGCCAGTTCCATCTCCTGAAGCCTCATGCGGTCCAGGTCGCCCTTCAGGGCCCACATCGGCTGGGAGTGGCGCTGAAGAGGAGCAATACGACACTCGAGGAACTCCTTCACCAACCAGGACGCAGTCACACCGAGCTCCCTCAGCCTCCTCAGTCGGTGCCAGACGAAGGAGAGCCAGGGGGCTCACGAGTCTCTCGTGGCCCCAGCCTGGATTGGGGACAGCAAGCAACATCGGAGGCGAGAGCAGAGGGCTGGGCACTCTGACATCCACATATAGCCACTGCGTCCGGAACCCACTCGTGGAAGGCGGGAGTCCAAAATCGATCCCCGATGCTGCCGTCTCTGCCACGGCCTGGAAGCTCACGCACTCGAGCGCTGCAAGGGGTCGGTCAGGCGCAACGAGAAGAAGTGGCGCAGGAGGGCGACGGAAGGAGCAATGCCCACCATGGCTTCGCAAACAAAGGTGAAGACGGCGAGGAGGGTAATGGATTGAGGATCAAGATGCATCATATGGATCTGATAATGGGTGAGCACCGCATTGAAGAAAGCTGAGAAAAGGGGAACCAGGCCAGCCCACAGGGCGTCGACGAAGAATGGAACCTCGGTGACGGTCCTGTCGACTGAGGCATGGGACGTAGGCCAAGCCATCATCTTTCCGCACTCATTGAAGCTGGAGGCAAGCGCGGGGTAGACCTTGCCCAAGGCCTCCAGATTGAGCACCAGCAACCGGCCAACGGCGGGCTCGATTGCCGGAGGCGAACTGGACGAAGACAAAGGCTTCTTCCCCTTATCCTTGCTAGTCGGCGCCATGGCGAGGGAAGGGGCAGAGCTCAAGTCAGATTGGAAGCGGAAACAGAGGCTCGGGGAAGAAAGGGGAACAGGAAGCACGCGGGCAGCAGAGAGGAAATAACTGTGTAAAGCTTCGTTGCCGCCTAGCCGGGCGGATATTGGGGGAGCGTGGGGAAGCGGAGACGCCCACGTCCAATCAATTGCCACGCGGCGACCAAGGCCGCATGCTGTTGGGGCCCGCGGCGCTCCGCACTTGCCCTTTGGCTTCGCTGCTAAGCCAAGTCTGAGCGCGCCTTGGGCCCGGGGGCTACTGTCGACGTTCTGGGAACGGGGGTCCCCAGACTTGCCTGCCTACCGCCTGCAGCGTGGCTCACCAGCGGCCCAGTATGACCCGTCTTCATCAACAAACGCTCAAGACCCTCGCGAGGGGCCATGCCTCGTGGGGCGGACGACGCAAGGCCTCCCCAGGGGCGGCCTCACCAGGGGTACCTCATGAGGTGCTCATGACGCAAGCCATGATGATCAAGACCAGGCGGGCGCCAGCCTGCGCAGTGTCCTCGTTTCCTATTTGGTGCAAAGGGGGCCAGCGCAGGTGTGGAGTACCGAGGCATAAAGCAAAGGTTTCCATATTAGTGCAATGATACCAAGACCAGCAGGACGGCAGGACGGAGATCACCATGGAGCCCAAGACAGCGTCATCGCCAGTGCCTTTGGCAGTCGAAGACCACCTTTAGTCAGGATAGCTTGTACTAGCTGTCCCCTTTAAAAATGGCCGTTGTTGGCTCCCTTCCCGCTCAATATTTGGGAAGAGGACCAGGGCCTCTATAAATAGAGATAGCCATCACAGTAGAAGGCAATCAAATCTAGAGCCAACAAAGACGGATCGATTCCTCTCCAAGCATACCACTGCAAGAACACCTCTCGCGAGGCGGTTCTTCCCTTGTACTGTTCATCATCAGCCCAAGAGGCAATCCACCACACCACACACTGGATTAGGGTATTACACCACAACGGTGGCTCGAACCAGTATAAACCTTGTGTCTCTTGTGTTGTTCATCGTGCTAGCTTAGATTCACGGCGAGGTTGTGGGCGTGTTTCGGTAGGGAGAAGATCTTCGTGTGCACCCCAGAGTTCGAACCTTAAGGGTTTTGCCAGAACCCGATATCCGACATAGGCCAAACTGATATAGACCGAACCTCGATGGCGAGATCCGATCTATTGTTGCGGCCCGACCTTTCATGACACTCCACCTTCAGAAGTAGCAACCTCTCGCTCGCGCAGGCGTACACGAAGTAGAGGGTTTGAACCTTATGGCTCAGCACAAGAAAACCAATCTTGACGAGGGTACTCACGCACAAAACAATTTCCACGAAGAGAAATCGCAACACAGAGGTTTTCTAAAGCTTCCTCCAAAACTTAGGGATTTTTAGACAAATTCCCCCAAAACTTGATACGGGTATTTTACCCTAAAAACACATTGTGTCTATCATAAAAATATAACCTCCATCACATGGCGCACATAGATGGACTTATATAATGGTCGACTCTAACTTGACCGACAAACTCAACGCATCTATCTCTGGTGCCATCGTGCGTGACCTTCTACTAATTTAAATAGCACATGCCTTTTACATCTCAACACGTACTAAACTGACTTAAACTTAACTTAAGATAAAAAGGTATCTATCTAGACTTGCGCGCCATCTTCAAGTGCTTCCTGTGCTACGGGTGGGCCCCATCCCATGTCCTTTAATGACAAGAAATCACGTATCAGGCTCCAAGAAGTGTTGCCACGTTGAAAATCTTTCCTTTTACATGGAAGTGGCAAGAATAGAAATAAATCTCTCTCCTTTATATTGTTGACTAAATTGAATATATCACAGCTCGCATGCTCCCTTTCATCAGCGTACAGTCCCATCTCTTTCTAAGTATTATTGATACACGTTGATTTTTCCTTGCCAAAACCAGCATGGTTAATTTTGCATGCATATATCCTGCGTTGATTTAGCCCTCCACTGTTCATGTAATTATTCTCATTTAATATATATACATCCACAGACTTTTCTTCCGTTAAACAATTGACTTGCAGCTGTATTTTATGAACGTCCAGAACACTAGCATTAGACATGGCCATATCACTAGCAGCAACCATCGTATGTAAATTACTCATGGTCGTATCACAAACCCTCCGGCTAGGCGGCTTTACCATGACCGCCCGTTCGGCCGTTGGGCCGACTATGACTTCTCGGGTCATTGAAAATTGCCTCTGTGTCGACTCCGAATACTCCAAACGGATGGATCCGATAGAGTTGTCATCTTTAAACGAAATCCTGGATCACATCGCTGCCTTGGGGGTCGCTACAGACTACGATCAGAATCGGCTTAAACCCGATCAGAGAGAAATCAAATCTCCGCCGATCACCCTTCAGATAGCGGTAGTAGAGGAGCAATACAACAACTCTTCCTCTATATTAAGGATGAACTATGTTCGGACTTCCGAGCTCGACGAGCCGGATACCTGTCCGCGGAAGGACGTGCCCCGCCCTCTGAACCTAGAGTCGGACGGTGGACGTGAAAAATTGGTTGATATTTTGGAGCCCGAACTGTTAAGCTCAGAAGTTTCTCAAACTCCGGATCCCAAATTGGGTCAGGGTTCGGATTCAAATCCACCCACCCACCCAGATATACGTGATCTCATGCAAATACGACAGCAGTCTGAGGAAACAATCCATCACTCTTGGGCCAGATTCCTCCTTATTAGAAACAAGATTAAAGATTGCCATGACAAAGACGCGATCTCTGTATTCTGCAATAATTGCACGAACGAGGGAATCCTCAATGCCGTCAACCGCCGTCGCATATTACACTTCGTTGACTTGGCAACCATAGTACAGAAGTACTACGCAATGGAAAGCGCCTGGAATACTCAGGAAGCTCCCTGGGAGCCACCAGTTTCCACCCAACCCCTCATCTGGGCAAAAAGGATGCACCCTCGCGGGTCGCTCGATCCAATAGTAAAGAAATCGAAGCCCATTGCGGGGCGCGGAACCGTTCTGGAGGGATGGCTCGATAGGCCATGCAAAATACACACAACACCGGATACCATACCAACCCATAGCCTTAGAGCATGTTGGATACTCCGGCAAGTGGCCAAGAGCGGCGAGGATCTCCTCATCCAAAATACCGTAGAGCAACATCCCCCGGAAGACGGTGACTTTAGAGTATTGACGGTCTTCGAGACTTTCGCCTCAAACAATAGGCGCAAAAGGGCACTCCGCAGCCTCGCCAAAGTCTGCCAAGTCGCAACAATAAACCCTTGGGACGACACGGCCATAACTTTCAATGCCAGTGACAAACCAAAATTCAAGACAGTCTGGGCACCAGCTGCATTGGTCCTCAGTCCAATCATGGACAGCTTTCGACTTACCAAAGTGTTCATGGACGGCGGCAGCGGACTAAACATCATTTACGAGGAAACTCTCAACAAAATGGAAATAGATAGGAGCCGCATTGAGCAAAGTAGCATGACCTTCCGGGGAATCATTCCCAGTTGGGAGGCACGATGCGTGGGAAAAATCACACTCGATGTAGTATTCGGCACGCCGGAGAATTATCGGTCCGAAGAGATAACCTTCCAAGTGGCCCCGTTTAACAGTGGATATCACGCCTTATTAGGGCGAGATGCATTTGCACTCTTCCAAGCTATCCCTAATTATGGGTACACGAAGCTCAAGATGGCCAGGCCCAATGGGATTATCACTCTTGCCAGTGATCCGGACACAGCATCCGCGCTGAAAACAAAACCGCAGCCCTGGCCCTCGAGGCATTGTCTGAAGCCCTCACGGCCGAAGAGTTAACCGCACTACGCTCCACTGTGGATAGGGACGACGTGATCCTGGACAAGCGACCCAAATCCACCTCCTTTAAACTAGCAGATGAAATAGACAAATTTCAAGTCCACCCGATGGACCCCAAGAAGACAACATCCATCGGGGCTCAACTGGACCCAACGGTTGACGCCGCACTGCGAGCGTTCCTACGCAAAAACTGCGACATATTCACCTGGCACCCTTCTGATATGCCTGGAATCCCACGCAGGCTGGCTGAACACAGCCTAACCATACTGAAGGGATATAAGCCGGTCAAGCAAACACTATGGCCCTTTTCCGAACCCAAATGACAAGCTATGGGGGAGGAGCTAGCCAAGTTACTCGAGGCTGGATTCATCAGAGAAATAAAACACCCGGACTGGCTAGCAAACCTGGTGATGGTACCAAAGAAGGATAAATCCTGGCGCCTATGTGTCGATTTCAAAGACCTCAATAAGGCCTGCCCTAAGGATCCCTTCCCCCTCCCCTGCATCGATCAGATTATCGATGCCACTGCAGGACACGACTCGATGTGTTTCCTCGACGCATACTCTGGATACCATCAAATCAAGACGAAGGAGTCCGATCAAGCCACAACAACATTTATTACCCCATACAGGCCTTTTTGCTTCAACACTATGCCCTTCGGACTTAAAAACACCGGCGCCACCTACCAACGCATGATTCAAACATGCCTGGTGAAACAGATCGGCAAGACAGTTGAAGCGTATGTAGATGATGTCGTCATCAAAACTAGGCACGTCGAGTCATTAATAGACGATATGCGTCTTACATTCAACAATCTCCGTGCATATGACATCAAGCTCAATCCGGAAAAGTGTGTTTTTGGTGTTCCCACTGGAAAACTGCTGGGCTTCATTGTTTCCAGTAGGGGAATTGAGGCGAACCCAGCTAAAATCTGAGCTTTGTCACAGTTGGCGACGCCGACAGACCTTAAACAAGTCCAAAAACTAGCCCGATGTGTGGCAGCCTTAAGCCGCTTTATCTCCAGATTAGGAGAAAAAGCATTGCCACTTTATCGTCTTCTCCGACGCACCGATCACTTCGAGTGGACGGACACAACAACAGCCGGCCTGGAAGAAATAAAGGCTCTTTTAGCGAGCAACCCAATCCTGGCCGCACCAAACATCGGCAAACCTATGTTATTATACATATTGGCAACAAACCATGTCATGAGTGAGAGAGTCCTGGATTAAGGGGTCCTCGGACAGCCGGACTATATACTTTGGCCGGACTGTTGGACTATGAAGATACAAGATTGAAGACTTTGTCCCGTGTCCAGATGGGACTCTCCTTTGCGTGGAAGGCAAGCTTGGCAATTCGGATATGTAGATCTCCTTCTCTGTAACCAACTCTGTGTAACCCTAGCCCCCTCCGGTGTCTATATAAACCGGAGGGTTTAGTCCGTAGGACAAGAACAACAATCATAATCATAGGCTAGCTTCTAGGGTTCAGCCTCTACGATCTCGTGGTAGATCAACTCTTGTAATACTCATATCATCAAGATCAATCAAGTAGGAAGTAGGGTATTACCTCCATCGAGAGGGCCCAGACCTGGGTAAACATCGTGTCCCCCGCCTCCTGTTACCATTAGCCTTAGGCGCACAGTTCGGGACCCCCTACCCGAGATCCACCGGTTTTGACACCGACAGTGAGTGCGGTGCTCGTCGTTGAACGAAAGGAGGACAGACACAAATTCCCGCTTCAGAAGCCGGTATACTATGTATCCACTGTCCTCACACCATGCAAATCCCAATACCCTCATTACTAAAAAATAGCATACGCGGTCTTCATGGCATCCCGGAAGCTACGACACTACTTTCAAGAGTGCTCAATCACGGTGGCCTCCAAAGTACCACTCAATGACATATTAAACAACCGCGATGCCACGGGCCGGATTGCCAAGTGGGCCATTGAGCTCCTCCCATTCGACATAACATACAGACTGCGCCGGGCCATTAAATCCCAAGTACTGGCTGACTTCGTCGCCGAATGGACAGAAGCCGAACTCCCTAAACAGTACGACACATATTCCAACTGGGTCATGCACTTCGACGGCTCCAAAATGCTGGCGGGCTTAGGAGAGGGCGTTGTCAATACATCCCCTACTGGAGATACAGTTCAGTACGCACTCCAAATATTATACACGGACTCCAACAATGGAGCCGAATACGAGGCCTTATTGCATGGTCTTCGGATGGCTGTCTTCATGGGCATACAACGCCTGGACGTGCGCGAGGATTCAAACCTCGTAATATATCTAATAAATGGAGATTTCGATGCCAAAGATCCGAAGATGGCGGCTTACCGCAACGCCGTTCTCAAAATATTAGCTCGGTTCGAGGGGCTCGAGTATCATCATGTGGCTCGAGAAAGTAATCAAGCGGTGGATGTCCTTGCTCGCATCGGCACCAAGCGCGACCCCGTCGCACCTAACATCTTTCTGGAAAGGCTTTTCAAGCCATCCATGGTGTGGCAAGGTGAGAGCAGCAACACCAGTCCGGATCCGATTATAACCCCACATTCCGAACACACCAATATCATCGGGGGCTTAGCCACCGAATTAACACCGTCGGCCCATCTTATCATGGCAGTCATTGCCCCATGGACAGAACCCTTCTTGGCCTACCTTAATAGGCGAGAACTCCTTGAGGGTCGGAATGAGGCGCGATGCATTGTTCGGCGCTCTAAAGCCTATAAGGTTCACGAAGGAGAACTTTACAAGAAAAGAGCTACTACAGTACTTCAAAGATGTATCTCCGAGGAAGAAGGGTGGCAACTCTTGGCTGAAATACATGCCGGTCTTGGTGGTCACCATGCTACGGCTCAAACGTCGGTGAATCCATGTTATTATACATATCGGCAACAAACCATGTCGTGAGTGAGAGAGTCCTGGATTAAGGGGTCCTCGGACAGCCGGACTATATACTTTGGCCGGACTGTTGGACTATGAAGATACAAGATTGAAGATTCCGTCCCATGTCCGGATGGGACTCTCCTTTGCGCGGAAGGCAAGCTTGGCAATTCGGATATGTAGATCTCCTTCTCTGTAACCGACTCTGTGTAACCCTAGTCCTCTCCGGTGTCTATATAAACCGGAGGGTTTAGTCCGTAGGACAAGAACAACAATCATAATCATAGGCTAGCTTCTAGGGTTTAGCCTCTACAAACTCGTGGTAGATCAACTCTTGTAATACTCATATCATCAAGATCAATCAAGCAGGAAGTAGGGTATTACCTCCATCGAGAGGGCCCGAACCTGGGTAAACATCGTGTCCCCCGCCTCCTATTACCATTAGCCTTAGATGCACAGTTCGGGACCCCCTAACCGAGATCCGCCGGTTTTGACACCGACATTTGTGCTTTCATTGAGAGTTCCACTATGTCGTCGCAATAAGGTTTGATGGCTGCTTCAATCATCTTCAACGACGCGGTCCAGGGGGAGGTTTTCCTCCCCGGACAGATCTTCGTATTCGGCGGCTTCGTACTGCGGGCCAACTCGCTTGGCCATCTGGAGCAGGTCGATAGTTACGCCCCTGGCCATCAGGTCAGGCTTGGAAGCTTGAACTATATTGCCGACATCCACAGAGACTTGATCTTCGACGAATTCGAGCCCGAGTCAGGTGCGCCGAACAGTCACGATGAGCATGACTTAGATCTGCCATTGGACTGTGTTCGGGAGATCGATCCTGCGGCGGCCCCGGAAATCAATCCGTAGCAGATTGTGCCATCCGAGGACGGGTGGATGGACCCCGCCACGGAGGCCGCACACTCATCGGCCTTGGAGCTGAACACTGACCCCACCTCCTATGAGGTCGGTATCATCAGACCCCCGGACTCGTCTCCGGCTACAGGATCCGAACCGCGTACGTTCGTGCCTATCGAATCTGATTGGGCACCGGTCGTGGAGTTCACCTTTGCGGATATCTTTCAGCACTCGCCCTTGGGTGATGTGCTAAATTCATTAAGGTCTCTCTCCTTGTCAGGAGACTCCTGGCCGAACTCGGCTCGATTGGGAAGTGGACGACGAAGAAATTCCTTCCCCACCCACCACCCACTTAATAGCCACTGTCGATGACTTAACCGACGTGCTTGACTTCAACTCCGAAGACATCGACGGTATGGACGACGATGCAGGAGAAGAACAGGAACCACTGCCTATAGGGTGCTGGACAGCCACCTCATCATATGATATATATATGGTGGACACCCCCAAAGAAAGCAATGGCGATGAGGCAACGGAAGATAATCCCTTGGAGAAGCAACCCAGGCACTAGCGTCATAGGCGCCGCTCCAAGCCCCGCCATAGTAAAAATAGTGATACCGGCACAAGAGATGATAACAATCCGGATGGTGCCGAAAACAAAAACAATCCTGCCCAGCCAGGCTTCAAGTAGGCCGAGCAAGAAGATGGGCAAGCTAGCCCTAAAGAACAGGCAACAGATGGAGAATCAGAGGATGATAACTACATGCCTCTCTCCGAAGATGAAGTGAGCCTTGGCGATGAGGAATTCATTGTGCCTGAGGATCCTGTCGAGCAGGAGTGCTTCAAGCGCCGGCTTACAGCCACTACAAAAAGCCTGAAGAAAAAGCAGCAACAGCTTCAAGCTGATCAAGATCTGCTAACTAATAGATGGACCGAGGTCCTAGCTGCCGAGGAATATGGACTCAAGCGCCCTACAAAAAGTTACCCAAAGTGCAGGTTGCTACCTCAACTCGAGGAGGAGGCATTAAAGCCCACACTACCAGCGCATGATGCGGCTGACCGGCCACCCCGTGGCCGAGACAAAGCGGCGTACCAGCGCGAAGTCCAGACCGCACCCCGTCGCCAATCAAACAATAATACTAAGGCCCGAGGCTACACCAAGGACCTGCGAGACGTATTGGAAAACAAAGCAGGACAGTCAAGATCGATCTACGGATCACGGGGCGCGCCACAACGCGCGATGACCGTCACGCCGGACACACTAAACAAATTTCCGGCCGGGCCAAATACAATAGACCAGCTTCATTTGAACTGCGTCGGGATGTAGCCCGACATAGAGGCGCCGCACACCCCCTATGCTTCACTGATGAAGTAATGGATCATGAATTCCCAGAAGGGTTTAAACCCGTGAACATTGAATCATATGATGGCACTACAGACCCCGCGGTATGGATAGAAGATTTCTTCCTCCATATTCACATGGCCCGCAGAGATGATCTACATGCCATCAAGTACCTCCGACTAAAACTCAAAGGACCGGCTCGGCATTGGCTGAATAGCTTGCCGGCGAACTCCATCGGGAGTAGGGAGAACCTGGCAAACGCATTCCTTGACAACTTCCAGGGCACTTATGTGCGACCACCGGATGCTGACGACCTAAGTCACATAACCCAACAGCCCGGAGAGTCAGCTAGGAAATTTTGGACCCGGTTCCTAACTAAAAAGAACCAAATTGTCGACTGTCCGGATGCCGAAGCCGCTTTAAGCATAACATCCGCGACGAGTGGCTTGCCCGACATCTCGGCCAAGAAAAGCCAAAGTCCATGGCAGCCCTCACAACACTCATGAACCGCTTTTGTGCGGGCGAGGATAGCTGGTTGGCACGCAGCAACAACACAGCAAGCAAGCCTGGCACATCAAAAGCAAGGGATAGCAACGACAAACCACGGTGCAACAAACACAAGCGTCGTAAAAATGGCGATAGTGCCGAAGACACAGCAGTCAATGCGGGATTCAGTGGCTCCAAGTCTGGTCAGCGGAAAAAGGTATTCAACAAAAACAATTCAGGCCCGTCCAGTTCGGACCGCATACTCGACCGTCCATGCCAAATTCATGGCACCCCAGGAACACCAGCCAATCATACCAATAGAGAATGCTGGGTCTTCAGACAAGCCGGCAGGTCAGGTGCCGAAAACAAGGGGAAGGGGTCCCAAAGCAACGACGACGACGAAGAGCCCTGATCACCGAACATAGGAGGACAGAAGAAATTCCCTCCCCAGGTGAAAACGGTGAATATGATATACGCAACCCATATTCCCAAACAGGAGCGTGAACCAAGGGACGTCTACGCCATGGAGCTAGTCGCCCCAAAGCTCAACACATGGTCCTCTTGTCCGATCACTTTCGATCGCAGGGACCATCCTACCAGTATCCGTCATGGCGGTTCGACCGCATTGGTCCTCGACCCCATCATTGACGGATTCCACCTTACACGATCCTCATGGACGGTGGCAGCAGCCTGAACCTGCTCTATCAGGATATAGTCTGCAAAATGGGCATCGACCCCTCAAGGATAAAGCCCACAAAAACCACCTTCAAAGGTGTCATACCAAGTGCAGAGGCCTGTTGCACGGGCTCAATCACACTGGAAGTGGTCTTCGGATCTCCGGACAGTTACCGTACCGAAGAGTTAGTCTTCGACATCGTCCCCTTTCACAGTGACTACCAGGCATTGCTTGGACGAACCGCGTTCTCTCAGTTCAATGCGGTGCCACATTATGCCTACCGTAAACTTAAGATGCCCGGTCCGTGCGGCGTCATCACAGTTAATGGCACGGCCAAGCTCCCGGACACCGCCAAAGGAGTCCGAACTACCGCACAGCAGGATAGCTCGGCTCGCCTGGAGCTTAATGAAAAAACACTCCGACAAAAAGTTAAGACAAGCCACATACCGCGGCTCAACCGCTCTATGGCGCAAAACCATTTCTTACATTTTCTTTGCAGATTCACCTTTGCGTAGGCCAGGACGGATGGCACGAAGACAGTTCGAGCGCGTAAGGGAATCTCTAGATATTCCCCTCTATGATCATCCGATCACACTCCAGATCCGCATACACCTTCCTCCCGCCTGGTCTCAGCAGGTTCCGCAGTCATATTTCTTTTTATCACATTACCTGTACTCATGCGCATTGACGTATTATTCAAATACAACATGTGAGTTTATATGATGCTCGTCTGCTGCTATTTCTTATTGAAACTCTTTTGTTAAAAGGCAACTGCATATCGTGATATGCCTTAATATGCCAGGGGCTTCGTTATACCCATACTACAGCAAAAAAGTCCGAACACCTTCACGGCAGTTCGGCACCCTGAACTTATAGCATTATATGCATTAGCTCCGAATCATGTCTTGGGTCAATAGTTGGGTTTGTGCGGCTCCTATGTTTTGGTACCTTACGTTCCGCTATATCGGCTAAGGTAGCACAGGGAGAACTACTGCGATTGTGTTCCGGTTCTTTCGGACGAGCACCTCAGTAGAGAAAGCCGAAAACTGACTATCATGATGCAGCGAGAGCTGGTCAGCTGTTCGAGAGGTTGTAAAATCTTTAAGGATTTCTTCCGCATAATGCCATAACCAATGCAGCGTGCGAGGGATCGGCTTTTCTTCCGATTAGGCGCCTATAGAGCCCCTCGTGCGGTCTTCCAAACACGAGGGGCTGCGGCTACCTTCCTTTTAAAACTCCTATGGCTAAGTGAGAGTGATAAAGCCCTATAGTCTGATTGCCTGGTTTGCTGTGCTGAACACCTCCTTCAAGGACTCAAAATTGGGATAAAGAGTGTTCAGGGTTATCCCGAACACCCCCGTACTTACTACATGGGGGCAGAAGCCGACGACTGGCCAACTCTCAGGATTAGTATATAAAACAGCCGCACAGGAGGAAAAACTTTAAGCAATAAATGATAGAAATGATCTTGTTCAAACATTACAAAGGACAAACATGACCGTATTCATGGAAAAATAATGTCCTTGGTGCATTGCTCCGCCGCAAGGCGGGCTCCTTTCAAGACACCTTCATAATACAGCTCGGGCTTGCGGTGCTCCTTTCCCTCCGATGGTCCCTCGGTCATCAGCTTTTCCGCATCCATCTTCCCCCAATGCACCTTTGCACGGGCGAAGGCCATTCGTGCACCTTCTATGCAGACCGACCGCTTGATGACTTCGAGTCGAGGGCAGGCACTCACAAGCCGCTTCACAAGCCCGAAGTAACTACTTGGAATCGGCTCGGCAGGCCACAGCCGGATAATTAAATCCTTCATGGCTAGCTCGGCCGCCTTATGCAGTTCGACCAGCTGCTTCAGTTGATCAGAGAAAGGCACCAGAAAATTCGGCGCCAGATACTGCATCTAGAAAAGCTTGTCCGCAGTATTCCTCTCCTCGGCTCGGTAGAATTGGGCGGCATCAAATATGCTGCGCGGCAGCTCCGCAAATACCCCTGGAGAAATCAGAATTTAAACTCTCAACTTGATTTTCTCCTTTCAAATACCCGCTTTGTATAAAAAAAGCCTTACTAGCCGCAATCTTCCTCGCCTCCTGGATTTCCTTCAGGGCACCTTGGGCTTCCCCCCGGGCATCACTTGCGGCTTGGCGAGCCTGGGAGAGTTTGGATTCTTCCCTGATAAACTCTGCTCCAAGGTCTCGCATTTCTTCACGGCCTCTTGAAGCTCTCGCTCAGCCTCAATAACTCTGGCCTCGTGCTTCTCATGAAGAACCTGCTCTGCGGCTGACTTCTTCTCAGCTTCGGCCACAGCCTTTTTAAGAGCCTCAATTTCGGTCGTCGCCCCTAGAGCACATTATAAAAATATTTTCACCATGCACACTTATTCATTTGTGCCAAATAAACAAGGTTTTTGTATACCTTGGTTATCCTCCAGTTGTTTCTGCACTCGGCCAAGTTCTCCTTCGGCCCGCTCCAAACTATACCTCAGTCCAGATACTTCCGCAGCATGAGAGGCGGCAGTCGCTACAGACACCTACTTTTAAAAAAATGATAGATGTCATCAAGTGAGTCTCCTGCGAACATAAATTTGATCCTCAGTTCGGTTCTTTCTTTCACCGAATAGTGTATCATGGGCTGCTATGTATACCATGACACTCTTCCAAACCTCATAAAACATACCTCAAAGCCTCTTATGAGGCTGATACATGATTCATTCAGTCCGCTCTCAGCGGACTGCATCTTCTCAATCACCGCACCCATAAGGGCACGGTGTTCATCAACGATGGAGGCACCCATCAACGCCGCCAATAAAGCATCCGGCACCTCTGGTTGGACAGAGGTTGCTGGTGGAATAGACACACCTCCTCCAGCTGACGGAGGTCGCCTGCCTGACCCTGGGACCTTATGGGTCTCCGAAATCGCGTCCGACTGGGGGCCGGATTCACGATAACCCCCGTTGTCGACGTCTACGGGAGCCTTCTCTCCCGTGTGTCCGGACCCTGAAGTCTAGCCTCCTGGCGCCACCTTTGCGATCTCCCCCCCTCCGTGGCCTGAGTCCTTCTGGGACGAAACTCGGTTTCATTCATATGTTTGGGGGAGGGGGCCTTCGGGGGTGTCCCACTCTCCATTGCATCCGAACCCAGCAAATCCTCTGACGAGGATTGTTTGGTGCGGGACCTCTCCTGACTGCAAAAAGTATGGCTGAGATTAAAATATCATACCATGACAAGTCTGGACACATGAGCGTGTTCAGATTTTATACTCACGAGTTCACCAGGGGCTTGGCCCTGGGATCCCACTCCGGGCTGCTATCGGCGGCGGCGGTGGACTCCTTTGGAAGAGGAGTTTTTCCCCTCTTAGGTGACTCGGCCTCCAAGGATGTGGAGGCCGTCCTTTTCTTTCTTCCTCCCGCGGGGGATCCGTCTCCTTCCTCCTCCTCCTCCTCTTCGGAGGAAGAATGTGCATTGGAGTCTTCGGATCTTGTGTCCGAAGCGCCACGACGACGGAGGCCGCCCCTGGTCTTCTTGGCCTCCTTTTCGGCCTTCTTCTTTGGTGCCTTGTAAGGCGCCGAGACCAGCATCTTCATCAGAAGTGGGCCGGCCGGTTCTTCTGGCAGCGGGGCCGGATAGTAGATCCGCCCCGCCTTCTTCGCCTAGCCCTAGGAAATTTGGGGGAAACACATCAAGCATTTTCCTAAGGATATGCGAATAAAACATATGAATTGTCAACATACAATCACTTACCGAACTTGCAGGGCGGGACAGTTGGTACCTGCTGTCCTCGGCGGAGTCCGGCCACGATTTGTCGGACTTAAAAAGCACCTTCCTGATGTCCTTATGCGAGGAGCCAAAGAGCTGTAGCAAGGTCTGGTGCTTGGCTAGATCGAACTCCCATAAATTGCAAGCCCGGTGTTGACAAGGTAAAATCCGGTGAACTAACATCACCTGGAGTACATTGACGAGCTTGATGTTCTTGTCTTCCATGTCTTGAACGCGCGTTTGGAGCTTCGATAGTTCGTCAAACGAAGCCCAGTTCAGGCCCTTCTTGGGCCAGGACGTAAGTCGCAGGGGGCGCCGGATCTAAACTCTGGGGCGGCGGCCCATTCCTTGCCGCACGGCTCGGTGATGTAAAACCACTGCTGCTGCCACTCCTTGATGGAATCATTGAAGGTACCTGTTGGCCATGTAACGTTGGGCATCTTTCTCACCATGGCGCCTCCGCATTCGGCATGCTCGCCACTCACTACCTTGGGCTTCACATTAAAAACCTTCGGCCATAAGCTGAAGTGCGGCGGGACGCGGAGAAAGGCCTCGCACACGACGATGAATGTCGAGATGTTGAGGAAGGAATTGGGGGATAGATCATGAAAATCAATCCCATAATAATACATGATGCCGCGAACAAATGGGTGGAGGGGAAACCCTAGCCCGCAGACAAAATGAGGGAGGAATACCACCCTCTCGTGGGGTTCCGGGGTGGGAATGATTTGTCCCGCCGTTGGAAGACGGTGGCCGATTCTCTTGGCCAAATACCCCCCCCCCCCGAAGCTTTTTGATATCCTTCTCCCGGACGGTAGAGGCCATCCACTTGCCTCCTGCTCCGGATCCGGACATTTTCGGGAAACCTTTTTGGGTGGAGAAGATGAACGCCTGAGCGCTAGGTCTTGAGCTAGAAGGAATGGATGAGCAGAGGAAGAAGGCGTGGGTGAAAGAGGAAGTTCTTATCCCCTTATAAAGGCAGCAGAGATCCTGCGCCTCCCCACTGGCCCGGTAAATTCGCTTATTCCCCAAGCACCACGATTAATGGCACGGTTGGGTTACCCACACCCGTATTGATGAGAATCCTGCGATGAGGGGACACGATCTCTGCTTGGACAAGACGTGCCGATAAAACCGCCTCGCTATATGTGCGGTGGCAGGTTGTGAAAAAACGATTCGAATAATGACCGGGCCGTGGCGTGATGTCACACTATAAAAAGTTGTCAACAGATTAGATTTGTGGAATATTGTGCTCTCTACGGTGGTATGTGGAATTTGTTTGGCAGAGCCGGACACGATTCTCGTGTTCAAAATCTTCTATGGAGTATTCGGAGAAGGAACCCGCCTGCTATGCCGAAGATAATCTGCGCGCCGGACTCATCGTCATTGAAGCCTGGTTCAAGGGCTACTGAGGGAGTCCTGGATTAAGGGGTCCTCGGACAGCCGGACTATATACTTTGGCCGGACTGTGGGACTATGAAGATACAAGATTGAAGACTTTCTCCCATGTCCGGATGGGACTCTCCTTTGCGTGGAAGGCAAGCTTGGCAATTCAGATATGTAGATCTCCTTCTCTGTAACCAACTCTGTGTAACCCTAGCCCCCTCCGGTGTCTATATAAACTGGAGGGTTTAGTCCGTAGGACAAGAACAACAATCATAATCATAGGCTAGCTTCTAGGGTTCAGCCTCTACGATCTCGTGGCAGATCAACTCTTGTAATACTCATATCATCAAGATCAATCAAGCAGAAAGTAGGGTATTACCTCCATCGAGAGGGCCCGAACCTAGGTAAACGTCGTGTCCCCCGCCTCCTGTTACCATTAGCCTTAGGCGCACAGTTCGGGCCCCCTACCCGAGATCCGCCGGTTTTGACACCAACAGTGAGTGCGGTGCTTGTCGTTGAACGAAAGGAGGATAGACACAAATTCCCGCTTCAGAAGCCGGTATACTATGTATCCACTGTCCTCACACCATGCAAATCCCGATACCCTCATTACCAAAAAATAGCATACGCGGTCTTCATGGCATCCCGGAAGCTATGACACTACTTTCAAGAGTGCTCAATCATGCTGGCCTCCGAAGTACCACTCAATGACATATTAAACAACCGCGATGCCACGGGCCAGATTGCCAAGTGGGCCATTGAGCTCCTCCCATTCGACATAACATACAGACTGCGCTGGGCCATTAAATCCCAAGTACTGGCTGACTTCGTCGCCGAATGGACAGAAGCTGAACTCCCTAAAGAGTACGACACATATTCCAACTGGGTCATGCACTTCGAAGGCTCCGAAATGCTGGTGGGCTTAGGAGCGGGCGTTGTCAATACATCCCCTACTGGAGATACAGTTCAGTACGTACTCCAAATATTATACATGGACTCCAACAATGCAGCCGAATACGAGGCCTTATTGCATGGTCTTCGGATGGCTATCTCCATGGGCATACAACGCCTGGAAGTGCCCGAGGATTCAAACCTCCTAATATCTCTAATAAATGGAGATTTCGATGCCAAAGATCAGAAGATGGCAGCTTACCGCAACGCCGTTCTCAAAATATCAGCTCGGTTCGAGGGGCTCAAGTATCATCATGTTGCTCGAGAAAGTAATTAAGCAGTGGATGTCCTTGCTCGCATCGGCACCAAGCGCGACCCCGTCCCACCTAACATCTTTCTGGAAAGGCTTTTCAAGCCATCCGTGGTGTGGCAAGGGGAGAGCAGCAACACCAGTCCGGATCCGATTATAACCCCACATTCCGAACACACCAATATCATCGGGGGCTTAGCCACCGAACTAACACCGTTGGCCCATCTTATCATGGCAGTCATTGCCCCATGGACCGAACCCTTCTTGGCCTACCTTAATAGGCAAGAACTCCTTGAGGGTCAGAACGAGGCGCGATGCATTGTTTGGCGCTCTAAAGCTTATAAGGTTCACGAAGGAGAACTCTACAAGAAAAGAGCTACCACAGTACTTCAAAGATGTATCTCCGAGGAAGAAGGGTGGCAACTCTTGGGTGAAATGCATGCCGGTCTCGATGGTCACCACGCTGTGGCTCGGGCCCTTGTAAGCAAGGCCTTCCGTACAGGTTTCTATTGGTCGACGGCCCGAGCAGATGCACAGGACCTTGTCCAACGTTGCGTTGGATGCCAGCTTTTCGCCAACCAAAGCCATATGCCGCCCACCGCTCTACGAACAATCCCCATCACTTGGCCTTTCGCGGTCTGGGGGCTCGATATGGTCGGACCCCTTAAAGGAGGAAGCCATAAGAAAAAATATATATGTTGGTCATGGTGGATAAATTCACTAAGTGGATAGAGGCCAAGCCAGTTAAAACGCACGAAGCTGGACGAGCGATAGACTTCATATCCGGTGTTGTGCACCGTTATGGTGTTCCACACAGCATCATCACCCATAACGGTTCCAATTTCACAGCCGATGAGGTGAAAACTGGTGTGCTAATCTGGGCATTAAGCTCGATTACGCCTCCGTCTATCACCCGCAAACAAATGGTCAAGTCAAACCAACCAATGGTCTTATTATGAGCGGCATTAAGCCCAGATTAGTGCGGTCTTTGAAAGAATCAGACAAGCACTGGGTCGAGGAGCTCGACTCCGTACTCTAGGAGCTGCAGACCACGCCCAACCGCACTACCGGATATACACCTTTCTTCATGGTGTACGGCGTAGAGGCTGTGTTACCCTGCGACATTATTCATGACTCGCCTCGAGTGCGCATGTATGAAGAGAGAGAGGCCGAGCTTGATCGGCAGGACATCTTAGACGCCTTGGAGGAGGAGCGCGGCATCGCAAAAGCCCGTTCCGCATTCTATCAACAACAGGCCCGCGGATATCAAAGCATAGAAGTACGGACCAAGACTTATAATGTTGGCGAACTTGTTCTACGCTTGCCAGAGAACAAAAAGGACAAACTCAAGCCCAAGTGGGAGGGTCCCTTCATCATTGACGAAGTTCTCACTGGAGGAGCATACTGCCTGCGTGACGCATCAGACAATCTCCTAGAGCCAAACCCATGGAACGCGACCAGACTCCAAAGATTCTATGCCTAGTGCCGAACTCTTCGTTCGTCTCCTTCCCCCTTTTTTGTTTTCATTATCTATTTATTTTTTCCTCCCTTTTTCACCTTTCCTTTTTTTATCCTTAAAGATCTTGTGCGGCTAAACCGTGCACCTACGACGTACGCATCCTCAAATATGCACGTCCATTATACCTGGGGGCTTCTTGTACAGAAGCTTATTATTATTATTTTCTGAGCATTAAGCTCACCACATATGTATCCTTTCCGCGTATGTACCTTTTCTTCGCCATTATATGCATCGATATGACTTAAGTTTTGGCCAAGCTGGGTTGCCTGGCTCCTGTGCTTATGCCCTATGTTCCCGTTAGTTCGGCTAGGGCATAAAGGGAGCACCTCCGCGATTGTTACTGCCAGGTCATCCGGATGTGTACCTCAGACTGGGTGAAGCCGAAAGCTAGCGTTCTTAAGGGAATATTCGATCGGCGGACTAAAGATGTTTTTTACTCGTTACACTATGAACCCCCAGATGTTACGTATGCTGCGATTTTTCAATCACAGTTCAGACATGCACGGTAACGCATGCTGACCCAGGGAAAGGAACCCTTAACGGAACTACTCTGGAAGATGCTTCTTACAATCACAATGTAATATAACATAGCTAGCCGGATACTTGACTGTTCAAGCAACTATGACCCCTACGCCTGGTTTCCACGCATAACCCGGTCTATATTACCGAGCGGGTATTCGGAAACACTCGGCACCTTCGGGTCCAGAGGTCGAAGCAAAAAGGTCCGCCATGACAATCGTTTTACAATCCGGCTAGGGATAAATTTGTCAATTGAAGTACATAGTCACTTGGACTCAAAAACTTCTTCCTCTATGCCATCCTGTTGGGAATACTTGGCAGCTACTTTTACCTGGTCATATACCAAACTAACAGGAATTTCTTTTCCATCTGACCCTAAAGGTCCGACCAGGGCCATATGATTCGGATCGAGCTTGGTATATCGTGTTTTCACCATGGCCCAGGCCTCTCGCGCACCTTCCCGGCAGGCCGATATCTTCCATAATCGGAAGCACCACCGCGCTCCCTTGATTAGTTGTACAAGCTTCTCCATACTTCCTGGAGGGGAGGCGGATGGCCATAAGGCCTTTGCGATACTTTGCATCGCCTGCCGAGCTCTCTCGTGCATTTGCCATAGCTCTTTTAGCAGATCGCCCGAAGATCCGGACATCTCCTCTTTGGGACAACCGGTCAGCATACCTACAGACATAACTCTGTCAGTACCTTTCCTTGCCGAATTACACGGAGGCAAGTTCGAACACATACTAAATATGCCACCACACAACCTCTTATTTTCCTTCATGGAGTCAGCCAGCTGGGCCCGCACATCTTTCAGTTCTTCGCCCAGCTGGGTGTTGGAATCCTGGAGTTTGTTTTTCTCCTCCCTGACCCGTGTCAGTATACGTTCACCCAAGGCCAGTTGCCTTTTGGCTCCTGGTTCACCCGCTTGTGTGACTTCCGGTGCCTCTCCCAGATGATCTGACGATTCTGCCATAAGATATGCACCTGTATTAATATTCCTGGTATATGATTATATTTTCTCGATAGAGGGGAACATTACCAGGCACTGCCTTCTTGGATTTCTCCAGTTCAGCGGTAGCAGCAACTAGCTGGGTCCGACACTTTTCCAGCTCTTGAGACAACATGTTGTTCTTCTCTGTGAGCACCTGGTTATACAATGATCCTTAAATCAGTTGTATCAACTGTTTCAAGTCTCGGGGGCTACTGGTATATAATTATCAGATTTGTACAAATGTGTACTTACCCGTATATCTTTCAAATATTGGTATGTGGTTCTGGTAAGCCCATCTCGAGCAGCTCGGATCTATGCAACAGCCGAGCTGAAGGCGTTGAATGCCTCTTCTGAAAAACCGGGTCGTGAAGAGCGGCCCGCCGGCACCGATGATTCATGGCGCTTTCCACTTCAGAGTTTGTGACGGATACATCATCCGAATCCTCTGCAGAAGGATAATCCGGTGTCACTCCTGCGTTAGCCTCGGTCCTTGAGACAGGGTCTAGAATCTGGCTGGTAGAGGCATGACTGGCAGGATCCCCGGACATAGTCCGGCGAACGCTTTTCCTGATAAGACATAACGGACAGTGTCACACTTCGATGTGATAGCCAAGGAGCATATTTAAAAACCCATACCTCTTTGATAAAGGCTCGCCGTGTTTTCATTTGCCTTCCTCTTCGAAGGCCTGCCCGGCGTAGGCGCTGCTCTCTTGTAAGTCGGTGCAACATGGCACGCCGAGCGCCTCCCCTTTGGAGCACGAGATAGTGCGGTGGGTGAGGCAGAATGAGGAAGTTCTTTTGGAGGAGATGTCTCCTGATTACTTACATGTGAGGCAGGGAGAAGACCGGGATAGTCGGCGGTGATGGCCACTTCCGTGTCGTCATGGCCCGCCTGGTAAAACACTCCATCCTCGAGCTCCATGAATATATCCAGATCCTCTTTGAATCCGGGGTCTAGGTCCTGGTTGTGGTCCTCTGGCTGTGGTGCGGGGCTGTTGAGCCCCACGGTGATGTTCTGCCATTCCTGTTACAAATGGACGGTTTAATGTTCATGGAAAGTGACTCAAGGAGTAAATTGAGTAGAGTAGTGGAATTGTAACTCACCCAGCTGGGAGGATTGTACATGGAAAATCCACCTCGGCGCTTAATGCGAATGAACTCCTCTTTCTCCCCTTTGTATAGTTCGGTCAGTATTTTGGCCGAAGCGGCGGGGGTGTCTGGACCCTTTCGACCGCAGCGGGACGCATCATCTTCCCCATTATAGTGCCACATGGGGAGCCTTCTGTATTGGAGTGGCTGAACCCCTCGTACTATGGAGGTCGCCATTACCTCGACCATTGATAATCCGGACTGGGCGAGCGTCTTTATCTTGCTCATCAGTTGACGGACTTCCGCACTATCTTCCTCCCTGAGGCTCCGAGGGCGCCAGTTGTGGCGTTTCTTCAACGGAATGCTTCAAAATTCGGGAAGACCCATTCAGATTGGGTCGGGAAGGGCGACGTCCTCGATATAGAACCATTCAGAAGGCCACTCTTCGGATGCCTTCTTCGGCGTGCCGGACAGGTATGTGGCCCCGTCGATGCGCCATACCTCGGCTCCGCCCACTTCAAATATTGATCCCTCTTGGCTACGAGGGATGAGGCAAAATAGTTTCCTCCATAATTCAAAATGGGCCTCACAACCCAAGAATAGCTTGCAAAGAGTGACATAACCTGCAATGTGCAGGATGGAGGCAGGAGTAAAATTGTGCAGTTGGAGGCCATAATACTCCAGAAGCCCTCGGAGGAACGGGTGGATTGGAAATCCTATGCCTCTCAACAAGTAGGGAATGAAGCACACTCGTTCCCCCCTAGATGGATTGGGGAAATTCTCCACCTGAGCCCCACCGTTGAAGGAAGCCAATCCTGCTCGAACAGGGACTAGATCCACGGGGGGAAGAAATCCCTGTGTCTGCAGCTTCACTAGCTAACTATGGGATACGAAACATTTCTCCCAATCGCCTTTTTTGGGGCCGTGGGGACGGGACGAAGAGCTGGGAGTGCTAGCCATGTTAGAATGGTTTCTCCTAGCAAGCTTTGAGGATTCTTCGCTTGGTGTGGATTGGATCTGAAGATCCCCATCTCTTTAAATAGACAACTTTCTTACATGGTCAGGGTGATATGTGCAAAAATACCCCGACCTCTCGTATTCGCTCAACACGTGGAAGCTAAAGTCAGGAAGGTGTGGAAGTCGATGGGCACAACATTAAATGGAAGACTGAATACTGCTCTTTAAGTCAGGTACTTTGGAATATTTGGAGGAGGAACCCGCCTTGCAATGCCGAAGACAATCTGTGCGCCGAACACCTCGTCATTGAAGCCTGATTCAGGGGCTACTGAGGGAGTCCTGGATTAACGGGTCCTTGGACGGCCGGACTATGTAGCGTGAGCCAGACTGTTGGGCCATGAAGATACAAGACAGAAGACTTCGGCCCAGTCCGGATGGGACTCTCCTTGGTGTGGAAGGCAAGCTTGGCATTCGGATATGTAGATTCCTTTTCTCTGTAACCGACTTTGTACAACCCTAACCCCCTCTGGTGTCTATATAAACCGGAGGGCTTAGTCCGTAGAGGCAATCATAATCATACAAGCTAGACTTCTAGGATTTTAGCCATTACGATCTCGTGGTAGATCAACTCTTGTAATACTCATATTCATCAAGATCAATCAAGCAGGAAGTAGGGTATTACCTCCATAGAGAGGGCCCGAACCTAGGTAAACATCGTGTCCCCCGCCTCTTGTTACCATCGACCTTAGACGCATAGTTCGGGACCCCCTACCCGAGATCCGCCGGTTTTGACACCGACAAAAGCTGTACCAAGAATTATGGGGCATGAAGGATTGTAATCAATATCAAGCACAATGAAATCTATGGGCACATAATTACTATTTGCAATAACAAGAACATCATTACACTAGTAGAAAAAGGGCCTAATGTGAAGCTCATTAGTCTCGGTTTGTAATTGAACCGACACTATTGTGACCATTAGTGCCGGTTCCAACGGCTAGGCGGGCAGCGCTCATTAGTACCGGTTCGTGGCGAAACTTTAGTACCGGTTCATGGCATGAACCGGTACTAAAGAGGTGGTGGCAGGCTGTTGTCAGGGTGGGGCCCCACCAACACCTTTAGTCATGCCACGAACCGGGACTAGAGATGCATCTTTAGTCCTGGTCCGTATAACCAACCGGTACTAAAGGTCCTCCTATATAAACCCCTTCGTCGAGCCCAAGCGCTCTGTTCTTCCCTTTCCTCTCCTCTGTTTTCTTCCTCTTCCTCTCAAACTCACACTCCATTTTTGCTAAAATTTGTGAAGATTTGAAGGCACCCCATCCATCCAAGTGATCACAAAGGTTAGAAACTTTGTCCTTTCATCCCTCATTGCTAGACTAGCTTTTCAATGCTCTATAAGTATAGTGATTTGTGGGTTTTATTTTGGAAGGAATTATATGCGGTAGTATTTGATTTATATGCAATTTGGGGTCAAAATAACTCTTAGTATGCATATGTAGGTGTAGTTTACTTAGTGCCTTCCCGTCTCCGTCCTCTAACCACCGTCGATCGTCAGCACCGTCCCGTCGCCAGAACCACCTTGTGGTGAGCCACTTGTTCTTATCTTTGTTATATATAAAAAATCATGTTTGTGTGATTTATATATATAGTTACTTGTATAATTATCTTACCCGTACATTGTTTGTTATACATAGTGCCATGGTTTTGATATCCGTCCCCGTCGGCCCTCGTCCGGGTTATGATTCAGATGTGGTATATTCTCTTTTAAAACTATTTGTTGCATTTCGCGTTTACGACAAATTATGCCCATCAAGTTGACATAGATATTTTTATCTAGGAGGTATGTGAACCAAAAATTCCAACCGACCCTATTGTCAAGAGGTTAAATTTAGTTGAAAAAGAAAACGCGTATTTGAAAGGAGAAGTGAAAATAATTGAGGGGGAGAACATGGAATTAGAGTTGCATGTTGTCGATGTCGTCGATGATCACAAGATCAAGATGGAGAAAATGCGCTTGAAGATTAGAAAGATTAGAAAATATGCCATCGATAGTGAGGCTTGGTATCATTATGCTGTTAGATCAATTGTTTCTTTAGTTGCGATCTTCATCGCATTTGTTGTTGCATTTAAATGCTTTAGCTAGAGAGTTATTTTATGTTGTTTTATGAGAATAAGTGTTGTATGAACTTGTATTAATTTGGTCTTTT
Source organism: Triticum dicoccoides (assembly GCF_002162155.2). Lineage (NCBI taxonomy): Eukaryota > Viridiplantae > Streptophyta > Magnoliopsida > Poales > Poaceae > Triticum > Triticum dicoccoides. Next base: position 225,356,391 of record NC_041389.1, on the reverse strand, counting down.
CGGTGCTGTGTAATGAAGATGAGCCGACAATGGATGTACGATGACCGGTGCTCTCCCCAGTTCGTTAACGACGTGCGTACTTTTCTGCTTGTGGCTGAGGCAAACAAGCGGGTGGATGGTTTTTTGCCTTGTCCATGTGCTGGTTGTAAGGACGATCAGAATTACTCTAAGTCAAGAACCATTCACGTCCACCTTTTTGAGTCCGGTTTCATGCCCCACTATAATGTTTGGACCAAGCACGGAGAAAGAGGGGTTATGATGGAAGACAATAAAGAAGAAGAGGACGACGATGGCTATCCTGGCCATGGGTTCCCTGAATATGATGGTATAACAATGGGGGAAGAAGTTGAGCCGGCAATGCGGGAAGAAGCTGAAGAAGAGGCATTAGATGAGCCCGCTGATGATCTAGGTCGGGCCATTGCCGATGCAAAGAGAAACTGCGCAAGTGAAAAGGAGAAGAAGAAGTTGCAGCGCATGTTAGAGGATCACAGGAAATTGTTGTACCCGAATTACGAAGTTGACAAGAAAAAGTTGGGCATGACATTGGAATTGCTGCCATGGAAGGCAGAGAATGGTGTATCTGACAAGAGATTTAGAAAGTTGTTGATAATGTTAAAGAAGATGCTTCCAAAGGACAACAAATTGCCCGAGAGTACGTACGAAGCAAAGAAGGCTGTCTGCCCTCTAGGATTAGAGGTGCAGAAGATACATGCATGCCCTAATGACCGCATCCTCTACCTCGGTGAGTACGAGGATTTGAATGCGTGCCCAATATGCGGTGCATTGCACTATAAGATCAGCCGCGATGACCCTGGTGATGTCGAGGGCGAGCGCCCCAGGAAGAAGATTCCTGCCAAGGTGATGTGGTATGCTCCTATAATACCACGGTTGAAACGTTTGTTCCAAAACAAAGAGCATGTGAAGTTGATGTGATGGCACAGAGGAGACCATAAGAAAGACGGGAAGTTGAGAGTACCCGCTAACGGGTCGCAGTGGAGAAAAATCGAGAGGAAGTGGGGGGACTTTGCAGGTGATGCAAGGAACATATGGTTTGTTCTAAGCACAGATGGCATTAATCCTTTTGGGGAGCAGAGCAACAATCATAGCACCTGGCCTGTGACTCTATGTATCTATAACCTTCCTCCTTGGTTGTGCATGAAGCGGAAGTTCATTATAATGCCAATGCTCATCCAAGGCCCTAAGCAACCCGACAATGACATTGATGTGTACCTAAGGCCATTAGTTGAAGAACTCTTATAGTTGTGGAATGAAAAAGGTGTACGTGCGTTGGATGAGCACAAAAAGCAGGAATTTGACCTACATGCATTGCTGTTTGTGACCATCAATGATTGGCCTGCTCTCAATAACCTTTGAGGACAGACAAACAAGGGATAACGTGCATACACACACTATTTGGCTGATACCGACAATATATATTTGGATAATTGTAAGAAGAATGTGTACCTCGGACATTGTCGATTTCTTCCAAGCAGGCATCTTGTAAGATAGAAAGGCAAGCATTTCAAAGGTGAGGCGGATCACCAAACGAAGTCTCGCCACCGTACTGGTGATGATGTACATGATATGGTCAAGGATTTGAAGGTAATCTTTGGAAAGGGTCCTAGCGGACAATCTGTTCTGAATGACGCTGAAGGACGCGCACCCATGTAGAAGACAAAATCTATATTTTGGGACCTACCCTATTGGAAAGACCTGGAGGTCCGCTCTGCAATCGACGTGATGCACGTGACGAAGAATCTTTGCATGACCCTGCTTTGCTTCTTCGGCGTGTATGGGAAGACAAAAGATACACCGGAGGCACGGGAGGACCAACAAAGTATGCACGGAAAAGACAGCATACATCAGGGTCATGCGAGCTATGCTCTTACCAAAGAAGAGAAGGAAATCTTCTTTGAATGCCTATTCAGTATGAAGGTCCCGTCTGGCTTTTCGTCGAATATAAAGGGAATAATAAATATGGCAGAGAAAAAGTTCCAGAACCTAAAGTCTCATGACTACCACATGATTATGACGCAACTACTTCCGGTTGCATTGAGGGGGCTTCTACCGGAAAACATTCGTTTAGCCATTGTGAAGCTATGTGCATTCCTCAATGCAATCTCTCAGAAGGTAATCGATCAAGAAATCATACCAATGTTAGAGAATGATTTGGTGCAATGTCTTGTCAGTTTCGAGTTGGTGTTCCCACCATCCTTCTTCAACATCATGACGCACGTCCTAGTTCACCTATGCGAAGAGATTAACGTTCTGGGTCCTGTATTTCTACACAATATGTTCCCCTTTAAGAGGTTCGTGGGAGTCTTAAAGAAATATGTTCATAACCGTGCTAGGACAGAAGGAAGCATCTCCAAGGGCCATGAAAATTAGGAGGTCATTGAGTTTTGTATTGACTTTATTCCTGACCTTAAGCCGATTGGTGCTCCTGAATCGCGGCATAAGGGCAGACTGGGTGGAAATGGCACGCTAGGACCGGATCAAATAATATGTATGGACATGCATTCTCTCACTCAAGCACACTACACAGTTCTACAAAATTCTGCCTTGGTGGCTCCGTATATGGAGGAACAAAAGAATATTCTACGCTCCAAACACCCGGAGCAGTCTGACGACTGGATTACACGTGAACAAATGGGGACTTTCGCTAGTTGGTTGCAGGCACGCGCCATGCATGACGGCACCGTTGAAGATGACATGTACTTGCTGTCCCAGTTACCATCTTCGAATATAATGACTTTCAAAGGTTACGAGATAAATGGGAATACATTTTACATGATTGCCCAAGATAAGAAGAGCACCAACCAAAACAGTGGTGTCTGCTTTGATGCAGCAACCAGGAGGGGAGTGGACACATATTATGGTTACATAGAGGAGATATGGGAACTTGACTATGGACGTGGTTTGAAGGTCCCTTTATTTCGGTGCAAATGGGTCAATCTGACACGAGGCGGGGTAACGAAAGACCCGCAGTACGAAATGACAACAGTGGGTCTCAACAGCTTGCGTATGCAGACGAACAATTCGTCCTAGCCAATGATGTGGTGCATGTTTTCTATGTGAAGGACATGTCTACCAAGCCAAGAAAAAGAAAAGATAAGGAAGCGAATACATCATACGATGAGAAAAATTGCCACATAGTTCTTTCAGGGAAAAGAAACATCATGGGATTTGATGACAAGACAGACATGTCAGAAGATTATGAAAATTTTCATGAAATTGCTCCCTTCACTATGAATATTGACCTGGGCATCTAGTTAAGTGATGAAGATGGTCCATGGTTACGACGCAAAGGGACACATGCGAAGAAAAAGTTTCACACGCAAAGATCCCACTCTGGGATGTGACCGGCTTCACTGTCATCACTTTCTTCTCTAGTGAGTTTCCAGACTTATATATCTAGAAAGTCCCACTTTGGACAAACCGTAGGGAATCTTTGTAATAGTTAGGGTGCTTATGTGTTTTGGCATTTGAAACATGTACTTTTGTGCTTTGGACAAACATGTACCTTTCTGACTTCATTTGATATTTTTCAGCTCATTTACTGATTTGTTTGAGCTAAATGACCCTGAAATTGAAAAGCACTACAAAATGAACTCTAAAAAGGTTGAAAGTTGGCATGGTATCACCATTTCACCCACATAGCAAGTGCAAAAAATTTGAGAGGGTTACGGCAAAAACTGGATGCACTTCGTGTACAAAAATGGACAATCTCTTTTGAAGTATCAGGGTTTCGGACGAAAACTCATCTGCTACAAAGGCATTTCGTTTTTAAAACTTATTTCAACTCCAGACATTTTGTGCATTCAATATGCACCATTCAAAGCCACATCATTAATTTCCAACCCATTCTGACTTCATTTACTATTTTTCATGCATTTACTGATTTTTTTGAGCTAAATGACCCTGAAATTGAAAAGCACTACAAATGACCTCTGAAAAGGTTGAAAGTTTGCATGGTATCACCATTTCACCCACATAGCAAGTGCAAAAAAGTTGAGAGGGTTACAGCAAAAACTGGATGCACTTCGTGTACGAAATGGACAATCTCTTTCGAAGTATCAGGGTTTCGGACGAAAACTCATCTGTTACAAAGGTATTTCATTTTTTAAAACTTATTTCAACTCCAGAATTTTTGTGCGATCAGTATGCACATTTCAAAGCCACGTCCTCAATTTCCAACCATTTCTGACTTCATTTACTATTTCTCATGCATTTACTGAATTTTTTGAGCTAAATGACCCTGAAATTGAAAAGCGCTACAAATGAACTCTGAAAAGGTTGAAAGTTGGCATGATATCATCATCTCACCCACATAGCATGTGCTAAAAAGTTGAGAGGGTTATGGCAAAAACTCGATGCACTTCGTGTACAAAATGGACAATCTCTTTCGAAGTATCAGGGTTTCACACGGAAACTCATCTGTTACAAAGGCATTTCATTTTTTTAAAATAACCTAAGTATTACCAAATTGAATATAATGATAAAACACACTAATATTAAACATAATAAAAAAGAATCACTGAAAAATCTATTTTAAAGTAAAGTTATTCACAAACTAGTGATTCACAAAAATTTCAAATAATTCAAATTTAAACTATTCAAATTTGAAAACTACTGGCACTAACAGAAAGTTTGTAACTTTTTGTACCTAAAGCAAAAATATTCACAAAGAAACTCTAAATACTGCAAAAAAAATAACTCAAAAAAAAAGAAAATAAATAAAGCAGAAAAGAAAAAAAGAAAAAAACTAAATAAAAAAGCCCGCCTACTAGGCCACAACGGCCTGCATATGACTAGAAAATCAACCTGTAGTTGGGCCAGGATGCAAGCCCGCAAGGCCCAGTAGGCCCATAGGGCAGCGCAGCAGAGGTAGGCCCAGATGGCCTGCTTTAGAGAGGAGCTCGAAGGAGCAGCCATGGCTGGGTTTGTAAACCAGTGCGGCTGCCGTTCGCTCGGCGAGGTGGGACTAAACTTTGTGCACCGTGGGTGGCAGCGCACCCCCTTTTGTACCGGGTGGTGGGTCCAACCGGTACTAAAGGAGGGTCTTTAGTACCGGTTTGAGCCCCACCCGGTACTAAAGGGGTGTGCTTTCCGCCGCTTGGCCAGGCCAAATTTGCCCTTTAGTACCGGTTGGTGGCTCGGACCGGTACTAAAGGTCTCTCCTATATATACAACACTTCCAAAATTTCACTTTCTTCTTCTCCTCTGCTTCTTCGATCAACATCACCGCCGCCCCTGTCGCCGCCCCCGTCCCCGTCGCCGCCCCGCTGTGAGACCCCCGCCATGGCCGGCCACCCTCTCCCAAGCCCGCACACACACACACACACATGTACAGTACACACACACACACCCTTGGATGAATTAGATGTTATATTTTTAGTTTTTAGTTTTTTATACTTTTAGTTATAGAAATGTTACGTGAATTAGCTAGATATGTATAAATGTCAAAGGTTTTAGATGAATTAATTAATTAGATTAATGTCAAATGTTAGATGAGTTAGCTAGATATATTAATGTTAGATGAATTAGTGTTTTATACTTTTAGTTAGATGAATTAGATATATTAATTAATGTTAGATGAATTAGTTTTTTATACTTTTGTCAAAATGTTAGATGAATTAGCTAGATATATATGCAAAGATATTTATATGTCACGTTGAATTTTGACATATGCAACGATATTTGATCGTCATATGTCAAAGTTGACTTTTAACATAGATTTATCAAGAATGCCCCCATTATGGATGTGCACAAGTTGATCCAATTTTTTTCTGGTCTCATATATATATATATATATATATATATATATATATATATATATTCTTCTATATGTCATGTTGTTTGTCAAAGTATTGGAGAAATCCATGGTTTCATCTGTAGCCAGAAGTAACAGGCGTATGATGCTACGAAGCTCTTCAAAGTTGTTTTGGAACGGAATTCCGGATAGAATAATTCACTTTTTTGTACAAATTTCAGCAAAGGCCTTCCAAATAGCGATATTCGGAAGGCTCTTGCTGAACTTCATACCAAAAAGCTAATTATCCTATCCGGGACCCCGTTCCAAAACAATTTTAGAGAGCTTCGTACCATTATGCGGTTGTTACTTCCGGCTAATGATGAAGCCATGGTTTTCTTGACTCCTTTGACACTAGACAACGTGACATACCGAAGGGTAGATGAGATCAGGAAAAATATGGACCATTTTCTGCACATCCAGAATGGCACCATTTTGTTAAATCCCTTAAAGATTAAGAGAATCTGTTATGTTACATTTGTGTATAGAATTTGCATATAGAAATTGTATATAAGAAATCACAATCCAATCATTTACAAAATGTTACATTTGAATATAGTATTTGTTCTCGACGTCAACGATGCCCGGCCCGCATCCTCGCCGTCGACCCATTCGCGATGACCATCGGTGTGAAATCCTCATATCTCGTAGTAGGGGTCCTAAGCTAGGCGTCTTGGAGCGATGGTAACATGGACACAGGGTTTTACCCAGGTTCGGGCTCTCTCGAAGAGATAGTACCCTACATCCTGCTTTTGATTGTATTCATATGGGTGTAGTACAGAGTACATGTATCTACCACGAGATTGCTCTAATGAATATTAGATTGTCTACTCGGCTTATATAACATACCAGAGGCCTAGGGTTTAGAAGAGTTCTCGCCTTGGGCGCCAAATCTTATGGAATATCCCTTGTATGCGGCATGGGCTGCCCGAACTGGCCCAATAGTGAACCGCCATGGGGGTCCTCGGCCCGATCCACCTGGTCGGGAGACGACGTGGTGAGTACCCCCTAGTCCAGGACACCGTCAGTAGCCCCTTGAACTGGTCTTCAAGTTGGGGATGCTCCTCGGTTCTTCCGAACTTTTCCTTATCTTCGGTTGTCATCCTTGAAAACAGGTTCAACAAATCTTCCCATCTTCGATCTTGAGGGTTGCCAAGCTAAATCCGAAGAGTGCACACGTCGGGCATCCGAGGATCCCATTAAATCTTCAGCCTTTATCAATGCCTTGTTATTTTACACCGCACCTTGGGTTTGAAGTGTTTCCTGTGCGACTATGTTCTCTCGCATATGAGCTCTAACACCGGACTGCATCCAAGTTCCAGTGGACTGTATCCAAGTTCCTGCGCCGGACTGTATCTGAGGTGTCATAGATTACCTCGGTCTTGAAAAAGTTAAAAGGGTTCAACCGAGCTTAATGCCGGAGATGACCTCTATGGAGCCAGCCACTTGCAACCGAGCTTTATGTTAGACTGCTTCCGAGGTATCTTTGCAGCCGAGCACCAACGTCGGACTGTATCCGAGCTCCAACGCCAGACTGTATCCGAGGTGGTGCACCACCTCGGCCATGAGCTGATTTTTATGAATTTAATTCTGATTTGTGCAACGTATTTTCTACCGAGATGTATACCCAGTAGCCCTCAAGGTGCGTGTTGGCCTAATATCCGGGATGCACCTGAAGGATAAAATCAAACCGCTGACCCGATTAGCCCTTGAGACTCTGGTCAATTTGTGAAATCGACCTGAGGATCAATTCCCAGCTTGACAGCATACTTAGGAATAGAAATGCGGTGTAATATATTAGAGGAAATAGGGATCGGCGAACGGGCCCTGGAGAGAGGGTCTTGAGAAGTTGTCATCATAGATTAGCTTGATGTCGAATAGGTCCAGATGGTACCTATTTGTCGGGGGGATGAACCCCGGGCAGGCAACGGAACCCAGATCCTTTTCAAAAAAAAGCGGGGCCTGCATCGCCCGCCAAACCGACACGCTCCTGGCCGGGTCACTCGACCTGGTAGGGCCCGCAATCTGGCCAAACCCTCCGACCCGGCAAGGTACGTCAACCCGTCCACAACAACTGGCGCAAGACGACTCAACGCGGCGCAACCAAGGCTTCCATGGCAAGCCAGCCCCACCTGTGGCGTCCACGGCAACCCAGCCACGGGTCAGCTCCCATCCCATCCAGGTCGTACGATGGGACGAGACCTAAACCACCAATGACCAAGACAACAGTGTTTCCACCGATGCATGTGGTCAGCCGGGGCGTGGCAACAGTGCCCCTCACCTACCCGCTGACCAAGGTTGGCGTGGCAACAGTGCTCCCGCCCTCACCGCTGACGACAACAAGCGGCAGCCTGACGGAGAGCACTGTACACGACTCGACTCGGCCACGCCCTGACGATCGACAAGACGGTGCACAGTCCCCCTAGGCGCGCGGGCCCGCACCTAGGGGAACCCAGCAAACCACAAGCCCACAAGCGAGACCCAGCCCAGAGTCCTGGACACCAACAAAGACCCACCGACTCAGCATATTACCATTGTAACCCTAGGTGGGTTGATCTATACCCCCCCAGGAACCCACGCCTACAGAGGCATGAGGAGAATCACAACACATAGGAGACCATCGCATCGCATGTAAGGAAACGAGAGACAGAAGCACAAGCAAGCATAGCACTAGCCACCCAATAGCAGTACCGGAGAGAAGGAGCAGCCCAAGCCTTGGCCAGCTTCCTTCCTCCTCCACACAGCTCGAGGAGCAATGTTGTAATATCAATCATCCAACCAAACTCGGCAGGACTAGGGGTGTTATCTCTTCCGAGAGCCCCGAACCTGGGTATGTCCGGCATCCCGCGCCTGCGAATGCCAACCTCGCCTTTGGAGCCCACCAGCGCCCTCGAGCCTCCTGCTCTCTTTAGCCATCCCTTGGCATCTGCCGTGCGTCCACCACGACAGTTGGCGCCCACCGTGGGGCAGCTCGAGGAGCTGGCTGGGAGCATGCTTCAGACGGGGCCCTTCTCCTACACCGACGAGTCCGTCGCGCTGACGGACGACGTCGTCGGTGCGCTCACCGCCTCCTTCGCCGTGCTCCGCATCTCCGATGCGCTCGCGGCCGACGAGTACCCCAGCGAGCTGGTCAGATACTCCGACTCCCCCCTTTCCCTCGGCGGTGGCATTGCTGCCGGGGGGATGGACGTCCATGTGGAGGTCTACGTCACGGGCGATGGCGCCTCTTCCTCGTCGAGCAAGACGAGGAAGGCCGCGGAGGCCAGGGCCATCGCGGAACGGATGGAGCCGTCCGACCCGTTGCGCTGCGATGCAGAGCCTCCGCATCCCCATCGACACCAACGTTGACACCACCAACATCGCCGAAGCCCGAACCCAGCTCAAGGATAGGCGCCAGCAGATGCTGGACCTGTCCAAGATGCTGGCCGCCACCAGGCGCCGCCTGGAGGCCGCTTAGATGGAGCACGACGCCGCTCACGGAGTTACGCCCACCACGGCCGAGCCAAGACGGGTCGCCAACGCACGCGCCCGGGGAGGAGCGATCGGCCGAGCCTTCGGCACCGTCCGGACCGTCTACGAAACCCCAGTGAAGAACACACGTGCTGCGGAGGCAGCCGTGGTCGGCCTCGACCAGCTCGTGGGTGAGGAGCTCAAGGAGCGCATCGGGTGGATGCGCGAGCTCCTCCGCGCCGCCAAGGCCCAGGAGGATCGCCTTAACCAGCTCGCCAAGCTGGCGGGGTCCGGCTCCGCCCGTCTTGGCGGACCCGACGAACTTCTGCACACGGCTTCCTCGCCACCCGGCGAGGCACACTCCGGCCAAGCCTGGACTCGACGCAACCCGGCCGCCACCGCCGTCGCCGCTCTAGGCAACGAGCCTGCCCCGGAGACCCAGCGCGGACCCGGTCAGCTTGGCCGGCGTCCGACTCCAACCGACCTGGCCCCTCGGGGCTTGGCCGCTAGTCAACTCGGCCCGCGCGCCATCGGCGACGCCGACGCGCGCCACCGCCTCGATCAGCTCGCTCGCTCCCTGGAGGTGGAGGAGAGCGGCGCTATCGGGCCGGCGTGCTTCGGCCCACGCATCCGGGAGGAGCCCTTTCCGAAAGGGTTCGTGCTCCCCCGCGACACCCCCAAGTACAATGTGACCGTGAAGCCATAAGACTGGCTCACCGACTACACCACGACCATTGGCATCACTGGTGCCAATCGTCGTCTAGCCGTGCGCTACGCACCGCTCATGCTCTAGGGGTCGGCCCACATGTGGTTGAATAGTCTGCTGATGGGCAGCATCAACGCGTGGGTCGACTTCGAGGTAGCCTTTGTCCGCAACTTCATGGGGACCTACAAGCGACCCGGTCGCCCTAGCCAGCTCGCCATGTGCGTGCAGGGGCCGACGAAGACGGGTCGCGAGTACCTCGCACGCTGGACCGAGCTTCGAAACAGCTGCTAGGGTGTCCATGAAGTCCACGCGATCCAGTACTTCATCAGCGGGTGCCGAGACGGCACCCTCCTCAAGCACAAGCTCCTACGCTCCAAGCCGGCCACCATGGCCGCGCTCATGGTGACGGCGGACTACTACGCCAACACCGACTCCGCCATGAAGATCCAGGTGGCGCTGGACGAAGCCGGCAAAGCAAAGCCAGTTCCTCCTCCGAAGTCGGCCGGCGAAAGCAGCCGACAACAGCATCATCAGAACAACAAGCGCAAGGCCGACCAACCGGCGCAGCGTCACGACAACCGGCTCGTCGCGGCCACCGAGCCCGCAGCGGACCCGGCAGCAAAGCGCCGGCAGACCGGCAAGATGGCATGGCAGCCCGCCATGAGTTTCGAAGAGATGCTCGACGCCCCATGCAAGCACCACAGCGGTGTATAACCCTCCACGTACACGCTTTGGCAATGCGCCATCACCAAGCGCATCATGAGTGGAGACGTTCCGCCTCGTCCGGCTCCGGCTGCGGCTCCGGGTGCGGGGCAGCCGCCTCCGCCTCCACCGCTGCCTCCCGTCGGCGGCGCGATACAGAACGACGCCTACCCAGACCAGAGCGCGGCCTATGTCGTCTTCACCGGCCTTGGCGATGACAAATGCAGCGAGCGCCTTCTCCGGTAGGAGGTGAACACCGTCGTCCCGGCCAAGCCAGATTTCATGCACTAGTCGGATCGCCCGATCACCTGGACCCGTGAGGATCACCCGGCAGTCATGCCGAGTTCGGGTGGATACGCCCTCGTCCTCAACCCCACCATCGTCGCGCAGCGCACATGCAAGTTCTCTCGAGTCCTCATCGACGGCGGCAGCAGCATCAACATCCTCTACCGCGACACGATGACCAAGCTCGGCCTCAAGGCAGAGGACCTGGAGCCGACCCGGACAGTCTTCCACGGCATCGTGCCCGGCCTTTCCTGCTCTCCCATTGGCCGGGTCCGGATCGATGTCCTGTTCGGCGACAGCAGCCACTTCCGACGCGAGCCAATCTGGTTCGAGGTGTGGGACCTGTCCAGCACATATCATGCATTGCTAGGCCGGCCCGCGCTCGCCAAGTTCATGGCGGTTCCCCACTACGCATACCTGAAGATGAAGATGTCGGGTCCCAAGGGCCTCATTACCGTCACTGGTGACTATAGCAAGTCTCTCGAGTGCGCCCGAGACGGCACCAAGCTGGCCGAGTCGCTGGTTATCACCGAGGAGTGGTGCCAGCTCGACCGGATCGTCGCCTTGGCAGGCGAGGCCTCCGATGCGGCGATCCCGACCTCGGACCCGGCCAACAAGGATACCTTCAAGCCCTCCAAGGAGACCATGAAAGTGAAGCTCAACCCTGAAGACCCCAGCTGCAGCAAGTACATTGTCGTAGGCGCCCGCCTCGACAGCAAATAGGAAGGCAAGCTCGTCGACTTCCTCCGTGAGAATCGGGATATCTTAGCATGGACCTCTAAGGACATGCCGGATATCCCGAGGAAGTATGCCGAGCACAAACTTCACGTCCGCAAGGACGCCAAGCCTATTCGTCAACCCCTCCGACGATTTTCTGAAGAGAAGAGAAGAATCATTGGTGAAGAGGTCGCTAAGCTTTTGGCGGCCGGCTTCATAATGGAAGTGTTTCACCCTGAGTGGCTGGCCAATCCAGTCCTCATCTTGAAGAAGAACAAGACCTGGTGAATGTGTATCGACTACACCAGCCTCAACAAGGCCTGTCCAAGGATCCGTTCGCTCTCCCGTGGATCGACCAAGTCATCGACTCGACCGCTGGGTGCGAGCTCCTGTCCTTCCTGGACGCTTACTCCGGCTATCACCAGATTAAGCTGGACCCGGCCGATGCCCTGAAGACGTCGTTCATCATGCCCTTTGGGGCATACTGCTACATCACCATGTCGTTCGGATTAAAGAATGCCGGCGCCACCTTCCAACGCTGCATGCAGAAATGCATGCTTCCGCAACTCGGCCGCAACATCCACGTGTACGTGGACGACATTGTGGTGAAGACCAAGCAGCACCCCACGCTCCTCGACGATTTGAAGGAAACATTCGCCAACCTCCGCGAATACAAGGTCAAGCTGAACCCGGAAAAGTGCGTTTTCGGCGTCCCGGCCGGAAAGCTACCCGGGTTCCTCGTCTCGGAGCGCGGCATTGAGGCGAACCCGAAGAAGATCAAGGCCATCGAGCGCATACGCAAGCCGGCTCGGCTGCGCGACATCCAAAAGTTCACCGGGTGCTTGGCCTCGGTCAACCGATTCCTAAGCCGGCTGGGCGAGAGGGCGCTCCCCCTGTACCAGCTGATGAAGAAGACAAGCCCGTTTGAATGGAACGACAAGGCAGACGAGGCTTTCCAAGACCTCAAGCGCATGCTCTCCACCGCACCAGTCCTGGCCGCACCGACCGACAAGGAGCCGCTGTTGCTCTACATAGCCGCGACCTCGCGGGCGGTCAGCACGGTGCTGGTGGTCGAGCGACCAGAGAAGGGCAAGATCCAAGCCGTCCAGCGACCGGTCTACTACCTGAGCGAGGTGCTCTCAATTTCCAAGCAGAACTACCCGCATTACCAGAAGATGTGTTATGGCGTGTACCTCACTGCCAAGAAGCTGGGGCAGTACTTCCAAGAGCACGTCGTCACCATCGTCAGCACGACGCCTATCAGAGAAATCATTGGGTGCCGGAACGCTTCCAGCCGAGTCGCCAAGTGGGCGATCCAGCTAGCCGGCCACACCATCCTCTACGAGCCCCGCACCATCATCAAGTCTCAGGCCCTGGCCGATTTCCTCGTCGACTGGACTGAGACCCAGTACTTGCCACCGCCTCTAGACTCGACGCACTGGCACATGCACTTCGACGGGTCCAAGATGTGACTCGGCTTGGGGGCCAGCATCGTACTGTCATCTCCGAAGGGCGACCGGCTCCGCTACGCGCTCCAGATCCACTTCGCTGCCTCCCACAACATCGCCGAGTATGAAGCCCTTGTGCACGGCCTCCGGCTTGCCAAGGAACTCGGCATTCAGCGCATCCTGTGCTACGGTGACTCGGACCTGGTGGTGCAGCAGTGCTCTGGCGAATGGGACGCTCGCGACTCCAACATGGAAAGCTATCGCTTCCTCGTCCAGAAGCTATCCGGATCCTTCAAGGGCTGCGAGTTCCTCCATGTCCCGCGCGCGGAGAATGAAGCAGCCGACACGCTTGCCAAGATCACCTCATCACGACAAGCCACCCTGTCCTCCCTCGAGCACCTGCGCAAGCCGTCCGTCAAGCCATCGCCGGACTCCGAGTCTATTCATGTTCCAGACGACCCGGCCGCTCCCCAAGTCAGCCCGGGGACTGCTGAACCCGGCCCGGGGGCTGCTCAGCTGGACCAGGCCACCATCATCCCGGACCCAGCCGTCGCCATCCCCGACCCGGGGGCTGCTCAACCCGGCTCGGGGGCTGCCGACCCGGAACCCACCCTGGTGGCCGTCTTCGCAGTAGTTGCAGCTCCGTCTTGGGCTCTCCCAATATCAGAGTTTCTGGAGAACGGGGTTCTCCCCATGGACAAGACCGAAGCTCGGCAAATTCAGCGCCGGACATCCGCCTACAGCATCATCAACAACGAGCTCGTCAAGCGCAGCTCTACCGACATGTTCCAGCGCTTCATCGAGCAGGATCGCGGCATCGACATCCTCCTCGACATTCACCAGGGCGAGTGCGGGCACCATGCCGCATCACGATCCTTGGTGGCCAAGGCGTTCTGCCATGGTTTCTATTGTCCCACGGCCCTCGAAGACGCCGAGTCGCTCGTTCTCAAGTGTGAAGGGTGCCAACGCTTCAGCAAACGCAGCCACCAGCCGGCGTCAGCACTCTGCACCATACCGATCGCCTGGCCCTTCGCGGTCTGGGGAGTCGACATGGTGGGACCCTTCAAAACCGCTTGAGGCGGCATGACGCACTTACTGGTGGCAGTGGACAAATTTACCAAGTGGATCAAGGCAAGACCTATCAAGAAATTGGACGGGCCAACAGCTGTCTGGTTCATCAAGGATATAGCGGTGCGCTACAGCATGCCGAACAGCATCATCACCGACAACGGCACCAACTTCGCCAAGGGCACGCTCGAGCAATACTGCTCCATCTCCGGCATCCGCCTCGACCTGGCCTTCGTGGCATGTCCGCAGTCCAACGGGCAGGTTGAGCGGGCCAACGGACTCATCCTGTCCGGCATCAAGCCGCGACTCATCGAGCCACTTATTCGCTCACCCGGCAGCTGGCTTGACGAGTTGCCAGCAGTACTCTGGAGTCTGCGCACAACACCGAATCGGTCGACCGGGTTCACCCCGTTCTTCCTCGTTTATGGAGCTGAAGCCGTCATCCCGACCGACATCGAGTCTGACTCGCCGCGCGTCGCGATGTACACCGAAGCCGAAGCTAGAGATGCACGCGATGACGGTGTCGACCTGCTCGAAGAAGACGCCTTCTGGCACTTAACCGTTCGGCTATCTACCAGCAAGGCCTGAGGCACTACCACAACAAGAAGATCAAGCCCCTCGCGTTCTACGAGGGCAACCTCGTCCTCCAACTCGTCCAAGAGCAGGCAGGCCAGCACAAGTTGTCCCCTCCATGGGAGGGCCCATTCATCGTGAGCAGGGCCTTGCGCGACCGCAACGCCTACTACCTCGTCGACGCGCGCAAGTCAAAGAAGTGCAAGAAGGACACCGCCGGCAAAGAAACGACCCGGCCGTGGAACACGGAACTCCTCCGTCCGTTTTACAGTTAGCCGAACGAGTGTATGTATCGTCTGCTCTTGTAAACGCATGAAACTACGGGGTCCCCGAATAAGACTCGGGGGCTGCCTTTTGCCGACCAATTTATTGCGTCCCTATTTTTCCGCATCACTTTACCACTGAACTGGCCACCAGCTCGACTCGCTCGACCCGGGGGCTCTGGGGCAGGCCGGCTCGGTCGCCACCCCGCCGCCTTACTTGGTGATTCCTGATAAAGTTGGGACGCCGCGGTCCCCCACTTCGCCCTAAAACCGCAGATCCAGCTTTGGCTGTCGGCGGGCAAGCACAATGGGCCAAAGCTCCCTTACGATTCATACACTAAGTCAAAGGCCCCGGGTCGACCGACCCGACACTCATCAGATAAGTAGCCGCACGACCGGCTGCTCGCCAACCGGCCAAGCCGGATTGCCGCCAGCCGGCCTAGTGGGTGTTTCGCTCTCGCTCAACGCTTCTAAGGACCCAAGTCCTGCGCATCCCTCTCGAAGAATCGAACCCTTTGTCATGGACCGG
>NC_041389.1:225310032-225340717 GCF_002162155.2 Triticum dicoccoides | reverse complement strand
TTAGACAGGAAAAGTGTATGAAATCGGTTCGAAAAAGCGGAAGGCAAAGAGCAGCAAAGCACTCACGACATTCACACACAAATATTTAAAGCAAAGGCCCATGGCCCGAGTTCATTACACCCTAAACAACCCCCAGTGGGTGGGTGGACCTGCTACTTAACATATTCTGCGTAAAGTATCTCAGGCATCTCCAGCGCCGCATCGCAACGTCGACGGCCCTCCCCTGGCGGCCTCCGGGTCCGGCGTGACACCGGTGTCCTCCTCAGCATCCGCGTCGCCGTAGATGCCCGTCTCCTCCGAGCTCCCCTCTGGGTCATGGAGAAGCAAGCTGTAGTCGTCGCCATCCACGACCCTGCCGCCTTCCGTCCGCTCCGGATGGAACTCGTCGTGGAAGGCGAACTCGGCGGTGTAGCTAGCCCGGGAGGCGATCCGGCCGGCTTGCTCCTGGAGAAACTACTCGGAACCAGCGCCCTGGCCCCATCAGCGCGTCCAGCTGAAGATCTGGATGCCAAGACAGCGCAAACCGCAGCGCCATCTCGGCACCGGCACGGGCGGTGGAAACACGCCACTCGCCAAGATGGTCCGGACCCGCCTCCAGCCAGTGTGCCAGGCGCGAGAAGTTGCGCGGATGGACGGAGTCCGGCCACAGGGCCGCCGTCATCGCGGTGCCGGACTGGGACAGCCGCTCCATCTGCGTCCCCAGGGCCCGCATGCGGGCCGCTGCAACGGCGATTATTTCCAGGAAGGTCCAGGCCACCCGCGGATCCGTCCCAGACCCAACAACACCGGTCGGGTCACACTGGTAGCGGACGGCTTCCTCTGCCAACCGCTGCGTCTCCGGGAAGTCCCCTGCCGTAAAAGAAGAAGCAAGATTAGAAGAACAACAAGGAAGAAAAGCCGGGTCTCGACCCGGCAAATTACAAGAAGCAGCACTTACTGGAGAAGGACTCTTCCAGGTGCTGCGCCTCGAGCAACATACCATGCCGCTCCCGCTCCACGACGCGGTCGCGCTCCCTGAGTGCCTTCTCAGATCGGCCGCCTTAGCAAGGGCCGCCTTCAGCTCGGCGTCCTTGTCTTCGGCCGCCTTCTCGGACGCCTCGCGGCGACGAGTCTCGCCCTGACGAGCCTCCTCGGCCACGGCGGCCCGCTCCTGCAGGCGATCCACCTCGGCCTGGAGCCGGCCCTTGTCGTCGGCCAGCTGTCCGCGCTGCTAGTCCGCCTCGACCAGGGCCCGCTGCGTCTCCACCACCTTGGCGGCCTCCGCCCTAAGGAGCTCCACCTCGGCTTCAAGGCGGATCTTGTGACCCGCCAGCTGCTTGTGCAGCCGGTTGGCCTCATCAAGAGACCGTTGGGCCACGGCCGCCTCCGCCCTTGCCTGCGCCGCCTCGACGCCAAGGCGGCCGGCATCAACAATAAGCCGGTTGTAATGATGACCGGCCCGGAGCAGCCAGGTCCGCCAAGACAGCACCTTGGCTGCAAAAAGAAAAGTTCAGCAGAAGAAAAAGAAAGACTTAAGATTTGGCCCAACTACTATGTAGTTGGCCCGAATCTCGGGGGCTACACCCAGTGGGTGCGCTAGCGCACCCCCACTAGAAAAGAGCATGAACGAACCTGCGGCGACGCGAAGCTCCTCCTCCTTAGCAGCAAGCTGCTCCTGGAGCTCCTGATGCTTGCCCAGGAGATGGTTGAAGGCCGCAACCCGGAAGGCATCAAGATGCTGAAAAAAGACAGAAGTCAGAACAAGGCCCGACGATCTAAAGATTCGACCCAACCTCGGGGGCTACACCCAGTGGGTGCGCTGGCGCGCCCCCACAAAGAAGAAACTGCAAGGAAGCAAAAGAAGAAAGACTTACCAGGACGGTGCGCTCCAGGTCGCGCGTCCGCTCCGTCTCGGCCTGGGCGAAGGCCTCAAGCCGCTCCATCCGGCCTCGCAGGCGGCGGCTGACGGCATCCAGCGCCGCCTCCTCCTAGGTCTGAGGTCCGAAGACGGCCGCGCCCCCGCTCCGCGCAGGCTGCGGCACCTAAGCTCGGCGCCCACCCTGCCGGGGCAGCAAGGCGTGCCCCCCGCTGGCCGCTTGCGACGCGGCCAGCACCTCCTCCGACGCCCCTCCCGGCGCCGACGGTGACCCGGACGCCGGGACGCCCTGCGTCGCCACCTCAGTCACCGCTGCCTGCGGTGCCTCCTCCATAGCCGGTGCCGCCTCCTCCAGGACGCCGCCGCCTCCACCACCATCAACCCCCACATGCTCGACCACGTCGGCTCGCGGCGGGGTGTCGCCCCCACCTCCACGACCTCCCGGTCGAGGAGCACCACCTCAGCTCACCCCCACGGCCGCGCTCCCTCACCGACGATGGCTCAAAAACCGTCGCGGCCACCATCGTGCCCTCCGGCATCTCGCGCCAGG
This sequence comes from Triticum dicoccoides, assembly GCF_002162155.2. Taxonomy (NCBI): domain Eukaryota; kingdom Viridiplantae; phylum Streptophyta; class Magnoliopsida; order Poales; family Poaceae; genus Triticum; species Triticum dicoccoides. Next base: position 225,338,312 of record NC_041389.1, on the reverse strand, counting down.
CCGGCTCCATGCCGGATCGCGCCCATGCTGCCGCCGCGTCGGTCCAAGCCTGGACCGACGCCGCCTCCAGCTCCGCCTCGGCCCGGTTCTTGTCCCGCCAGGCCAAGGCCTCGGCTTCGTTCGGGTCCAGTCCAAGGTCCAAGTCGCCCCGTCCCTCCTCCCCAGCCAAGCTGGCGAGGTCAGACCGGCTCCTGCAGAACGCGGTCCCTTCGGCGGCCGCAGCCTCCGCCGCCGCCCTCGCCAGCGCGATGGGCGACCTGAAGAAGAAGGCAGAATAAGCAAAAAGAGGCAAGACCGGCTTAAGAATTCTAGGTGCAAGCAGGAAATAAAACTTACCCCGTCAAGACCGGGACCGGAGTTGGCCTCCCTCGCTTCTTCTTGGTCGGCCTCCCAGGCTCGGCCGGGTCCGCCGCGCACTTGGATCCCTGGGGTCGCGGCACGACCTGTCCTTTCCATGCGGGCGGCTCGGCGTGGCCCCATGCGAGGACCCGGCTCCGCCCGCGTCGCTGCCTCCCCCGCCCAACGCCGCTACACCAGCAACTAGCGTCAGTGTCGCCTTCGCCCCGACGCGAGCAACAGTTCAAGACGAAATGAAGAAGGAAACATGCAAGACTTACCAGCACGGCGCCCAGCGCCTGCGTCGGACTCGGCCACCTCCTCACCGCCTTGGGCCGCGGGCTCCTCTGGTGCCACCGGCGCCACCTGTGACGGAGCCCGGGCATAAGGATGCCGGATTGCATTCAAGAGAATCTCCCGTGTTGCGTCAGGGCGAACAAGAAGATGCGCGGCAGCAAAGTAAGAAGACCAGACGCTCACCTGCGGTGCCGGGATCGCTTGTCTATACGGCGCCTTGCCGAATTGCCAATACTCTCCAAGGTTGGCCTTGGAGATGTCGTTGATGCCGCGTGCGACCTGCTCTGCAAATAGCCGCCTCGACCCCATTCGGTTGGGGTCCTGCAGGCCAATCATCTCGCCGACGAGGCAGGAGCGCCTCTGAAGTGGGAGGACCCGGCGGGTGATGCACGCGGCAAGGAGGTCCGTGTCGGTGAGCCCCTCCCGTGTCCTCATCACCATCACCCGCTCGCAGAGGTTGACAATCTCCTGCGACGGGCACCGGAGCGAGTAGCCCCAGTTCGTCTTCGCACGCGGCGGCACGTTGACGAAGGGCGGAAGATTGATGTGGTCCGTACCATGGTTGCGGATGTAGAAGAAGGAATTCTGCCATTTCTTGGCAGAATCCTCGAGCGGGATCTTGGGGAAATCCGCCCCGGACCGCTTCGAGATGACGGCGGCGCCGCAGTCGGCAAACTCCCCGGCCGACAGGCCCTGCTGCTTCAAGGAGAAGAAGCGCGCCCAGAGGTCGATCATCGGCTCGACCCCCAGGCACCCCTCGCACAAGGTCACGAAGCCGGAGAGCTGGACGAGTGCCGAGATGGTGCGGTTGAAGCCCGAAGAACTCCAAGAATGCGCGGAAGAAGGTGCTCACCGGCAGCCCGAACCCATGTTCGAAATGCGTGAGGAAGACGACGCGCTCCTGCCCCTCGGGCCGGGGCCTCTGCTCATGGCGTGGCAGGCGGACGCTGACGTCCGTCTCCCGCGGCAAGCGCCGCGAAGCTTGAAGCTGCGTGATGTCCTCGATGGTGACATTGGAACCCATGCAGGAGCCTGACGGCAGTGCCATGGACGGAAGCGGGAAGAAGAAGATGAACAACGGAGGAAGCTTTGTTCAGGGCTGCGGGCGCAGTTGTGTGTCGGTGGCAAAGAGCAGAGCACGAGCAGGGGGACAGGAGGGCGCGAGCGAGAATGGTGCCCACCGTCCCCTTGCCCCCTTCAATTTATAAGCCCCAGTTCAATCGTGGGGAAGTGGGATCGTCTGCACGCGCCCGTTCCACTACCCCGCAATAAGTGCACACGTACGCGCGCACTAACTGCTCGGGGAAGTGCAACCGGCCCCTAGACGCCACAATAAAACCACGTGCGTGGCCCAAGGGCACGCAGCGGCGGGCCCCCGGCCCGTCGCCCGGTCCTATCACGTGCGTGGCCTGTCAGGCCCCTCCGACTTCTGGGCGCCACGTGGCGCCTGCGCGAAGCCCAAGGGATCGCCTCAAGATTCGACGGACTCCTCGGTTCCCGCCATGGCGGGATGCCGCGATGCGGTTTCCGAGAAAACCGGCACACAGTGGGTGTTGCCGGACCCGACGCTAGCAGAATCTGCCTTGCTCAAGGGGGAAACTGCGAAGGCCCACTCATCAGAAGACGGCGGACCTTCACAGCTTTGGGGACTACTGTCGGGGGGATGAACCCTGGGCAGGCAACGGAACCTGGATCCTTTTCAAAAATAGCGGGGCCCGCATCGCCTCGCAAACCGGCACGCGCTTGGCCGGGTCGCTCGACCCGGCAGGGCCCGCAATGCGGCCAAACCCTCCGAACCGGCAAGGTACGTCAAGCCGGCCACAGCAACTGGCGCAAGACGACTCAACCCGGCGCAACCTAGGCTTCCACGGCAAGCCAGCCCCACCCGTGGCGTCCACGGCAACCCAGGCACGGATCAGCTCCCGTCCCATCCAGGCCGTATGATGGGACGAGACCTAAACCACCGATGACCAAGACAACAGTGTTTCCACCCATGCCTGTGGTCAGCCGGGGCGTGGCAACAGTGCCCCTCACCTACCCGCTGACCAAGGCTGGCGTGGCAATAGTGCTCCCGCCCTCACCGCTGACGACAACAAGCGGCAGCCTGACGGAGAGCACTGTACACGACTCGACTCGGCCACGCCCTGACGATCGACAAGATGGCGCGCAGTCCCCCTAGGCGTGTGGGGCCAGCACCTAGGGGAACCCGGCGAACCCGGCGAACCACAAGCCCACAAGCGGGACCCAGCCCGGAGTCCCGGACACCGACAATACGGACCCACCGACTCGGCATATTACCATTGTAACCCTGGGTGGGTTGATCTATAAAACCCCCTAGGAACCCATGCCTACAGAGGCATGAGGAGAATCGCAACACATAGGAGACCATCACATCACATGTAAGGAAACGAGAGACAGAAGCACAAGCAAGCATAGCACTAGCCACCCAACAGCAGTACCGGAGAGAAGGAGCAGCCCAAGCCTTGGCCAGCTTCCTTCCTCCTCCACACAGCTCCAGGAGCAACGTTGTAATATCAATCATCCAAACATACTCGGCAGGACTAGGGGTGTTATCTCTCTGGAAAGCCCCGAACGTGTGTATGTCCGGCGTCCCGCGCCCGCGCATGCCAACCTCGCCTCTGGAGCCCACCAGCGCCCTCGAGCCTCCTCCTCTCTTTAGCCATCCCTTGGCATCTGCCGTGCGCCCACCACGACACTATTGTTTACCGAAGACGTGTTTGCCCATAGCTCGGTCAAACCGAACACTGAGCATTTTGAATTCTCTGCATTGAATAGGCAATGCAGTAGCCCCCGAGCCACTGGTCGGGTGGCAACACCAGATCAGGGGATCGATGTGCCCCTTTAATATTAGTAAATGATAAGCCCGAAGCCCAGTAGCCCCCGAGCCTTAATGTGGACACATGTGGCCAAATTAAGGATCGATATCCAGAGTAAAATTACAAGTTATGTGTAATGATTCTATGTATCCAAATACTCTACATCATTAATGCTCAGATCCGCATTGTACAAAACTTTGTTGACCGATGATGCTTCTCCAACGTATCTATAATTTTTAATTGTTCCATGCTATTACATTATCTGTTTTGGATGTTTAATGGGCATTAATATGCTATTTTATATTATTTTTGGGACTAACCAATTAACCGAGGGCCAAGTGCCAGTTTCTGTTTTTTTGCCTATTTTAGAGTTTTACAGAAAAGGAATTCCAAACGAAGTCCAAACGGAATGAAACCTCCGCGATGATCTTTCTTGAACCGAAAGCAAACCAGAAGACTTGGAGATGAAGTCGGAGACGCAACGAGGAAGCCAAGAGGCAGGAGGGCGCGCCCAGGGGGGTAGGGCGCGCCCCCACCCTCATGGGCCCCTCGTGGCTCCCCTGACCTAGTTCCTTCGCCTATATATTTATACTCTTATACTCTGGAAACATCGGGGGGATCTAGGAAACAACTTTTCCACCGCCGCAACCTTCTGTACTCGTGAGATCCCATCTATGGACCTTTTCCGGTGTCCTGCCGGAGGGGGATTCGATCGCGAAGGGCTTCTACATCAACATCATTACCTCTTCGATGAAGCGTGAGTAGTTTACCACAGACCTTCGGGTCCATAGTTATTAGCTAGATGGCTTATTCTCTCTCTTTGATTCTCAATACCATGTTCTCCTCGATGTTCTCAGAGATCTATTCGATGTAATACTCTTTTGCGGTGTGTTTGCCGAGATCCGATGAATTGTGGATTTATGATCAAGATTATCTATGAATATTATTTGGTTCTTCTCTGAATTCTTATATGCATGATTTGATATCTTTGTAAGTCTCTTTGAATTATCGGTTTAGTTTGGCCTACTAGATTGATCTTTCTTGCAATGGGAGAAGTGCTTAGCTTTGCATTCAATCTTGCGGTGTCCTTTCCCAGTGACAGTAGGGGCAGCAAGGTGTTCGCACACGAACACGTCACCGTGTACCTCCAACACCAAAGGTGATGCACCGCAGCTCACATCGAAGGAGACCCGTCCGGAAGCGCAGTACGCAAGCAATCCGGTGGGTGCTTTTGTAGACCCGAAACCCCACACGCTCGGGAGGGACCCCGTCAGGGCGCGCGGCGGCTATGGGCTGCCTAGGTTGGCCTGACCTCCCCTAGGGCCTCGAGGTTCGCTGCCGTGCAATGAGGAAGAACAAACGAAGAACGAGGAAGAAGAAGAACAAAGGGAGAAGATAAAAGTAAAGGTAAAAGTGGTAGATGATTTTGTCGATTGTGTGTTGTTGTTCAATTAGCCGTCACCTCTTATCTATATAAGAGGCGGATGGACTCCCCGTACAATAAAAGGACTTGCCTTTCCATCCAAATCATCAAAATCTAACCAAACTCGGACTTCTCACGACATCCAGCCAGGATGTCCAGCTCTAGGCCCAGATGATCCGGCCTAGTCCAGTTTTCTGATAGCAGCTCACTATTTTGACTCTAGAATCCACATACAACCTCGGATTTGGACGTTTTTATATCAAACTAAACCGCCTCGATGAGACACACAACTTTCATGTTGAACACTTTCTTATGTGAGGTCATCTTGAGGTAGTCTCGGGCTGTTTTCTAACATCCACATCAGAAAAAACTTCTCGGACGTCCGGGCTTCTACCCGGACTGTCCGGCCTCCATCCGGATCATCCGGGACTGGACCCCGATCATCTAGCTTCATAGCCAACCTTCTTTTGTCTTGGTGCTTCAATTACCAAGATGATCCGGACCCCAGCCCGGATGATCCGGCCAAACACCGCTGCAGCGCACGGTTTTGCCTGTAACTTTTGCATATGACCTTGGATGGGGACGATTTTTATACCAAAATCATCCGTTTCAACGATACGAAGAACTTTGCAGTTGTAACTTTTTCCATATGAGGCCATCTTAATTAGGTTTTATGCCATCCTTAATCTGGTGTCAATACAAGCATCTCTAAGATTGCGTAACTTTTGCATCCGAGCTTCGTTTTGGACCATCTCTATATTTATTTTGATCGGCTTGAAGATAGCCATCCAGTGGTGACATAAAATCATAATTTTAACATCATCTCATTATAGACTCAAGCCACACTTTGTGATCATGCCATTTTCGAGCGTCGACACATGCCCCCTGTTTTTTTGGCAAAGCTAGCATGCCGAAAAATAACTTGTACCGTGTTGGTTCTAAGGATGATGTCAACACTCCATCGGCCACTTTGCATGTGCTTAGGGCGATAAATATATATCGGCCATTATTTGTTTGAATCCTTGATGCAAACTTTGGTGAAACCTTCTCAACTTCATTAACAAAACAATGATAAAGTTCCACAGATATGTATCTCAAGGTCATCCTCGGAACCATATTTTTCACCCTTTTGCTAGGATTTTGCAGATAATCAACAATAAACTTTCTCCAATCCTTACTTTTGCCTACATAAGAAAAAATCATTAGTGGCCGAAGCGGTGGACTTCGGTTCGGCCTTACCTATTCTGACGAGACTAAGCATCGGCTATTGATAGAAATACAATGCACCATGAGTAACATAGTAGCCGGATGCTTTGTTGTGCCAACTCTTTTGAATTGTCATGTCTAGATGTGGGAATAATTTCAAAGCAACCCAAGGAGGATATTACATCTAGACGTGCCTCAAGACAAACTATAAGTGATTCGTCAAAACATTGATAACCCTGGGATATTTGTTGCACTACTCATAACGAATCACCGAAAGCCTCAATATGTATAGCACCTATAGCAAGTAAAAGATTCAATCCGAATAACAAATGCATATTCGGCTTTGATTAATCGTGCTTAAAAATATTCTAAGCGGCATAAGGCTTCAAAAATAGTACCATAAGGAGATATATAAACAACACCAACACTTTGGCCATTGCTACGAGTTGAACCATCAAAACATAATCTCCATAGTACTAGAGAGACAAGGCTAATATCAATATTATGCATGTCATTAATTCGATGTTCAATAATAAAATTAGCTATTATTTGGCCTCTTATAAATCTCAAAGATGCATAAGCCAAATCATATCCAAACAAAGTATAAGCCCACTAGCCGATTCTGCAACTATGAATTGGTCTATGCAACATGTATTCAATGACATCAGTCATGATGTCTCAACTCCATTCAAATATAATTTCCATGAGCATGTATCTTGTCTCGCTCTCCAATCAAACTAAGGACGATGTTAGAATATTATACCGGCCATGCATTGATATACTCTTAGGACAATAGGTAAATATCGGCCATTACCATGTAAACTTCATTCAAAGCACATATGACCGAAACAAACAAATGAAATGATAAATCAAGTATTTCGGCCCTTAGGATCAGCAACAAACTTGTAGCTAATCAAACATATAGTGATTTGGTAATACCCTTTCATGATGTAAGAAATTATATTGCATCCATGGATTAAAATAAGCCCATTGAGGGTTACCAATCATACCTGATGACGAATTCCATGGCATAGGCAGTAATAACATAGTTGAAGAATATGGATAATGTGTAGACCAAAGATGTTGAAACCTTCGGCTTGGTCCTTCATAGTTTTCACTCTTTTCCTTCTTCACCTTTGCCACACTTCTTGTAATGGAAGCTTGCACATAATTCTTATTTTGAGCACTTCCTTTAGGAACCCATGCCATATTCCTTTCCTCAAGTTCTTGGGCACTAAGTTTTTGTATTTCTTCTTTTGCCAATATGATAAGCCGAGTGGGCACCCCGACTGTGATTTTGTTTGAAGCAATGGCAATTCTTGTTTTACCCTGTGCACTCTCAACTTCTTCTCTTCAGATTTGACACTTGATTGACTTGCCTCGTTGCCTTTTGTAGCCAATGTCAACACTTTAATTGGCTCTTTTTCATTTGAGATCATATCTGAAGTGGCACTCTTACGACCATCTCTTTTGACGCGGTAGAGTTGCTCAACCACCTCTTTCTTCTTTCTTGAGCTCTGGACTGATTCCTTATAATTGAAACGGTCGTTGACATGTGATTTTTCAAATGTAGATCTTCTCAGAGCTGCATAATATTGGTGAGATGGTATAAAATAAGATGGAGAATGTGCCCTTGTATCATACCTGTCCAATGATGGATATGGATCTATATGAGCATAGGTAGGCATCCACGGCATTGGCATTGGCGACCCAAAATAAGGATATGAATATGTTGCATTAAAATTCTCACTTTGCCAACACCGATCCTCATATTTGCGCCTTCGAGGTGATGTTGGTTTCTTTGCATGATTTGGCCGATAAGTATTCTTCTCTTCACTCTTCTTTTGATATTTATCCAATAGTTCAGCGAAGGTGATTTTTGATCTCTTACACTTGCACTTATTTTGACCTTTGTTTTTTTCTTTTGGTTTGCTTTCATCAATCATTGGATTTGCTTGCTGCCCCCCCAGTCCTTGGTGTCTCCATTGTAGCTTCAATGGAATTTTCGCCCTCAAGATTATGTTCATTATGCTCTTCAAAAACTTCTTTACTTGAAAGCTTGATCCCATCACCTATAGTTTTTACCTTCTCTTTAAACAGACCAGCTTGAAGCAGCCGTTGCAAAAACTTTCTGCCATCAGGACCAATCGGAATAGACTGGTCATCTCTTGGTGTCTCAACAAATTTCAATCGTCCTTTATTAATGGCCGATTTAACTATTTGATGAAACATGTTGCAATTCTCAAAATTATGCTTGGATGAATCATGCAACTTACAATACATTTGCCCCTGGACAGATGGCTCAACATGGTGATCAAGAATTCTAATATAATTATTTCTCAACAACAAATCAAATATTTGATCACACATGCTTGAATTGAAGGTAAACTTTTTATTCTCTAGCCGGTCTTGTTGTGAGAAAGCTTTGGAGTTAAGCAAATGAATGGTTCAAATTTTGCATCACCCATTCGGCTATGCATTGTGTTTTGCACTCTATCTCCGATGTCTATCGATAAAAGACTATACTAGCATCGGTTTGCTCAGAAGATTTTAACCTTGGCTTTAAATTTCTGAAACGAAAATTGTTAGAACATACATGTCTCAGTTGAGACCAAGTATAAGCCAAGTAAGAAATAAGCAAAGCTACCCAATTACATATGAGCTTTAGATAAAGCAATGGGGAAAGCCTTGGCTGCAATAATTTTTCGCCATTGGTCTTTTTGAATGGTGCAATGTGTTGACTGATATGCTTTGTGACAATCTGATTGCTAACAAATAAATTACCCTTCTTCATTGGTCTCTCAATATTTCTTATGAAGATTTTTCTAATATATGCATCAACAACTAAGTCATGACCAAATCTGAAAATAGGTAAATTAATTGCTAGACATACCTCTTCAAATATGTTGGGAGAGCATGATGGTGGTGTGACTTGAAGAATATTTTTCTCCGCCTTCGGATAGCTCCCCAACTCCTTGTCATCATCTTTTTCTTGATTTCGTGCATCATTAGTTTGAAGATCTTTGTCCACCAAACTTTCTTCGGCTACTTGTTCTTGTTCTTGAAGCTCGTCAATTTCTATGGCACAAAACTCATAGGACAGGAAGTAGGTTCCATTAACTTCAGAAAAATCATGTATGGCTGTCTTGCTATACTTTCCATGCCCTTTCTCAACAATATTTGCCTCTTTGGATTTGATGGATTCGGAATATATACTACTTGATTCGGCTTTTTCAATCGAAGCACTTTTAGTTTCCGAATCATCATTCTTTTCACCGGTTATATCAATTGGCAAGGCTTATTTTCTTTGAGCCAATTCCCTATCAATTCTCTCTTGGTGAAGTACTTGCACCCTATGACGCAAAGATTTAACTCCCCTCTCAATTTCAGCCCGCTCTAGATCAGTTTGCCCCCCAATGCTTTTAGGATATTTCGGCAATGAATTGTTAGTGTTGCCAAAATTTTGCAATTGTGTAGCGGGTGTATAATATGTTGTGATACAAGGTGAAGCTGTATGCACTGCTGTATGACCATATGCTCTCTCACCAATACTATCAATTGATGAAGTTTCATCTTCCTACAAAACTCTGGCCTTTATTATAGCATAATCAGGAAACAACCCCTTTTCATATTGTTCAAGGCAAAGAGCACTAATTCTCTTGTTTTGTGCCAAGCTATTTTTTAATGCAGCCACAATCGCTTCTGGAAGGGATTGCTACACAATACTTTCAGATTCTTTCGGCAATGATTCGTGAGTGTTGCCGAAATTCTTGAATTGCGTAGAGTATGCATTATATGCTACAATATTTGATGATGGCACGTGTGTCGGATTTCGGGTTCCGGTAGACCCTCAAGGTTCGAACTCCTGGGTGCGCGTGGAGATCACACCTACTGCCTACCCGTGTCTCGTCGCCTCGCAAGGATCTAAAATTACACGAAGAACAACACAGGGGACACAAGGTTTATACTGGTTCGGGCCACCATTGTGGTGTAACACCCTACTCCAGTGTGTGGTGTGTGGATTGCCTCTAGGGTTGATGATGAGTAGTACAAGGGAGAACAGCCTCGCGAGGGTCTGTTCTTGGCTGGTGCGATGAACTGCCAGGGGGAGTTCAGTCGCTTCTCTCTCTCTCTATCTATCTTTCTATCCTTGTTCTCTCGATGCCTCTACCTTGTGGGTGGCTAGTCCTATTTATAGGCGGAGGCCTGGGCCTCTCCCCAAATATTGAGCGGGAAGGGCGCCAACAATTGGCCATTTGGAAGGGGGACATCTAGTACACTTATCCTGACTAAAGTTGGTCCTCGCCTGCCATAGACCCTGATGATGACGTTGGCTTGGGCTCCACGATGACCTCCGTTCTGCCATCCTGCTAGTCTTGGTCTTGTTGCACCGAAATGGTTGCCTTTGCTTGATACCCTTGCCTGCGCTTGCCCCCTTTGCACCAAAGAGGAAACAAGGACTCTGTGCAGGCCGGCGCCCGCCTGGTGCCCGCCCGGCCTTGGTCGTCATGGCTTGCGTCGTGAGCACCTCACGAGGTACCCCGCCTTGATCTCTCCGCCTCCTCGTGAGCCATCCTGACGAGGCTGTGCCCGAGGAAGCCTCCTGTCGTCCGCCCCGCGAGGCTTGGCCCCTCGCGAGGGTCTTGACAATGCGTTGATGAAGATGGGCTGTACTGGGCCGCTCCTTGAGCCACGCCGCAGGCCGCAGGCAGGCAAGTCTGGGTACCCCCGTTCCCAGAACGCCGACAGTAGCCCCTAGGCCCAAGGCACGCCCAGACTTGGCTTAGCAGGGAAGCGAAGGGGCAAGTGCGAAGCGCCGCGGGTCCCATCAGCCTGTGGCCTTGGGCGCCACGTGGCAGTTGATTGGACGTGGGCGTCCTGGCTCCCCCATGACGCCTCGGCGACTGCACGAATTGACAAGTCCCTGCATGCAAAACGGTCATGATTACCTGTGATTGTGGAGGCCGGCGGTTGGCCTCCCCCGGCTATATGTACGGAACGGTGCGGCCTTTCCCAGTTCATCCCTCCTCGCTACTCTCCTTCTTCTTCTTGGCCGCTTGCCACCCCATGTCCCCGCCGAAGAGGTTCTCGGCCGCGGAGAAAGGGAAGGCTCGCCAGGAAGGGCCTGGCTCTCCTCCGGCCAAGCATGGCCGGGGCCGCCCTCGCAAGCACCCTACGGCCTCTGCCGCGGCCTCCCGTGGCCGTGGAAACATCCCTCTGCGCAGCGGTGGGCGCCCGGCTGCCATCGAGAGATACGCTGGGGCTGTGCGGCCCCCAAGGCTGCACTTTCGTTCGGTGGAGGTGCTGCCGGAGTTCGTCGTGTGGTCGCGGACCCGACCGGCACCTGGCTTGAGCTCCCCCGCTTCTTCATAGGCGAACTTCCGGCTGGTGCCCCGTGCGGCCTTTGGCTTTAGGCAGATGGTTGCTGCAGCAGGGCCTCTTGGGCTACCCTAGAGGTCTCCACCGCCGGGGAGGCGGCCCTGACCCGTGGCTGGCAAACATTTGCCCGCGCGTGCGTCCTATGCCGACGATGCACTCTACACTTCAAGTTTGACGGCGATGCCACCCTCTATGTGAGGGTGTTCGGGGAAGATGGCCGCTGTGCCGGATGCTGCCCCGAAGATGATGACCGCGGCCGCGTGCCCAGCCCCGGCGTTGGTTGGGGTGAAGGTGGCGGAGGGCGCGCGGGCAGCGGTGCCCGAGGCTCGCCAAGCTCTGGTGACTCCCCTTAGGACGGCAGCTCCTCCAGTGGCGGTCGTGACCAGCCCCCTCGTTGCCGCCCTCGCCTGGGAGAGGGCAGCGGGTCGGTCCGACGCCACGCTCCAGTGAAGTGGGAGGCGGAATCCAGCTGAGCTCCGGAGGCAGTATGAGCCTTCACTAGGAGTTGGTGCCGGGAAGGTCGTGCCCCCTTTTGCTTTCCTTTCTTTCCTACGCAAAAAGAATGTATCCTGGTGCCCCACGGGGGTGTGTTGAACTGTTGCTGTTTAATTGGCATGCCGTTTCTACCGTTTCTGCGCTATATTTGGTTCCGCGTGTTTATGAGTGGAAATCACTTATCTTGGGAGGAAGCTCGTTGCGATCCTCGCCTCCTGGGGCTGGGGCCTTGTCGTGCGCCTTGTGCCCTGCAGGGTTTAGTCAGTAGGGATAGTCTCCAGCCTTGGTAGCGAGGACAACTAACCCAAGTCCCATGACTGTGTCGCGATGCCCGTGGGGCACGGAATGGGACGGGTGCTCTCGTAGCGGACTTGGATAAGGAAGTTCCAAACCACCGGGGCAGAAAACACTCGCGAGGGTGCCCATGTTCCTCCCTCGCGAGACTTCGCGCGAGAGAAAACGAAAACAAGCAAGTAAAACGGACGAGGGGTCGCGAGTTCGAAACGGTAACAGCTTTAGAAAAACTTCAAATAGAAACGAACAACCAACTACGGAAAGCAAATGAAAGAAGCCGCGTCCGGCACCTAGTCTAGTCTTCGACGTCTTCTCACCAGCGCGGAGCTAAGTGCTGCCACTGGGCGTGGGCGGGAGCCCCCGAGGCCCGAGGGCGGCACTCCGGAGACTCCGGGGCATGTACAACCCCACTCATTATTACGTGAGAGTGTCACGGGCGGCGAGCTTCACATGTGTTTGCCTTCTTCACAGGCACCGTGCCTTTTCCAAAACACAGCTACTTCACAGGCATTCGCCTTCTTCACAGGCACCGGGCCTTTTCCAAAACGCTGCAACTTCACAGGCATTCGCCTTCTTCACAGGCACCGGGCCTTTTCCAAAACGCTGCAACTTCACAGGCATTCACCTTCTTCACAGGCACCGGGCCTTTTCCAAAACGCTGCAACTTCACAGGCATTCACCTTCTTCACAGGCACTGGGCCTTTTTTAGGGGTAAAACCTTCGGAGATGTTGGATGTTCCACGCATTCTGGATGGGCACCCCCTCCTGGGTCTCCAAGCGTGCGGAGCCAGGCCTGGAAACATGAACAACCTTAAACGGGCCCTCCCACATGGGAGAGAGCTTATGCAGCCCCTCCCTGGAGAGAACCCGCCTGAGCACGAGGTCCCCTACCTCGAGAGTCCTGGGGCGGATGTTGCGGCAGTGGTATCGCCGCAATGCTTGTTGGTACCACACTGCCCGTAGCGCGGCTTCTCGGCGATGCTCCTCCCCCAGCAAGAGATCCGTCCCCCGCATGGCGTCCTGCTGCGCTTCGTCGAACGCCAGGACCCATGCGGAGCGACGTCTAACCTCATGAGGGAGAACGGCTTCAGCTCCATAAACCAAAAAGAACGGGGTCTCGCCAGTCGGCTTGGTTGCGGTCGTGCGTATTGACCATAGCACGGACTGGAGCTCGTCGTACCAGCTCCTGCCCAGGCCTCCAGCTTCTTCTTGAAGGTCCTGGTCTTGAGGCCCCTCAGGACCTCTGCGTTGGCTCGCTCGGCCTGACTGTTGCTTCACGGGTGCACCACCGAAGCGTAGCGTATCTGCGTTCCAAGGTTAGCACAGTATGTTTTGAAGAGGTTACTGGTGAACTGCGAACCATTATCGGTGATGATGCGGTTCGGCACCCCGAATCGGCTCACGATGCCCTTGATGAACTTGACCATAGAGCCTGCGGGGATGGTGCGGACAACATCCACCTCAGCCCACTTGGTAAACTTGTCCACAACGACGTAGAGGTAGCGGTAGCCCGTGGCGCCCGAGGGAACGGGCCCAGGATATCCATTCCCCAGACTGTGAAGGGCCATGAGAGGGGTATAGTCTGCAGACCTCCCGTCGACTGATGGATCTGCTTGGCATGGAACTGATAGGCCTCGCAAGCTTTCACCAGTTCCACTGCGTCATTGAGTGCCGTGGGCCAATAGAAGCCGCTGCGGAACGCCTTGCCAATGAGAGTTCGTGACGACGAGTGATGCCCACAGTCGCCACCGTGTATGTCTGCCAGCAGCTCCTTCCCTTGCTCCCGGGAAATGTAACATAGGGACACATCATTCGGTCGTCTCCGGTAGAGCTCTCCATCCTTAAGGCCGTATGCTGTGGCCTGCCGCGCCACACACTCCGCCTCCTCCTCCTTTTCCGGCAATGTGCCTCGTGTCAGGTAACTCCTGAGCTCCTGATCTAGCACCCCTCCTGAGGTTCCAGCGCCAGGAGCAGGCGCGCTCCCGAGGTCGGGCCGCTGACCGGGGCTCCCGAGGCAGGCGGCTGGGGGAGCTCCCCTCGAGGCTACGCCGTGCTTGACAGTGATGGCGTCGCTGAGGGCTTGAAGAGCCGCTCCTCGAAGATGCCGGGCTCCTGAGGTTGCCGCCTGGATGCCCTTTTGGCAATGTCATCGGCTTCTTGATTGGTGCCGCGAGGCACATGCTGCAACTCCATCCCCCAAAACTGCTTCTCCATTCTGCGGACCTCCGCGAGGTAGGCTTCCATGTGCTCGTACTTCAGTTCATATACTTTGTTGGAGAAGTTGACGAGGAGCTGCGAATCGCCCTTGATGGTAAGGCGCTTCACCCCCAGGGCGACTGCAGCCTTCAGGCCTGCTATCAGGCCTTCGTATTCTACTATGTTGTTGGAGACCTTTTCCCCGTGCTGGGAATAGAGTTGCACGATGTAGTAGAGCTTGTCTTGAGTGGGAGATACGAGCACCGCGCCAGCCCCCGCGCCGTGTTGGGAGAACGCCCCGTCGAAGTACATGACCCATCCGTCCGGTGCCTCTCTCCCTGGGGAGAGTGATCGATCCTCGCCAGCCTCAAGGCCTGGCGCCTCCGCCCATTCCGCCACGAAGTCCGCAAGCGCGGCCCCCTTGATGGCTCTGGTTGTGCTAAATTCTATCTGAAACGCTTGGAGCTCGATGTTCCACTCAGCGACTCTTCCAGCTGAGTTAGGGCTCCTGAGCACCCTTTCCAAGGGGTACGCTGAGACGACCTTGATGGGATGGCCTTGGAAATAGTGCTGCAGCTTGCGTGAGGCTACCAATAGCGCGAGGAGGAGTTTCTGAGGCATGGGGTACCGTGCCCTTGCGTCCCGTAACACCGTGCTGACGAAGTATACAGGGTGCTTGACGAGGTTGGGAGTGCTGGCACCGCTAGCATCCTCCGGAGGCCGGGATGCCTCCTGAGGAAATGAAGCCCCCAGCGACTGGTCGCCTGGAGGAGGGGCCTCCTCTGTTTCAATGTGCTTCCCTGCTGTGCTGGTCCTTCTCGGCCGCAGCCACAGTCTCTGTGAGGCCCTCTTGGCCCTGCTTTGCTTTAACCCGAACGGTTGCTGCGGCCTTGGTCCTACGCTCCTCTCTAACGGCCACCAGGGCTGTGCTGGCAGAGTAGGGGGTGGCCGCAAGGTAGAGCACCAGGGGCTCCTGAGGACGCAGAGCCACCATCACCGGGGGGCTGGTCAAGTACCTCTTGAGGTCCTGGAACGGCCCGTCGGCCTCTTCAGTCCATTCAAAGGGGCCCTTCTTCTTCATCAGCTTGAAGAAGGGCAACGCTCAACGCTCATTCCCCTAGCTTGGAGATGAAGCGCCCTAGTGCGGTTACGTGCCCGGTGAGCTTCTGCATTTCTCTGAGGGTTTTCGGCGGGCTCATGTCCTCGACTGCTTTTACCTTTTCTGGGTTGGCCTCGATGCCCCGGTGAGATACGAGGAAACCCAGGAGCTTGCCCGAGGGTACTCCAAACACACACTTCTCCGGGTTGAGCCGCAGGTCCACTTCGTTTAGGCTCGCGAAGGTTTCCTCCAAGTCCTGTATCAGGGTTTTTGCCTCCCGAGACTTCACCACAATGTCATCAACATAAGCCTCAACATTCCTCCTGAGTTGCCGGCCCAAGGCGATGTGCATCAGCCGCTGAAAGGTCGCACCGGCATTGCGCAGCCCGAACGGCATGCATGTATAGCAGTACACTCCGCACGGGGTCAGGAAGGCCGTCTTTTCTACATCTTCTACTGCCATCTTGATCTGGTGGTAGCCGGAGAAGGCATCCAGGAAGCACAACAAGTCACACTCGGTGGTGGAGTCGATGATCTGGTCGATGCGAGGGAGCGGGAATGGATCCTGGGGGCAGGCCTTGTTGAGGTTGGTGAAGTCGACACACATGCATTCCTTCCCCCCCTTCTTCGTCACGACAACCGGGTTAGCCAACCAATCTGGGTAACGGACCTCGCGAATGACCCCCGCCGCCTCCAATTTGCGGGTCTCTTGGACAATGAAAGCTTGCTTCTCAGTGGACTGTCGCCTCGCCTTCTGCTTCACGGGGCGCACTTTGGGGCACACGTTGAGGTGATGCTCAATTACGCCCCTCGGGACCCCTGCCAGCTGATCAGGTTCCCACGCGAATACCTTCTTGTTCGCACGTAGGAACTTCAGCAAGGCTTCCTCCTGTTCGGGCTCGAGGTTGGCGCCTATGGTGAAGGTGGCGCTGGTAGATCCGTCTTCATCGACCAGTACCTGCTTGGTTTCCGCCTTGTCCTGAGTGAATAGCTACTTCTTCTTGGCTGGTGCAGCCCCCTTGGGTTCGGGGGCGTCCAAGTCGGCGGCTGTGCCACCGCCGCGGCCTTGAAGGCGAGCTTGAGCGCTTGCAATGCATCCTCGGTGTCTCCAGACATGCTGAGGATGCCACTACTCCCGGGCATCTTCATGAGGTTGTACACTGGGTGAGTTGCGGCCATGAACCGGGCTAGCGCCGGGTAGCCAAGGATGGCGTTGTATGGGAGGCCGATGGGGGCGATATCGAAGTCGATTAGCTCCATGCGGAAGTTGTCATAGGTGCCGAAGGTCACCGGAAGGCG
Source organism: Triticum dicoccoides (assembly GCF_002162155.2). Classification (NCBI taxonomy): domain Eukaryota; kingdom Viridiplantae; phylum Streptophyta; class Magnoliopsida; order Poales; family Poaceae; genus Triticum; species Triticum dicoccoides. The sequence continues at coordinate 225,321,451 of NC_041389.1, read as the reverse complement.
GATCTGCCCCAGGGAGCCGGTGGTGCCGCCTCCGATGCCCAAGAAGGGACTGCTGGGCTGCAGCCGCTCCAGTGGTACATGGAGAAGGCTGAAGGCCTCCACTGAGAGCACGCTGAGGCCAGCACCGTCGTCGATGAGGGTCCTGGTGACGGCCACCTGACAGATGGTGGGGGTGCATAGCATTGGGAGCGTGCCCGAGCAGGCCGAGTTGGAGGGGTGATCATTCAAGCTGAAGGCCAGATCGGCTTTAGGCGCCGCCCAGCCCGGAGGCGCCCCATGCGGCGCGGAGGCGGCGCCGATCTGGTGGACGAATGACTTGATGTGGCGGCCTGAAGGTGGTGCTTGCGAGCTGCCCAGGATAGCTGCGGTGACCGGGTGCGCCGGTGCAGCGTACTGGGCGAGGAAGAGGCCGCGCAGCTCCCCCCAGGAGGCCACGGAAGCCGTCGATAGGTGGAGCAGCCACATGCGCGGGACGCCAGTGAGGGCCACAGGAAACCAGTTGGCCATGACCCTGTCGTCGCCCCCAGCCTCGAGGACGGCCTCCTCGTATGCCAGCAGGAAAACCAGCGGATCGGCCGTCCCGTCATAGCGCGGTGGCATCTCCATCTTGAATTTGTTCGGCCATTGCACCTGTCGCAAGGCGGGGGCCAAGGCTCGGAGCCCCCTGGCCCCCACGCTGGCGCCAGCGACCGGAGCGGGCGGCGTGTTGCCCATCATGAGGGTGAATCGCGGTGTCGGCGGAGCGCGGGTTGGTGGAAGGGAAAGCTCCAGCGCACCCCTACCTGGCGCGCCAAATGTCGGATTTCAGGTTTCGGCAGACCCTCAAGGTTCAAACTCTGGGGTGCGAGCGGATATCACACCTACTGCCTACCCGTGTCTCGTCGCCTCGCAAGGATCTAAAACTACATGAAGAACAACACAGGGGACACAAGGTTTATACTGGTTCGGGCCACCATTGTGGTGTAACACCCTACTCCAGTGTGTGGTGTGTGGATTGCCTTTAGGGCTTATGATGAGTAGTACAAGGGAGAACAGCCTCGCGAGGGTCTGTTCTTGGCTGGTGCGATGAACTGCCAGGGGGAGTTCAGTCGCTTATCTCTCTCTCTCTCTCTCTCTCTCTCTCTCTCTCTCTCTCTCTCTCGTTCTATCCTTGTTCTCTCGATGCTTCAACCTTGTGGGTGGCTAGTCCTATTTATAGGCGGAGGCCCTGGGCCTCTCCCCAAATATTGAGCAGGAAGGGCGCCAACAATTGGCCATTTGGAAGGGGGACATCTTGTATACTTATCCTGACTAAAGTTGGTCCTCGCCTGCCAAAGACCCTGACGATGACGCCGGCTTGGGCTCCACGATGACCTCCGTTCTGCCGTCCTGCTGGTCTTTGTCTTGTTGCATCGAAATGGTTGCCTTTGCTTGATACCCTTGCCTGCGCTTGCCCCCTTTGCACCAAAGAGGAAACAAGGACTCTGCGTAGGCCGGCGCCCGCCTGGCCTTGGTCGTCATGGCTTGCGTCATGAGCACCTCGTGAGGTACCCCGCCTTGATCTCTCCGCCTCCTCGCGAGCCAGCCTGACGAGGCCGTGCCCGAGGAAGCCTCCTGTCATCCGCCCCGCGAGGCTTGGCCCCTCGCGAGGGTCTTGAGAATGCGTTGATGAAGATGGGCCGTACTGGGCCGCTCCTTGAGCCACGCCGCATGCCGCAGGAAGGAAGTCTGGGTACCCCCGTTCCTAGAACGCCGACAACGTGTGTTCCTGTAAAATTTTCACTTATTCGGCTATGACCATGAAGATGCGGAGCCGAATTATGAACATCTACAGTTGCATACGGTGCTGAAAAATTACTAACATGAGGTGTAGCATATGATGGTTGAGAGTAACTGGCCGAATAGGTAGTAGTAGCATGGCCAATTCTCCCATCCATCGGCAAGGTTGGATTCACATATTGCAAATTAGTTGCCAATGAATAAAAAGGTGAAACACTTTCTTGTATGCTATTGGAAATTTTAATATGAGGTATTTCATATTGATTAACTAAAAACCATCATGTTGTTCATCGGCATATGGATTTGTGTGGTTGCTGATGCATGAGAGTTTGGATACATATGTTGTACGTTGCTAGAATCATAAGAATTTGAAGCATGAAAATTGTTTTGCATCGGCCCTTGTGCATAATTAGATGCATGACTGATAAAACTAGGGCTAGCCGATACATTATGCTCATTAGGTGATCCAGCAACAACATATGGATTATTTGCATCTACAAAGGGGAATTGGGTATTCATATTACCTTTGTAGATTGTAGCAACTTGATGACAATCTCTTCGTAGCAAGAACGGGTTGGAGACCGTTCAAAGCTTCATCTCCAGCGAAGTCGCCAAAAAGTGCATTCGCACACGAACATGTCACTGTGTACCTCCAACGCCAAGGATGATGCACCGCAGCTCACGTCGAAGGAGACCCGTCCGGAAGCGCGGTACGCAAGCAATCCGGCGGGTGCTTTCGTAGACCTGAAACCCCACACGCTCGGGAGGGACCCCGTCAGGGCACGTGGTGGCTATGGGCTTCTCTAGGTCGGCCTGACCGCCCCTGGGGCCTCGAGGTTTGCCGCCCTGCAATGTAGAAGAATGAACAAAGAACGAGGAAGAAGAAGAACAAAGGGAGAAGATAAAAGTAAAGGTAAAAGTGGTAGATGATTTTGTCGATTGTGTGTTGTTGTTCAATCGGCCTTCACGTCTTATCTATATAAGAGGCAGATGGACTTCTCGTACAAGAAAAGGACTTGCCTTGCCGTCCAAATCATCAAAATCTAATCAAACTTGGACTTCTCACGACCTCCGGCCCGGATATCCGGCTCTAGGCCCGGATGATCCAGCCTAGTCCAGTTTTCTGACAACAGCTTACTTTTTTCTCTCTAGAATACACATACGACCTTGGATTTGAATGTTTTTATATCAAAATCAACCGAATCGACGAGACACACAACTTTCATGTTGAACACTTTTTATCTGAGGTTATCTTGAGGGAGTTTCGGGCTGTTTTCTAACATCCGCACCAGAAAAAACTGCGTGGACGTCCGGACTTCTACCCGGACTGTCCAGCCTCCATCCGAATCATCCGGGACTGGACCCAGATCATCCGGCTTCATCGCCAACCTTCTGTTGTCTTGGTGCTTCAATTACCCGGATGATCTGGACCCCGGCCCGGATGATCCGGCCAAACACTACTGCAGCGCACGGTTTTTTCCTGTAACTTTTGCATACGACCTCGGATAGGGACGATTTTTATATCAAAATCGTCCGTTTCGACGAGAGGAAGAACTTTGCAGTCGTATCTTTTTTCCATCGGAGGCTGTATTAATTAGGTTTCATGCCATTCTTTAATCTGGTGTCAATACAAGCATCTCTAAGATTGGCATAACTTTTGCATCCAAGCTTCGTTTTGGACCATCTCTATATTAATTTCGATCGGCTTGAAGAGAGCCATCCAGTGGTGACATGAACTCATAATTTTAAAATCATCTCATTATAGCCTCAAGTCACTCTTTGTGATCATGCCATTTTCGAGCGTCAACACAAGGCACATATTGTATTGTTGACATCGAGGATAAAAAGATGGGGTTTTCATCATATTGCTTGAGTTAATTTATCTACATCATGTCAGCTTGCTTAATGTGTTATTCCGTTCTTTATGAACTTAATACTCTAGATGCATGCTGGATAGCGGTCGATGTGTGGAGTAATAGTAGTAGATGCAGGCAGGAGTCGGTCTACTTGACACGGACGTGATGCCTATGTTCATGATCATTGCGTTAGATATCATCATAACTATGCGCTTTTCTATCAATTGCTCGACAGTAATTCGTTCACCCACCATAATATTTGCTATCTTGAGAGAAGCCACTAGTGAAACCTATGGCCCCCGGGTCTCTTTTTTTCCATTATAATGAATTTTGCTTACATCTTGCTAGTTTCTGATCTACTATTTTGCAGTCTTTACTCTCCAATCTATAAACCAAAAATACCAAAAACATTTACTTTACCATTTATCTGTCTCTATCAGGTCTCACTTTTGCAAGTGACCGTGAAGGGATTGACAACCCCTTTATTGCATTGGGTGCAAGTTGTTGATTGTTTGTGCGGGTATTCGGTGACTTGTGCATTGTCTCCTACTGGATTGATACCTTGGTTCTAAAAACTGAGGGAACTACTTACGCTACTTTGCTGCATCACCCTTTCCTCTTCAATGAAAAACCAACGCAAGCTCAAGAGGTAGCAACCGACCATCGGCTTCAACCTCCTCAGCCAGTAGCCGGGGAGTGTTTATCCTACTTTATAAAGCCATTATAAGGGCAAAGATTTACGGCAAACAAGGCAATCCGGCCATACGTTTTATAAACAAAGGTACACGGAGAGATATGTTATACAACTTTTTAACGTAAGAAACATCTTACAAAGAAAATAGTCTTATCGGTTCCTTTCTTTTGGTTGTCATGCCAACCATGATCATGAAACCTCACCTCTGATCAATGCGGGAGAAAAATATTGAGAATTTAGTTTGGGGAAAGTTCCCGAACTATGTGGTCTTTAGCGAACCTAAATTTTCACTTCTGTCTTTGCCGACCAATTATATTCTTAAGATAGCTAGCTTTCAGCTTCACCCAGTCTCAGGTACTAATCCGGATGACCCGGTAGTAACAATCACAGAGGTGCTCCCTTTACCGTCTAACCGAACAATCGGGAACGTAGGGTTAAACACAGGAGCCAGGCAACCCAGCTTGGCCAAAGTCATAAGTCAAATTTGATGCATATTTATGGCTTTATAACGATGGTTACATAAGGCAGCGCTTGTATACTGAAAGTAAATGCTGATGATATGTTTATTTTGACTCCGTTGCGACCGTTTATGAGTTGAAAGTGGCCCATCGACGGCTTCAACCCCTTTGTAGATGCTACGCAGGGTGTTTCCGCGATAACAAAACAACCCTTAGTTGATGTCTCGGTGCCCAAAGGCGGTTGTGTTAGCGGAAACGAGGCAATCAGATATGCGGGGTTTATAACTTTCACTTAGTCATAGGAGCTTAAAATTGGGAGGCCAGTTACTAGCCCTCGGTCAGTGTTCGGCGACAGCCGAGGTCAAGCTGTAAACACTTTAGCCAATGTTATGAATGGCCCGTCATTTAACATAGGGTGACCTCTATCGATCTTATAGTTTAACACAGTCATCGGATTGCTGACCAGTTTGCGCTTATTGTGACAGTCAGTTTTCGTCTTTCTCCACTGAGGCGCTTTAACCATGCGAGCTGGAAGCACAATCACGTGGTTCTCCCTTCGCACACCTAGCCGAACAAAGAAGAATGTAGGAGGCAAGCACAGGAGCCGGACAACCCAACTATTGACCGAAGACACGATTCGAAACCGATGCATATAAAGCAATATCCGAGAACGTTTTGCCGAGCAGCCCATGGAGTACCTTGGCTTTTGGTGGGTTCAGCTTCAGCTGCAGCCCCTCGTTGATATTGTCGAAGCTTGAAAGGTGTCCGGCGTTGTACTGCGAGACTTATACTGGAAACACACAAAATAGGTTTAAAAGTGCCATAGGCTTCAGAAACTAAAAAACTTCAGTAAAAACTTTACGCCCGAACTAAATCAAGTCATTTGGTGCCAATCCAAAAATTGGTCTTCAAATTTTTGTGCTTCTGTCGTGCATTAATATGACACCAATCTCAAGACTTCAAGCGGGTCAGCCTACGGCTGCAACATCCTATCCCGAAGGCGGAGTACTGGTCGTTAGGCCAGTTTAGCGAACTAAAATCGAGTGGCTTTGAGAGAGAAACTAGGCTCCCCGGCTATTGACCACACACTCGCGTCGAAAAAGGAGTGATAGAAAAAGACTTTGCAACGACTAGGAAGAAAACAATTATTATATAACGGCTCATACAAATTTAAGAGCCCCCAGTTAACTTGGGTAAAGGAAGTGTTTTTAACAAACAACGTTTGTTGACAAACTAAGTTTTTAACACAAATATATTGTTTGGTCAAACCGAACAAGAATTAAAAAAACTAAGCATGGAAGCGACTTAGCTGGTTAATGTGCTCGGTGTCGATGCGCGGCCCGAGCTTACGGTGAGACGAGGTCCCAGCCCCCAAGCCGGCTGCGAGGTGATCATGCGAGCCGATTTACGCCAATTGGGACGACGACGTCGGCTTGCCGAAGTGACTGCATGAAGCAGTCAAATTCGATTACCTACACATGTAAAATAGTGCAGTCCAAAAAATAATAATATAAATATAGAAAAAAACCTCGCATAATTAATTTACGCGAAATAATTTTTTTAAAGAGATGTGGCCTGGCGTCGAAACCAATGTCGGTGCAGGGCGCCGGCGTGACAAAGCCTATATTCACAGGGCGGTCCGAGTCCCCGATGAGGCGTTCGCCGACTGCGGACGGGAAACTGGCCGAAGCATCACGCAACCATCGTTAATGCAGCCATCATTTGACAAACCTGTGTACAGATGATGGAACAAACCAGAGTAATAATTTCTCAGAAAAAATAGACCCAAGCAAGAAAAAAAAAATACTAGGATTAATAGCACCTGGTTTATCTATTGTAGCAATCTGAAGAAAGGTTACTCCCGAAATTGGGACTTGATGCGCACATCCATTGCCTGATGGGCGATGAAGCGACGGCATGGCGATGCTGGCAAAGGTTGGCTCGCCGAGGCAAAGCCCCCGGTCCAGCTAACGTGACGAAGCTGGTCGGCTGGTGACGCCGAAGTCTCCGGAGTAGGTTGATGAAGAGATGGAGAAGCCCCCGGTCCAGACGAGGTGACAGAGTAGGTCGGTAAGGTGATGTTGCAGCCGCCATGCCATCCGAGGTGTTGAAGCGGTTCGGCGTGGCAGACATCATTTTGTAGAAGCTACGGCTCGGCCATGCCGACGCTGGTCATAACTTGTGACGCGGTCAATGCCGGAAGTGACCAAGCGGCGATGTCAGCGCGCCTGACCCGTGCAATCCGTGGGGCGATGGTGTTGGTGATAATTTAGCCTTCACGATGCCGAACTCTTGTTCGTCTTGCCAAGCTGATGATCCGATAAGGTTGGGCTCGGCTCGATGAAGCGACGATCTGTCTAGCGCAGGTTGGCAGACGTGGAGCAATGGCTAGTTTGACACCGGTGCGGCGGTGAAGATTAGCTCCGAAAAGGAGCAAAATTTTTGAGCTTGTTTTCAGAAACAAAACACAATACCCAACGAAGATATTCTTCCAAAAAGGTTGTCCAATATCCCGTTCATAAAGAAAGATGAACTCAGGTCAGATTCATATTCGTGCAGAAAACAGATCCGAAAAGTGATGCACTAATCAGAAGGTTCCCGGAGTTTGAATGGTCGGATCAAGCTGGAATTTTGAGAGGTGGTAGATATGGAAATTCCGCAAAAGATGAACAGTTGGATCTTCCAAATGACCTTTGAGCTAGGCTGAGACCATGCCCTAAACTCATCCAGGTTCCCGTCCAGACTCAACAGGCCTCCAGTATATCATCGATCGCCGTAGATTCCTCCATCGGAACGCGACGAAATTTTACAAGATTTTTTTACACTCAATTCCGCACAATTCCACTGGAGCAATCATCAAAGCGACGCTCGAGGAGGCGGTGGTGGCGGATAAAGGTTTGCTGTTGATACTTCCATTTTGCATTATGCTTTTATATCAATATTTATTGCATTATGGGGTGTTATTACACGTTATGTCACAATACTTATGGCTATTCTCTCTTATTTTACAATGTTTAACATGAAGAGGGAGAATGCCAGCAGCTGGGATTCTGGGCTGGAAAGGGAGCAAATATTAGAGACCTATTCTGCACAGCTCCAAAAGTCCTGAAAATCCATGAAAGTCATTTTTGGAATTAATGATAAATATTCAGCGGAAGAAGTACTAAAGGGGGCCCACACCCTGGCCACGAGGGTGGGGGCGTGCCCTACCGCCCTGGGCGTGCCCCCTGCCTTGTGGGCCCCCTGGCAGCCCTCCGGTTCCCATCTTCTGCTATATGAAGTCTTTTACCCTGGAAAAAAAATCATAAGCAAGCTTATAGGACGAAACTCCGCCGCCACGAGGCGGAACCTTGGCGGAACCAATCTAGGGCTCCGGCGAAGCTGTTCTGCTGGGGAAACTTCCCTCTAGGAGGGGGAAATCATCACCATCGTCATCACCAACGATCCTCTCGTTGGGAGGGGGGTCAATCTCCATCAACATCTTCACCAGCACCATCTCCTCTCAAACCCTAGTTCATCTCTTGTATCCAATCTTTGTACCAAAACCTCAGATTGGTACCCGTGGGTTGCTAGTAGTGTTGATTACTCCTTGTAGTTGATGCTAGTTGGTTTATTTGGTGGAGGATCATTTGTTCAGATCGTTAAGGCATATTAATGTCCCTCTGATTATGAACACGAATATGCTTTGTGAGTAGTTACGTTTGTTCCTGAGGACATGGGTGAAGTCTTGCTATTAGTAGTCATGTGAATTTGGTATTCGTTCGATATTTTGATGAGATGTATGTTGTCTCTCCTCTAGTGGTGTTATGTGAATGTCAACTACATGACACTTCACCATTATTTGGGCCTAGAGGAAGGCATTGGGAAGTAATAAGTAAATGATGGGTTGCTAGAGTGACAGAAGCTTAAACCCTAGTTTACCGTTGCTTCATAAGGGGCTGATTTGGATCCATATGTTTCATGCTATGGTTAGGTTTACCTTAATACTTCTTTTGTAGTTGCGGATGCTTGCAATAGGGGTTAATCATAAGTGGGATGCTTATCCAAGAAAGGGCAGTACCCAAGCACCGGTCCACCCACATATCAAATTATCAAAGTAACAGACGCGAATCATATGAGCATGATGAAAACTAGCTTGATGATAATTCCCATGTGTCCTCAGGAGCGCTTTTCTCATTATAAGAACTTGTCCAGGCTTGTCCTTTGCTACAAAAAGGATTAGGCCACCCTGCTACACCTCATTTACTTTCATTGCTTGTTACCCGTTACAAATTATCTTATCACAAAACTAGCTGTTACCTACAATTTTAGTACTTGCAGAGAATACCTTACTGAAAAAACCGCTTGCCATTTCCTTCTGCTCCTCGTTGGGTTTGACACTCTTACTTATCGAAAGGACTATGATAGATCCCCTATACTTGTGGGTCATCAAGACTCTTTTTTGGCGTTGTTGCCGGGGAGTGAAGCGCCTTTGGTGAGTGGAACTTGGTAAGGAAACATTTATATAGTGTGCTGAAATTTACTGTCACTTGTTACTGTGGAAACTAATCCTTTGAGGGGCTTGTTTGGGGTATCTTCTGAAGGAAATATGCCCTAGAGGCACTAATAAAGTTATTATTTATTTCCTTATTTCATGATAAATGTTTATTATTCATGCTAGAATTGTATTAACCGGAAACATAATACATGTGTGAATACATAGACCAACATAACGTCACTAGTATGCCTCTACTTGACTAGCTCATTAATCAAAGATGGTTATGTTTCCTAACCATAGACATGTGTTGTCATTTGATTAATGGGATCACATCATTAGGAGAATGATGTGATTGACATGACCCATTCCGTTAGCCTAGCACTTGATCGTTTAGTATATTGCTATTGCTTTCTTCATGACTTATACATGTTCCTGTAACTATGAGAATTATGCAACTCCCGTTTACCGGAGGAACACTTTGGGTACTACCAAACATCACAACATAACTGGGTGATTATAAAGGAGTACTACAGGTGTCTCCGAAGGTACATGTTGAGTTGGCGTATTTCGAGATTAGGTTTTGTCACTCTGATTGTCGGAGAGGTATCTCTGGGCCCTCTCGGTAATGCACATCACTATAAGCCTTGCAAGCAATGTGACCAATGAGTTGGTTACGGGATGATGCATTACGTAACGAGTAAAGAGACTTGCCGGTAACGAGATTGAACTAGGTATTGGATACCGACGATCAAATCTCGGGCAAGTAACATACCGATGACAAAGGAAACAACGTATGTTGTTATGCGGTTTGACCGATAAAGATCTTCGTAGAATATGTAGGAACCAAAATGGGCATCCAGGTTCCGCTATTGGTTATTGACCGAGAATAGTTCTAGGTCATGTCTACATAGTTCTCGAACCCGTAGGGTCCGCATGCTTAAGGTTTCGATGACAGTTATATTATGAGTTTATGAGTTTTGATATACCGAAGGAGTTCGGGGTCCCGGATGAGATCGGGGACATGACGAGTAGTCTCGAAATGGTCGAGACGTAAAGATCGATATATTGGACGACTATATTCAGACTTCAGAAAGGTTCCGAGTGATTCGGGTATTTTCGGGGGTACCGGGGAGTTACAGGAATACGAGGAAGAAGCAATGGGCCTCATGGGCCAAGTGGTGTGTAACATCCCAAAATTCTAAATTTTGGAATGTTATATTAAACAGATAGTTTTGATTGACTCTTTGATTGATTGACTGAAAGTTAGTGAATTTGAAACTTTTGAAAGTTAAATCAGAGGGAATAAAAGGACTTTCCCAAACTTTCATTTTCTTTTCGTGATCTCCGTGAATTCAAATTCTTTTCACCACAAAACCCTGGAGAGAAGATAAAATGACTTCTTCCATTTATTTAAATGACAAGGGGTGTTGAAAATATTTGAAGTTCATTTGAGAATATTTCCAATTCTGAAACTTTATGCAACTTAATGATTTTCATGAGAGAAGATAAAATGACTTCTTCAAAACATATGAAATATGAGTTGGGAGTTTAAAAGAATTAAATTCAAAGTTCCTTTGAATTCATTTTCAATTTGGAGTTATTTGATTTTTATTCAAACTTTTTTCTCCAAAAATAAAATATATGGAAAATAGGGTAACATGATTCCCTACATCAGAAAATTGGAGAGAAATAAATTTGAATTCATTTTGGTAATTTTAAAATGATTTTTGTTGGATTTTATTGGACCAGAAGCACTCTTTGCTTTATTTGAATTTGTGTGAAATTTATTTAATGCTATAGAAATGTTCAGCTGGTAGGAAATTTTTTTCTGAAAATTTTGATATATTATATGCCTATATAATATTTTCATTTTATTTTGTTTTATTATTTGTTTCCTCTGTTTGTTTAAAAAAAACTTCCTTCCTCCAACTGGGCCGGCCCAGCTCCAGGCCAGGTCGCGGCCCAGCCCACGTTGCCTGCCGCCCCCGAGCTCCCGAGCGGGAGTCCTGCCGCCGCACGACTCGCCGGCCACCGCCGTGGCCGAGTCGGCCTCCCCGCGCCGCCTTGCCCCTGCCGCAAGCCTCCCGAGGCCGCCCCTCCATAAATAGCACCCCGCCGCCGCCGCCTCTCCCCTCTCCTCGCCGCCCCGCCCCTCGCCAGATCCGCCGCCGCCGCC
>NC_041389.1:225302523-225309644 GCF_002162155.2 Triticum dicoccoides | reverse complement strand
GCGCCGCCGCCGCACTTCACCCGCGCCGCCTACGCCGCGTCGCGCCGCTCGCCCGCATCGCTGGCCGCTGCTGCCGCCCCGACGCCCGCGCCGGAGTTCGCCGCCGGCCGGATCCGCTCCGCCGCCCGACCCGCCGGTTTTCCCGGTCCGGTAATAAACCACCCCGGTTTTCTCCGGTTTTCCTTTAGGGTTCGGTTTTTGTTTAAACATGTTTTTTTAGTTAGTTAGATAGCGAACGTCCACTGTTTAGATCTTATAAACGAACATTCGCTCTTTAGCCTTTTATTTTTTCTGTTATTTTCGGCCAGGGACTTTTGTGTGAATATTTTATTTACAGATTAGCCCCTGGACTTCAAACACTCACAACTTTTTACTCGTTTATTCAAATCCAACGAAACCAATGCCCACTTCTTCGTTATGATCCCCTCTATCCAGTAATCCAACTCAAACATGTTTTTGAAAGTTTAAAATTTGAATTGGATCAGATTTGAATTTGAACTTCGTTTGATCATAACTTGAGTTTTATAACTCCGTTTGAGTTGATTCTTTTTGTATCTCGAAGCTCTTGACCTAAACTTTCTGATAAGGCCAAATTCACATAATTTTGGTACTGTTAGAAATTGTTTTATGCTGCAAGAGTTATTTGCTTGGATTTGATGTTTTTCCGAATTGTTCTTCGCTCTTTCCGATCTTTTGAGTGATTGCTTATGTGTGGTTACTATTGTTTGCCTACGATAGATTGACCGGAGTGTGACGAGTAGAACTATCAAGAGTTTTGAGTGCGAATCATCTTCATCAACATTGCAGGCAAGTAACACTTGATCATATCTTTTCTACTACCCAGTTTTATGCATTAGACCAATCCTCAAACATTGCATGATTAGGATCTAATTAAATTGTGGGATGGGAAGTAGATGAGGTAGTACCTATTATCTGTCTTACTTATGAAACCTTTGGGAGTTACTTCTGTGTTTGCTTATTATGCCATGCTATGCTAGTAGACGTGGATTGGGTGAGTGAATATCCATGACAGATGTGAGATTGTTAATTAATGGTTTATCTAAGGTGGCAACTTAAATACACATCTGGGTGGATTGAGGCACCTGGGGTTACCAGGACTTGCCTGTTTTTTTGGAAATCCCGGGGGTACCGTGTGATTTTCCTATGGACCGCCACCCAGGCTCAAAGGGATCATAAGATAATTCATACTAGTAACTTACGTGTGCAGCCACAAGCCATTATGGGCTCTGGCATAGTTGACTAAGTCGTGCGAACTCTTATAGTGGTGGACTAGCAGATGTAGGGGATGTAGGTGTACCGGTCCACCCATCGTAAGGTGCTAGCACTTCTGAAAGACTATGTCTCGGTCATCCGTTTCTTAAACACCATGTAGTGCAAGAAACCAAGCGGAGGCGATCGAGTCTTGTGGGGAAAAGTGCGCAAACCTCTGCAGAGTGTACAGACTAATCATGATTAGCCGTGTCCTCGGTTATGGACATCTTGAGTATCTGGTACTTGGATTATCCTGTTGAATCTCAACATGTTACTCTAATTTAATATTGTTGGGTTGTTAAAGAGTACTTTTAATTGGGATTGAGAATGCTGTCAACCATTCTCAATGTTTAACAACCACCATGATAGTTAAATAATTTATTCCTGTGCAGTAGGGAAAAATTGGCTTTTCGCAAAACTGTAACCATAGAGCTTTCCACCAGCCATATATGCATGTAGTATAGGCTTATTCTTTCATTACTCTCTATGTGTTACATTGCCAGCATATTCCATGTGCTGACCCGTTTTCGGGCTGCAACTTTTCATGTTGCAGACTTTTCAGACGACGAGTAAGTGATACATTAGGGTTACGATTTCCTATACTCAACTTTGCCGTTGGTGTTGATGGGAATCCACAACCTTGTTACTTCCGCTATATATTTTGGATTGAGGTAATAGTATTTACGTTACTTTATACATGTGATTTACCTCTGTTATAAATCCTCGAGTACTGTGTGTGTCAGCATACCGATCCAGGGATGACACGTAAGCACAGAGACGTGACCCATTCGGGTCGGGTCGCTACAAGATGGTATCAGAGCACATGTTGACTGTAGGACGTGACCCTAGAAACTGGCAAGCCCATAGGAAAGATTTTTCTCTACAACTTTCTTTTCAAAAGAATCTTTTACCTCTCTTCTCTTCTGAGATTATTCAAAAATTCCTTTTAGTGAGACTATACCCCTTTTCCCTTTTGACCACTCGAAGATTCGACTAATGAGACCACTCCAAGGAGTACAAGATATTGGACAACTAAGACCACTTCGGAATGAAGAGGATTTTTCGGAGCATTAATGACGGAAACTACAACAGTGAATACTCCGAAGACTAGGAGAATTTGAAGGCTGTGAAGAATTTCTAGATTTGGTATGACCAAGGAAGGCTACACTTATGGAACTTGACAGACTAAGGAAGCTGTCAATACCCGAGATCAAGGTGTATCGGAGAAAGACTGGAACATGGAGCATTAGAACTCATTTTGTCAAGAAAGCCCGAAGACAGGAGATATCAACTATGGAATGATAAGCTCATGAAAATAATATGAGCAGAAACATGGACATTCATGATGTTATCATTCGCCTATGCTATTGTCACCACAAAGATTAAGCATGCAGATGCATGGAAAGATTGGATGATAGAAGGCTAATGGAGCACCTATCAGCAAGGTGAAGTTTTAACCTTAGCCGGTGTATCACCAGGATCTGGAGTATTATATCAACAAGTTTAAGATGGATATGGAGGAAGCCGTATTTGATCAGGAAGTAGTTCGTGAAGAACTCGGGACCCAGAAGCTGAAAGTAGCCAAACTGGAGGAACAAAACCTCTAGATACAAGAGATTTGTCAGGAACTGAAGAATAGGAGGACATGGTTCATGACAAGGATGTTGTAACCCAGAAGTTTGGAGTGCCACTCGAGAACATTAAAGGATGTCATGAGAGAGTTCGCATCAACAGAGATGATGTGGCAAAAGAACTTGAGAAGGACAAGCATGATCAGAAGGGAACCATCGGAGACATGAACAAGACTTGAAGAGTTTGATGACGTTGAGATCTATAGACCATTAGAAGACCCAAGCCCTGTTATATATTTATGTTAGATGCGACGATTGTGAGCTGTCATTTGTTTGTTGTTTTTCCGACAGACACAATAAAATCTGTCTTTTCAAAACTATTGTTTGTATTGTGTGTATTCCCTCTCGATCTCTCTTATCCCACCCCAAACCCATGGACCCAATAGATGATGAATGGAGATGAGCTCATATTTTCTGGACCGATGGGTCAATTGGAGACGGACCGATGGATTGAGAACATGGAAGAATCAAATGGAGAATAACCCTATAACCGGAAAGGATATGACCCAGCATGCTCTTCGGTGCTTTGTAAGAGTTGCTGCTACTTGGTGGAGGATGTACCAAACCATCAATGGATGGCAAGGAGTAACCACTTGGAAAGAATTTAAGTTCACTCTGCTAAGGTCTCGGCTTGTGTCCCAGGAGATGAAGCCTTATGGAAGTCATATGAAGAAACCCTGTGCATACAAGCTTTGTGGAGAGATAGGACACAACCATAAAGAAAACAAGGACAAATACCCTCATAAGCGAAGGATTACCAAAGGAAGTTAGCCGAGAAATTTTCAGGGAACTTTGGTTGGAGATTGTTCCCGAAGGTTTTGTTGCAGCAAAGGAAGTTCAGTCTACATTGTTGGGAAAGATTCGTGAAGCTCAGAAGTACGACAAAGAGATTGCTGAGTTAAAAGAAAGGATGAGCAAAGGAAAGGCCAAAGGTTTTCGTAAGGACGAGCACGACACCTTATGGTTTGAGGATAGTGTACATGTACCCAATAATGCAGAGATCAGGAAGTTAATACTTCAAGAGGCATGACTCACCATACTCGATTCGCCCTGGAAACACCAAGATGTATTTGGATTTGAAGGAGTGTTTCTGGTGGACTGGTATGAAGAAGGATATTGCGGAGTATGTAGTCGTAGGTGATGTATGTCAGAGAGAGTAAAAATAGAGCATCAGAAGCCAGCAGGATTACTACAGCCTATGCTGATACCCGAATGGAAGTGGGATAAGCTTGGCATGGATTTCATTACCGGATTTCCCAGAACCCGATTGGGATATGATTCTATCTGGGTAGTAGTTGATTCACTTGACCAAATTGGCTCACTTTATCCCAGTGAAAACCACCTATACAAGTGCGAAGTTGGCCAAGATATATTTGACCAGGATGAATGTCTGCATGGAGTTCCGAGGAACATCGATAGAGGAACACAGTTTACCTTAAAGTTTTGGAATCAGCTGCACCAGAATTTGGGTACTAGGCTAGAGTTCAGTACAACCTTTCATCCGCAGACAGATGGATAGACCGAGAGAGTCAATCAGATTCTGGAGGACATGTTGAGAGCGTGTGCGCTAGATTATGGATCTAGTAGGGATGATAATCTACCTTACGCGGAGTTCTCATACAACAACAGTTACCTAGCTAATTTGAAGATGGCCCCTTTTTGAAGCTTTATATGGAAGAAGGAGCCATACACCGTTGATGTGGGATGAAGTTGGAGACCGTCAGTTGTTTGGATCAAATGTGATCAAGGATTCAGAAGAGAATGTTAAGTTGCTTTGAGATAGACTGAAGGTAGCTCAGTCCTGGCAGAAGAGTTATGCAGACTCAAAAATGCAAGGAGGAAGTCTATGAAATTGGAGACAGAGCATGTCTTCGTGTGTCCTCTCTGCGAGGAGTTAAACTATTTGGAGTTAAGGGAAAGTTAGCCCCGAGATTTGTAGGACCATACCGAGTTTTGGAGCGTATGGGAGAAGTGGCCAACAAGTTGGAGTCACCCCAAGGACTGTCAGGAGTTCATGATGTGTTTCACGTTTCCCAGTTGAAGAAGTGCCATGTAGAGATGGCCAATATTCCCCTGTAAGGACGCTTGACCCTGGAAAGGATAATGATGTTCCACGAAATGGAGTATGGACTTCATAAGTATAAGTTTTATCTCGGTATGTGGGACATCCCACGAGGATGAAGAGATGAATTACTATTGGATATAAAGGAGGTGTGATGTTGGAAATATGGATCAATGGAAATTCCATGATGAGTCTGACTAATCACGCCTTAGTTTGTTACCAACAGAAGGAAGGAAGGAAGACAGTACGATTGGATGGATTTAAGAAATGCTAGGAAGTTGAATGTTGGAATAATGATCAGTTGCCCAGATGATGAGTTCAAGGTATACAAGTGATGAGATGGGCCATAACCCACAAGCCCCAGGACCTGCCAAGAAGCAAGCGCACTCTTGCTGAAGGAAAACCCTTGGAAGAGGATATGCCTTTACCCACCGACGATTCTATAGGAGTTTACGCAAAACCTGAGAGGTGTGAAGAAACGATAAATGTTTGTTTGGCTTGCAGAATCAATGGATTTATCCGAACTTGGTTCGTCGACAAGAGAAATTCTGCAATGCTTGTGAGGATGACCGAGTGTTAGAATGCGAGATTCGCTAAACCATATACACGATAATGATTTGGGTGCGGGATGGATTGATCACCATACCGACTTACTCTTATTATTCGCCTTGCTATGTGGGACGGTAAATCTGAGTGACTTACCTATAGTAGAGAGACGACGATCAAAACCTTGTTTAAACCTTAGAATGGTATAAGTATTTTCCCTTGTACGAGGCAGTTGTTGCCAAATCGTAGGACATACGGTGAGGTTCAACCCAGACCCGTTTTCTGCAGGAGAAACCATAAATTGTTGCCCACCATGAGATATTGATAGCTGATTAGTATTGGCGCCAGACCCGTCAGCTAAGAAGACCCAGTCATGAAATAACCTTACCAAGATGAAAGGACCAAAGAATTGAGGAAAAAGGTTATGCCGCTACCGGAACAGCCAGAGAAGGAATTATCCTGAAGATCTGAGTAGACCGACACAGTCATGAATAAGGATGGAGTATATGAGTTTTGATGGAGCAGTAACAATGCTTCTAAGGGTGGTAGCACCCGACACCCCGGAGACGATCGATGGATTTTGAAGACCCCTACCCTAACCTATTTCTTGCTAGCCTCTCCGAATCTCGAGGACAAGATTCATTTTAAGGGTGGTAGGTTTGTAACATCCCAAAATTCTAAATTTTGGAATGTTATATTAAACAGATAGTTTTGATTGATTGACTGAAAGTTAGTGAATTTGAAACTTTTGAAAGTTAAATGAGAGGGAATAAAAGGACTTTCCCAAACTTTCATTTTCTTTTCGTGATCTCCGTGAATTCAAATTCTTTTCACCACAAAACCCTGGAGAGAAGATAAAATGACTTCTTCCATTTATTTAAATGACAAGGGGTGTTGAAAATATTTGAAGTTCATTTGAGAATATTTCCAATTCTGAAACTCTATGCAACTCAATGATTTTCATGAGAGAAGATAAAATGACTTCTTCAAAACATATGAAATATGAGTTGGGAGTTTAAAAGAATTAAATTCAAAGTTCCTTTGAATTCATTTTCAATTTGGAGTTATTTGAGTTTTATTCAAACTATTTTTATCCAAAAATAAAATATATGGAAAATAGGGTAACATGATTCCCTACATCAGAAAATTGGAGAGAAATAAATTTGAATTCATTTTGGTAATTTTAAAATGTTTTTTGTTGGATTTTATTGGACCAGAAGCACTCTTTGCTTTATTTGAATTTGTGTGAAATTTATTTAATGCTATAGAAATGTTCAGCTGGTAGGAAATTTTTTTCTGAAAATTTTGATATATTATATGCCTATATAATATTTTCATTTTATTTTGTTTTATTATTTGTTTCCTCTGTTTGTTTTAAAAAAAACTTCCTTCCTCCAACTGGGCCGGCCCAGCTCCAGGCCAGGCCGCGGCCCAGCCCACGTCGCCTGCCGCCCCCGAGCTCCCGAGCGGGAGTCCTGCCGCCGCACGACTCGCCGGCCACCGCCGTGGCCGAGTCGGCCTCCCCGCGCCGCCTTGCCCCTGCCGCAAGCCTCCCGAGGCCGCCTCTCCATAAATAGCACCCCGCCGCCGCCGCCTCTCCCCTCTCCTCG
>NC_041389.1:225292251-225302309 GCF_002162155.2 Triticum dicoccoides | reverse complement strand
GCCAACTGCCGCCGCCGCCGTTCTGCGCCTCCACCCGTCGCGCCACCGCCGCATCTCGCCGCCTGCGCCGCCGCCGCACTTCACCCGCGCCGCCTGCGCCGCGCCACTCCGCGTCGCGCCGCTCGCCCGCATCGCTGGCCGCTGCCGCCACCCCGACGCCCACGCCGGAGTTCGCCGCCGGCCGGATCCGCTCCCCCGCTCGACCCGCCGGTTTTCCCGGTCCGGTAATAAACCACCCCGGTTTTCTCCGGTTTTCCTTTAGGGTTTGATTTTTGTTTAAACACGTTTTTTTAGTTAGTTAGATAGCGAACGTCCACTGTTTAGATCTTATAGACGAACGTTCGCTCTTTAACCTTTTCTTTTTCTGTTACTTTCGGCCAGGGACCTGTCTGTGAATATTTTATTTACAGATTAGCCCCTGGACTTCAAACACTCACAACTTTTTACTCGTTTATTCAAATCCAACAAAACCAATGCCCACTTCTTCGTTATGATCCCCTCTATCCAGTAATCCAACTCAAACATGTTTTTGAAAGTTTAAAATTTGAATTGGATCAGATTTCAATTTGAACTTCGTTTGATCATAACTTGAGTTTTATAACTCCGTTTGAGTTGATTCTTTTTGCATCTCGAAGCTCTTGACCTAAACTTTCTGATAAGGCCAAATTCACATAATTTTGGTACTGTTAGAAATTGTTTTATGCTGCAAGAGTTATTTTCTTGAATTTGATGTTTTTCCGAATTGTTCTTCGTTCTTTCCGATCTTTTGAGTGATTGCTTATGTGTGGTTACTATTGTTTGCCTACGATAGATTGACCGGAGTGTGACGAGTAGAACTATCAAGAGTTTTGAGTGTGAATCATCTTCATCAACATTGCAGGCAAGTAACACTTGATCATATCTTTTCTACTACCCAGTTTTTATGCATTAGACCAATCCTCAAACATTGCATGATTAGGATCTAATTAAATTGTGGGATGGGAAGTAGATGAGGTAGTACCTATTATCTGTATTACTTATGAAACCTTTGGGAGTTACTTCTGCGTTTGCTTATTATGCCATGCTATGCTAGTAGATGTGGATTGGGTGAGTGAATATCCATGACAGATGTGAGATTGTTAATTAATGGTTTATCTAAGGTGGCAACTTAAATACACATCTGGGTGGATTGAGGCACCTGGGGTTACCAGGACTTGCCTGTTTTTTTGGAAATCCTGGGGGTACCGTGTGATTTTCCTATGGACCGCCACCCAGGCTCAAAGGGATCATAAGATAATTCATACTAGTAACTTACGTGTGCAGCCACAAGCCATTATGGGCTCTGGCATAGTTGACTAAGTCGTGCGAACTCTTATAGTGGTGGACTAGCAGATGTAGGGGATGTAGGTGTACCGGTCCACCAATCGTAAGGTGCTAGCGCTTCTGAAAGACTATGTCTCGGTCATCCGTTTCTTAAACACCATGTAGTGCGAGAAACCAAGCGGAGGCGATCGAGTCTTGTGGGGAAAAGTGCGCAAACCTCTGCAGAGTGTACAAACTAATCATGATTAGCCGTGTCCCCGGTTATGGACGTCTTGAGTATCTAGTACTTGGATTATCCTGTTGAATCTCAACATGTTACTCTAATTTAATATTGTTGGGTTGTTAAAGAGTACTTTTAATTGGGATTGAGAATGCTGTCAACCATTCTCAATGTTTAACAACCACCATGATAGTTAAATAATTTATTCCTGTGCAGTAGGGAAAAATTAGCTTTTCGCAAAACTGTAACCATAGAGCTTTCCACCAGCCATATATGCATGTAGTATAGGCTTATTCTTTCATTACTCTCTATGTGTTACATTGCCAGCATATTCCATGTGCTGACCCATTTTCGGGCTGCAACTTTTCATGTTGCAGACTTTTCAGGCGACGAGTAAGTGATACGTTAGGGTTACGATTTCCTATACTCAACTTTGCCGTTGGTGTTGATGGGAATCCACAACCTTGTTACTTCCGCTATATATTTTGGATTGAGGTAATAGTATTTACGTTACTTTATACATGTGATTTACCTCTGTTATAAATCCTCGAGTACTGTGTGTGTCAGCATACCGATCCAGGATGACACGTAAGCACAGAGACTTGACCCATTCGGGTCGGGTCGCTACATGGTGGAAGAGAGGAGGTAGGGCGCGCGCCCACCCTAGCCCAAACCGAATTGGACTAGGGGGCCGGCCCCCCTTTCCTTCTTCTCCTCCCTCTCCTTCCTTCTCCTTCTCCTCCCCTTCATTCCCTTCTCCTAGTAGGACTTGGAAAGAGGGGGGAATCCTACTTGGAGTAGGATTGCCCCCCTTGGGCGCGCCTCCTCCTCCTTGGCCGGCCCCCTCCCCCTTGCTCCTTTATATACGGGGGCAGGGGGCACCCCATAACACACAAGTTGATCTACGGATCGTCCCTTAGCCGTGTGCGGTGCCCCTCTCCACCATATTCCACCTCGGTCATATCGTCGCGGAGTTTAGGCGAAGCCCTGCGTCGTTAGAACATCATCATCGTCACCACACCGTCGTGCTGACGGAACTCATCCCCGAAGCTTTGCTGGATCAAAGCCCGGGGATCGTCATCGAGCTAAACGTGTGCTGAACTCGGAGGTGCCGTACGTTTGGTGCTTGGAACGGTCGGATCTTGAAGACGTATGACTACATCAACCGCGTTGTGTTAACGCTTCCGCTTACGGTCTACGAGGGTACGTGGACAACACTCTCCCCTCTCGTTGCTATGCCATCACCATGATCTTGTGTGTGCGTAGGAAATTTTTCGAAATTACTACGTTCCCCAACAGTGGCATCCGAGCCTAGGTTTTATGCGTTGATGTTATATGCACGAGTAGAACACAAGTGAGTTGTGGGCGATACAAGTCATACTGCTTACCAGCATGTCATACTTTGGTTCAGCGGTATTGTTGGATGAAGCGGCCTGGACCGACATTACGCGTACGCTTACGCGAGACTGGTTTTACCGCCGTGCTTTGCACACAGGTGACTAGCGGGTGTCTGTTTCTCCAACTTTACTTGAACCGAGTGTGGCTACGCCCAGTCCTTGCGAAGGTTAAAACTGCACCAACTTGACGAACTATCGTTGTGGTTTTGATGCGTAGGTAAGAATGGTTCTTGCTCAGCCCGTAGCAGCCACATAAAACTTGCAACAACAAAGTAGAGGACGTCTAACTTGTTTTTGCAGGGCATGTTGTGATGTGATATAGTAAAGACGTGATGAGATATAAGTTGTTGTATGAGATGATCATGTTTTGTTGAAGTTATCGGCAACTGGCAGAAGCCCTATGGTTGTCTCTTTGTTGCATAAGATGCAAGTGCCAAATAATTGCTTTACTTTATCGCTGTGCGATAGCAATAGTTGCAAGAGCAATAGTTGGCGAGACGACCATGTGACGACACATTGATATAGATCAAGATGATGAAGATCATGGTGTCGTGCCGGTGACGATAGAGATCATGACAGTACTTTGGAGATGGAGATCAAAGGCGCAAGATGATCATGGCCATATCATGTCACATATTTTGATTGCATATGATGTTTATCTGTTATACATCTTATTCTATTTTGTTTGACGGTAGCATTTTAAGATGATCTCTCACTAATTATCAAGAAGTGTTCTCCCTGAGTATGCACCATTGCAAAAGTTCTTCGTGCTGAGACACCATGTGATGATCGGGTGTGATAGGCTCTACGTTCAAATACAACGGGTGCAAAACAGTTGCACACGCGGAATACTCAGGTTAAACTTGACGAGCCTGGCATATACAGATATGGCCTCAAAACACGGAGACTGAAAGGTCGAGCGTGAATCATATAGTAGATATGATCAACATAGTGATGTTCACCATTGAAAACTACTCCATCTCACGTGATGATCGGACATGGTTTAGTTGATTTGGATCACGTGATCACTTAGATGACTAGAGAGATGTCTGTCTAAGTGGGAGTTCTTAAGTAATATGATTAATTGAACTTAAATTTATCATGAACTTAGTCCTGGTAGTATTTTGCAAATTATGTTGTAGATCAATAGCTTGCGTTGTTTCTTTCATATGTTTATTTTGATATGTTCCTAGAGAAAATTGTGTTGAAAAATGTTAGTAGCAATGATGCGGATTGGATCCGTGATCTGAGGTTTATCCTCATTGCTGCACAGAAGAATTATGTCCTTAATGCACCGCTAGGTGACAGACCTATTGCAGGAGCAGATGCAGACGTTATGAACGTTTGGCTAGCTCAATATGATGACTACTTTATAGTTTAGTGCACCATGCTTAACGGCTTAGAATCGGGACTTCAAAGATGTTTTGAACGTCATGGACCATATGAGATGTTCCAGGAATTGAAGTTGATATTTCAAGCAAATACCCGAGTTGAGAGATATGAAGTCTCCAACAAGTTCTATAGCTAAAAGATGGAGGAGAATTGCTCAACTAGTGAGCATGTGCTCAGATTGTGTGGGTACTTCAATCGCTTGAATCAAGTGGGAGTTAATCTTCCAGATAAGATAGTGATTGACAGAATTCTCTAGCCACCATCACTAAAGTTACTAGAACTTCGTGATGAACTATAGTATGCAAGGGATGACGAAAATGATTCCCGAGCTCTTCGTGATGTTGAAATCGACGAAGGTAGAAATCAAGAAAGAGCATCAAGTGTTGATGATTGACAAGACCACTAGTTTCAAGAAAAAGGCAAAGGGAAAGAAAGGGAAACTTCAAGTAGAATGACAAGCAAGTTGTCACTTTCATGAAGAAGCCCAAAGTTGGACCAAAGCCTGAAACTGAGTGCTTACACTGCAAAGGAAATGGTCACTGGAAGCGGAAATGCCCTAAATATTTGGTGGATAAGAAGGATGGCAAAGTGAACAAGGGTATATTTGATATACAGGTGTTTGATGTGTGCCTTACTAGTGTTTATAGTAGCCCCTGAGTATTTGATACTTGTTCGGTTGTTAAGATTAGTAACTCGAAACAGGAGTTACAGAATAAACAGAAACTAGTTGAGGGTGAAGTGATGATGTGTGTTGGAAGTGGTTCCAAGATTGATATGATCATCATCGCACACTCCCTATATTTTCGAGATTAGTGTTAAACCTAAATAAATGTTATTTAGCGTTTGCGTTGAGCATGAATATGATTTGATCATGTTTATTGCGATACGGTTATTCATTTGAAGTTAAAGAATAATTGTTATTCTGTTTACATGAATAAGACCTTCGATGGTTATACACCCAATGAAAATAGTTTGTTGGATCTCGATCGTAGTGATACACATATTCATAATATTAATGCCAAAGGATGCAAAGTTAATAATGATAGTGCAACTTATTTGTGGCACTGCCGTTTGGGTCATATCGGTGTAAAGCGCATGAAGAAACTCCATAAAGATGGATTTTCGGAATCACTTGGTTAGGAATCATTTGATGCTTGCGAACCGTGCCTTTTGGGCAAGATGACTAAAACTCCGTTGTCCGGAACAATGGAACAAGCTACTGACTTATTGGAAATAATACATACCGATGTATGCGATCCAATGAGTGTTGATGCTCGTGGCAAGTATCGTTATTTTCTGACCTTCACAAGATGATTTGAGTAAATATGGGTATATCTACTTGATGAAATATAAGTCTAAAATAGTTTAAATGTTCAAAGAATTTCAAGTGTGAAGTGGAAAAATCATCGTAACAAGAAAATAAAGTTTCCGTGATTTGATCATGAAGACAAATATTTGAGTTACGAGTTTGGTCTTCAATTAAAATAATGTGGAATACTTTCACAAACTCACGCCACCTGGAAAACCACAATGTAATGGTGTGTCCGAACGTCGTAATCGTACTTTACTAGATAAGGTGTGATCTATGATATCTCTTATCAGTTTACCACTATCGTTTTGGGGTTATGCATTAGAGACAGCTGCATTCACGTTTAATAGGGCACCATCTAAATCCGTTGAGACGACACCGTATGAACTATGGTTTAGCAGTAAACCTAAGCTGTCGTTTCTTAAAGTTTGGAGTTGTGATGCTTATATGAAAAAGGTTTTCAACCTGATAAGCTCAAAACCAAATGGAAGAAGTGCGTCTTCATAGAATACCCAAAACTGTTGGGTACTTCTTCTATCACAGATCCAAAGGCAAAAACATTCGTTGCTAAGAATGGATCCTTTCTAGAGAAGGAGTTTCTCTCGAAAGAAGTGAGTGGGAGGAAAGTAGAACTTGATGAGGTAACTGTACCTCCTCCCGAATTGGAAAATAGTTCATCACTGAAATCAGTTCTAGTGATTTCTACACCAATTAGTGAGGAAGCTAATGATGATGATCATGAAACTTTAGATCAAGTTACTACAGAACCCCGTAGGTCTTCCAGAGTACGGTCCGCACCAGAGTGGTACGGTAATCCTGTTCTGGAAGTCATATTACTAGACCATGATAAACCTACGAACTATGAGGAAGCGATGATGAGCCCAGATTCCGCAAAATGGCTAGAGGCCATGAAATCTGAGATAGGATCCATGTATGAGAACAAAGTGTGGACTTTGGTGGAGTTTCCCGATGATTGGCAAGCCATATTGTATAAATGGATCTTCAAGAGGAAGAAAGATGCTGATAGTAGTGTTACTATCTACAAAGCTCGACTTGTCACAAAAAGGTTTTCGACAAGTTCAAGGTGTTGACTACAATGAGATTTTCTCAACTGTAGCGATGCTTAAGTATGTCCGAATCATGTTAGCAATTG
The DNA here is from genome assembly GCF_002162155.2 of Triticum dicoccoides. NCBI lineage: Eukaryota > Viridiplantae > Streptophyta > Magnoliopsida > Poales > Poaceae > Triticum > Triticum dicoccoides. The sequence continues at coordinate 225,295,536 of NC_041389.1, read as the reverse complement.
CCACATTTTATGAAATTTGGCAAATGGATGTCAAAACTACATTCCTTAATGGATTTATTAAAGAAGAGTTGTATACGATACAACCAGAAGGTTTTTTTTCAATCCTAAAGGTGCTAACAAAATGTGCAAGCTCCAGCGATCCATCTATGGACTGGTGCAAGCATCTCAGAGTTGGAATATACGCTTTGATAAGTTGATCAAAGCATATAGTTTTATACAGACTTGCGGTGAAGCCTGTATTTACAAGAAAGTGAGTGGGAGCACTACAACATTTCTGATAAGTATATGTGAATGACATATTGTTGATTGGAAATAATGTAGAATTATTCTGCAAAGCATAAAGGAGTGTTTGAAAGGAGTTTTTAATGAAATACCTCTGTAAAGCTACTTACACATTGAGTATCAAGATCTATAGAGATAGATCAAGACGCTTGATAAGTTTTTCAATGAGTACATACCTTGACAAGTTTTTGAAGTAGTTCAAAATGGAACAGTCAAAGAAAGAGTTCTTGCCTGTATTGCAAAGGTGTGAAATTGAGTAAAACTCAAATCCCGACCACGGCAGAAAATAGAAAAGAGAATGAAAGTCATTCCCTATGCCTCAGTCATAGGTTATATAAAGTATGCTATGCTATGTACCAGACCTATTGTATACCTTGCACCGAATTGGGCGATGGAGTACAATGGTGATCTAGGAGTAGATCACTGGACATTGGTCAAGAATATCCTTAGTGAGGACTAAGGAAATATTTCTCGATAATGGATGTGATAAAAGAGCTCGTCGTAAAAAGTTACAACGGTGCAAGCTTTTACACCGATCCAGATGACTCTAGGTCTTAATCTGGATACATATTGAAAGTGGGAGCAATTAGCTAGAGTAGCTCCGTACAGAGCATTGTAGACATATAATATTTGCAAAATTCATATGGCTCTGAATGTGACAGACCCGTTGACTAAGCTTCTCTCACGAGCAAAACATGATCACACCTTAGTACTCTTTGGGTGTTAATCACATAAGCGATGTGAACTAGATTATTGACTCTAGTAAACCCTTTGGGTGTTGGTCACATGACGATGTGAACTATGGGTGTTAATCATATACAGATATGAATATTGGTGTTAAATCACATGGTGATGTGAACTAGATTATTGACTCTAGTGCAAGTGGGAGACTGAAGGAAATATGCCCTAGAGGCAATAATAAAGTTATTATTTATTTCCTTATGTCCTGATAAATGTTTATTATTCATGCTAGAATTGTATTAACCGGAAACATAATACATGTGTGAATACATAGACCAACATAACGTCACTAGTATGCCTCTACTTGACTAGCTCATTAATCAAAGATGGTTATGTTTCCTAACCATAGACATGTGTTGTCATTTGATTAATGGGATCACATCATTAGGAGAATGATGTGATTGACATGACCCATTCCGTTAGCCTAGCACTTGATCGTTTAGTATATTGCTATTGCTTTCTTCATGACTTATACATGTTCCTATAACTATGAGAATTATGCAACTCCCGTTTACTGGAGGAACACTTTGGGTACTACCAAACGTCACAACGTAACTGGATGATTATAAAGGAGTACTACAGGTGTCTTCGAAGGTACATGTTGAGTTGGCGTATTTCAAGATTAGGTTTTGTCACTCCGATTGTCGGAGAGGTATCTCTGGGCCCTCTCGGTAATGCACATCACTATAAGCCTTGCAAGCAATGTGACCAATGAGTTGGTTACGGGGTGATGCATTACGTAACGAGTAAAGAGACTTGCCGGTAACGAGATTGAACTAGGTATTGGATACCGACGATCAAATCTCGGGCAAGTAACATACCGATGACAAAGGGAACAACGTATGTTGTTATGCGGTTTGACCGATAAAGATCTTCGTAGAATATGTAGGAACCAATATGGGCATCCAGGTTCCGCTATTGGTTATTCACCGAGAATAATTCTAGGTCATGTCTACATAGTTCTTGAACCCGTAGGGTCCGCACGCTTAAGGTTTCAATGACAGTTATATTATGAGTTTATGAGTTTTGATGTACCGAAGGAGTTCGGAGTCCCAGATGAGATCGGGGACATGACGAGGAGTCTCGAAATGTTCGAGACGTAAAGATCGATATATTGGACGACTATATTCGGACTTCGGAAAGGTTCCGAGTGATTCGGGTATTTTCGAGGGTACCGGGGAGTTACGGGAATACGAGGAAGAAGCAATGGGCCTCATGGGCCAAGTGGTGGAAGAGAGGAGGTAGGGTGCGCGGCCCCCCCTAGCCCAAACCGAATTGGACTAGGGGGCCGGCCCCCCTTTCCTTCTTCTCCTCCCTCTCCTTCCTTCTCCTTCTCCTCCCCTTCCTTCCCTTCTCCTAGTAGGACTTGGAAAGAGGGGGGAATCCTACTTGGAGTAGGACTGCCCCCCTTGGGCGCGCCTCCTCCTCCTTGGCCGGCCCCCTCCCCCTTGCTCCTTTATATACGGGGGCAGGAGGGCACCCCATAACACACAAGTTGATCTACGGATCGTTCCTTAGCCTTGTGCGGTGCCCCCCTCCACCATATTCCACCTCGGTCATATCGTGGCGGAGTTTAGGCGAAGCCCTGCGCCGGTAGAACATCATCATCGTCACCACGCCGTCGTGCTGACGAAACTCATCCCCGAAGCTTTGCTGGATCGGAGCCCGGGGATCGTCATCGAGCTGAACGTGTGCTGAACTCGGAGGTGCCGTACGTTCAGTGCTTGGATCGGTCGGATCGTGAAGACGTACGACTACATCAACCGTGTTGTGCTAACACTTCCGCTTACGGTCTACGAGGGTATGTGGACAACACTCTCCCCTCTCGTTGCTATGCCATCACCATGATCTTGCGTGTGCGTAGGAATTTTTTTGAAATTACTACGTTCCCCAACATCTTCACCCCGACCAGTAGAGCAAAGAGTTGCTCCTCAACCTACTGAACCTACTAAAAATGTTTATTTTGAAATTCCTTCCAGTATGGTAGAGAAACTGCTAGCTAATCCCTTTGCAGGAGATGGAATATTGCATCCCGATTTACACCTTATCTATGTGGATGAAGTTTCTGGATTATTTAAGCTTGCAGGTATGCCCGATGATGTTGTTAAGAAGAAGGTCTTCCCTTTATCTTTGAAGAGAGACGCATTGGCATGGTATAGGCTATGTGATGATATGGGATCTTGGCACTATAAACAATTGAAATTGGAATTTCACCAGAAGTTTTATCCTATGCATCTTGTTCATCGTGCTCGTAATTATATA
>NC_041389.1:225285486-225291692 GCF_002162155.2 Triticum dicoccoides | reverse complement strand
TTTTTGGCCTCGCGAAGGAGAAAGTATCGCTCAAGCTTGGAGGAGGCTTAATTCAATGTTATATTCATGCCCCAATCATGAGCTCTTAAGAGAAATGATTATGCAAAACTTTTATGCTCGGCTTTCTCTCAACAATCGCACCATGCTCGATACTTCTTGTGCTGGGTGTTTTATGGTGAAGACTATTGAATTCAAATGGGATTTATTGGAAAGAATTAAATGCAACTCTGAAGATTGGGATTCCTACAACGGTAAGGAGTCAGGTATGACACCTAAGTTTGATTGTGTTAAATCTTTTATGGATACCAATGCTTTTTGTGGATTTAGCACTAAATATGGACTTGACTCTGAGATAGTAGCTTCTTTCTGTGAATCATTTGCTACTCATGTTTATCTCCCTAAGGAGAAGTGGTTTAAATACAATCCTCCCATGGAAGTAAAAGTAGCTGCACCTATTACAGTTGAAGAAAAGACTATCACTTATAATGATCCTATTGTTCCTGCTACTTATATTGAGAAACCACCTTTCCCTGTTAGGATAAAGGATCATGCTAAAGCTTCAACTGTGGTTCGTAAGAGTAATACTAGAACGTATACACCTCCTGAGCAAATTAAAGTTGAACCTAGTATTGTTATGGTTAAAGATCTCTTGGCTGATAATATTGATGGGCATGTTATTTATTTTTGTGAATAGGCTACCAACATTGCTAGACCCGATGCTAAGACACATAGACATGTTGTAGGCATGCCTGTTATTTCTGTTAAAATAGGAGATCATTGTTATCATGGCTTATGTGATATGGGTGCTAGTGCTAGTGCAATACCTCATTCCTTATATAAAGAAATTATGCATGACATTGCACCTGCTGAGATAGAAAATATTGCTGTTACAATTAAGCTTGCCAATAGAGATACTATTTCACCAATTGGGATTGTTAGAGATGTTGAAGTATTGTGTGGGAAAGTTAAATACCCTGCCGATTTTCTTATTCTTGGTTCCCCACAAGACGACTTTTGTCCCATTATATTTGGTAGACCCTTCTTGAATACTGTTAATGCTAGGATTGATTGTGAAAAGGATGTTGTTACAATTGGCTTGGGAGATATGTCTCATGAGTTTAATTTTGCTAAATTTCATAGACAACCCCATGATAAAGAATTGCCTGTAAGGATGAAATTATTGGTCTTGCTTCTATTGACGTGCCTCCTACTGATCCTTTAGAACAATATTTGCTAGACCATGAAAATGATATGTTTATGAATGAAAGAAGGGAAATAGATGAAGTATTCTTTAAACAGGGTCCTATTTTGAAACACAACTTGCCTGTTGAAATAATCTATTGATGAAAAGAAGATATATCCTGTTATTATTAGTGCTAACCTTTCAGAGCAAGAAGAGGAAAGATTATTGATAACTCTGAAGAAGCACCGTGCTGCTATTGGATATACTCTTGATGATCTTAAGGGCATTAGCCCCACTCTATGCCAACACAAAATAAAATTGGAAGAAGGCGCCAAACCAGTTATTGATCATCAACGATGATTAAATCCTAAGATGAAAGAAGTGGTAAGAAAGGAAATACTAAAGCTCCTTGAGGCAGGTATAATTTATCCTGTTGCTGATAGTCAATGGGTAAGTCCTATCCATTGTGTCCCTAAGAAGGGAGGTATTACTGTTGTTCCTAATGATAAAGATGAATTGATCCTGCAAAGAATTGTTACAGGTTATAGGATGGTAATTGATTTCCGCAGATTAAATAAAGCTACTAAGAAAGATAATTACCCTTTACCTTTTATTGATCAAATGCTAGAAAGACTATCCAAACATACACACTTTTCCTTTCTAGATGGTTACTCTGGTTTCTCTCAAATACCTGTGTCAGCGGAGGATGAAGAAAAGACCACTTTTACTTGTCCTTTCGGTACTTTTGCTTATAGACGTATGCCTTTTGGTTTATGTAATGCATCTGCTACCTTTCAAAGATGCATGATGGCTATATTCTCTGACTTTTGTGAAAAGATTTGTGAGGTATTCATGGATGATTTCTCCGTTTATGGATCCTCTTTTGATGATTGCTTAAGCAACCATGATCGAGTTTTGCAGAGATGTGAAGATACTAGTCTGGTCTTGAATTGGGAAAAGTGCCACTTTATGGTTAATGAAGGCATTGTCTTGGGGCATATAATTTCTGAGAAAGGTATTGAAGTTGATGCTATTGAAAAGTTGTTGTGTCCTAAGGACATTAAAGGTATAAGAAGTTTCCTTGGTCATGCCGGTTTTTATAGGAGGTTCATTAAGGATGTTTCTAAAATTTCTAGGCCTCTGACTAATCTATTGCAAAAAGATATTCCTTTTGTCTTCGATGAAGATTGTGTAGAAGCATTTGAAATACTTAAGAAAACTTTGATTTCTGCACCTATTGTTCAGCTACCTGATTGGAATTTACCCTTTGAAATTATGTGTGATGCTAGCAATTATGCTGTAGGTGCTGTTCTAGGACAAAGAGTTGATAAGAAACTAAATGTTATTCAATATGCTAGTAAAATTGTAGACACTGCACAGAGAAATTATGCTACTACTGAAAAAGAATTCTTAGCAGTTGTATTTGCTTGTGATAAGTTCAGACCTTATATTGTTGATTCTAAAGTAACTATTCACACTGATCATGCTGCTATTAAATATCTTATGGAAAAGAAAGATGCTAAACCTAGACTTATTAGATGGGTTCTCTTGCTACAAGAATTTGATTTGCATATTATTGATAGAAAGGGAGCTGAGAACCCCGTTGTAGACAACTTGTCTAGGTTAGAGAATGTTCTTGATGACCCACTACCTATTGATGATAGCTTTCCTGATGAACAATTAGCTGTCATAAATGCTTCTCGTATTGATCCATGGTATGTTGATTATGCTAATTGCATTGTTGCTAAATTTATACCACCTAGTTTCACATACCAGAAAAGAAAAGGTTCTTCTATGATTTAAGACATTACTTCTGAGATGACCCACACCTTTATAAAGAAGGAGTAGATGGTGTTATTAGACGTTGTGTACCTGAGCATGAACAGGAACAGATCCTATGCAAGTGTCACTCCGAGGCATATGGAGGACACCATGCTGGAGATAGAACTGCACATAAGGTATTGCAATCCGGTTTCTATTGGCCTACTCTCTTCAAAGATGCCCGTAAGTTTGTCTTGTCTTGTGATGAATGTCAAAGAATTGGTAATATTAGTCGACATCAAGAAATGCCTATGAACTATTCTCTTGTTATTGAACCATTTGATGTTTGGGGCTTCGATTATATGGGACCGTTTCCTGCCTCTAATGGATATACACATATTTTAGTTGCTGTTGATTACGTTACTAAGTGGGTAGAAGCTATTCCAACTAGTAGTGCTGATCATAACACCTCTATTAAGATGCTTAAAGAAGTTATTTTTCCGAGGTTTGGAGTCCCTAGATACTTAATGACTGATGGTGGTTCACATTTTATTCATGGTGCTTTTCATAAAATGCTTGCTAAGTATGATGTTAATCATAGAATTGCATCTCCATATCACCCACAGTCTAGTGGTCAAGTAGAATTGAGTAATAGAGAGCTCAAATTAATTTTGCAAAAGATTCTTAATAGATCTAGAAAGAATTGGTCCAAGAAACTTAATGGTGCATTATGGGCCTATAGAACTGCATATAAAAATCCTATGGGTATGTCTCCATATAAAATGGTTTATGGAAAAGCATGTCACTTACCTCTCGAACTTGAACATAAGGCATATTAGGCCATTAAAGAGCTCAATTATGGTTACAAACTTGCCGGTGATAAGAGGTTACTTGACATTAGCTCACTTGATGAATGGAGAACCCAAGCCTACGAGAATGCCAAACTGTTTAAAGAAAAAGTTAAAAGATGGCATGACAAAAGGATACAAAAGCGTGAGTTTAATGTAGGTGATTATGTTTTGCTATACAACTCTCGTTTAAGATTTTTTGCAAGAAAACTTCTGTCTAAATGGGAAGGGCCTTACATTATCGAGGAAGTCTATCGTTCCGGTGCCATAAAAATCAACAACTTCGAAGGCACAAATCCGAAGGTGGTGAACGGTCAAAGAATCAAACATTATATCTCAAGCAATCCTATAAATGTTCAAACTAATATTATTGAAACCGTAACCCCGAAGGAATACGTAAGAGACACTTTCCAGAATGTTTCAAACTCCGAAAAGAAATAGGTATGTGGTACGGCAAGTAAACCGACTCCAAAACAGTTCTAATAGCATTTTTTCTCCGTTCTGGAATATTTAAGAAAATAGGAAAATAAGAACTAATCCAGGAAGGACACGAGGAGTCCACGAGGGTGGAGGGCGCGCCCTACCTCCCTGGGCGCACCCCCTACCTCGTGGGCACCTCGTGTGCTCTCCGGACTCCGTTTTCCTGCACGATACTTCTTTTGGTCGGTAAAAATTCATTATATGATCTCCCGAAGGTTTTGACCACCGTAGCACGCAAAAATCTTCTGTCTTTGTTTCGAGCTATTTTTCTGACAGATCTAGAGCACCATGACGTCTTCAAGCGCTCCCAAGGACAAGTTTTTCGAGAGGGTCATCAACCCTACCTCGCGGAGGTGCTGCATCACCCTCAAACCATTGAGATGTGTGAGGGGGTGTTGCACATCCGCGATGTGGAGGGACCAAGGAGTACCGGAAGTGTGGAGACAAAGCTCGAAGCGATGGAACAACAAGTTTTCAAGTGCCAAGGGATGGTGGAGCGCGGACTTAACGCCAACTAGATGATGATCGCGGAGTTCACCAACAACCACAAGCTGGACGTCAAGAACATTGGGGAGACCATCTTCAAGCTTCATGAAAAAATCGAGCACCTCCATGCCCAGATCTATGACCTGCAAAACCAAAACTGTGAGTATGAATATAGGTTCAAGAGGATGAGTTTGGCTGCAGATTTGAGGATCCCAGAGACTCGATCATCCTTCTATGATGGTGAGCCTATGCCTTGGAAGACGGACGACATGCCTACATCATCAACAACTCCTTCTTCACCACCTCCGAGGACATAATCACATGGGTATGGGCACTCCCCTTGGCAATTGCCAAGCTTGGGGGAGGTGCCCCGGTATCGTATCACCATCACACTCCTATCTTTACCATTTTACTTAGTTTGAGCCTTTTGGCAATATCTTGATCTAGTAGAATAAAGTTTTGGTATGAATTAGTTTTGAGCATTGCTTTATGATCCCTCTTTGTAATCGAGTCCGTGAGCTATATCTAATAAAGAATAGTGTTGAGTCAAGGTCTTTGCTATCTTGCTATGATCGTAAGTGCATAAAAGAGTAAAAGTAAAAATAAAAAGAGTTCATATTGATCTTATGGATAGTAATGACTTCACATATAAAAAGTATGATGATTAAAAGTTGTTGAGAGTTGGCAAACATAGTTTTGGTCATCGTTGCAATTAATAGGAAGTAATAAAGAAAGAGAGGTTCTCACATATAAATATACTATCTTGGACATCTTTTATGATTGTGAGCACTCATTAAAGTATGACATGCTAAAGAGTTGATGTTGGACAAGGAAGACAACGTAATGGGTTATGTTTTCTCACATCTCAGTTAAAGTATATTGTCATGGATCATTCAAACATGTTGAGCTTGCCTTTCCCCCTCATGCTAGCCAAATTCCTTGCACCAAGTAGAGATACTACTTGTGCTTCCAAATATCCTTAAACCCAGTTTTGCCATGAGAGTCCACCATATCTACCTATGGATTGAGTAAGATCCTTCAAGTAAGTTGTCATGTTGCAGGCAATAAAAATTGCTCTCTAAATATGTATGACTTATTAGTGTGGAAAAAATAAGATTTATACGATCTTGTGATATGGAAGTAATAAAAGCGACGGACTGCATAATAAAGGTTCATATCACAAGTGGCAATATAAAGTAACATTCTTTTGCATTAAGATTTCGTGCATCCAACCCTAAAAGCATATGACAACCTCTCCTTCCCTCTGCGAAGGGCCTATCTTTTACATTATGCAAGAGTCAAGGTGATTTCCTTTTTACATTTTATCCTTTGGCAAGCACCTCGTGTTGGAAAGATCCTGATATATATATATATATATATATATATATATATATATATATATATATATATATATATATATATATATATATATATATATATATATATAT
>NC_041389.1:225269005-225285204 GCF_002162155.2 Triticum dicoccoides | reverse complement strand
TGGATGGACTGAAAAAATATGACTGCATGTGTCCTGAACAAAAAGAACAAATGTTTCAATATATATTGATCCTGTAGTGAGCTGAAATGCTTGTTTTTCTCACTGAGGACACATAAATGCATATTTTCACAATCACACCGTTGGATCATATTATTATATTAGAGTGAGGCTTCCCTATTTATTTCATATTTTTTACTTACTTTTAAACCGTTAAATGTTTAGCAAGCCTTAACTAGTTCTGTGGCAAGCCTTAACTATTTATTTGGTATTCGTTTGATATTTTGATGATATGTATGTTGTCTCTCCTCTAGTGGTGTTATGTGAACGTCAACTACATGACACTTCACCATTATTTGGGCCTAGAGGAAGGCATTGGGAAGTAATAAGTAGATGATGGGTTGCTAGAGTGACAGAAGCTTAAACCCTAGTTTATGCGTTGCTTCGTAAGGGGCTGATATGGATCCATATGTTTCATGCTATCGTTAGGTTTACCTTAATACTTCTTTTGTAGTTGCCGATGCTTGCCATAGGGGTTAATCATAAGTGGGATGCTTGTCCAAGAAAGGCCAGTACCCAAGCACCGGTCCACCCACATATCAAATTATCAAAGTAACAAACACGAATCATATGAGCGTGATGAAAACTAGCTTGATGATAATTCCCATGTGTCCTCGGGAGCGCTTTTCTCATTATAAGAACTTGTCCAGGCTTGTCCTTTGCTACAAAAAGGATTAGGCCACCTTGCTGCACCTTATTTACTTTCATTGCTTGTTACCCATTACAAATTATCTTATCACAAAACTATCTGTTACCTACAATTTCAGTACTTGCAGAGAATACCTTACTGAAAACCGCTTGTCATTTCCTTCTGCTCCTCGTTGGGTTCAACACTCTTACTTATTGAAAGGACTACGATAGATCCCCTATACTTGTGGGTCATCAGCTGTCCAAAAAAACAACATGGTCGCCCGAGGGCAATGTTGACGTTGAGACCCCGAGCTCCACCGATGATTCCTCCATGATCTTGATAGAGATCAGAGTTGATAATGAAGGCCCTCGTCCGAAAATAATGATTAGAGATGGAGCGCAGTTGTATGATCGGAAGTATGTCTAGGGGGGTGATTAGACTACTTGACCAAATAAAAATCTAGCCTTTTCCCAATTTTAGTTCTTGGCAGATTTTAGCAACTTAGCACAAGTCAAGCAATCAACCTACACATGCAATTCTAAGAGTATAGCAGCAGAATGTAAATCATTGCATATGAAGGTAAAGGGAGGAGTTTGGAGGGAGCAAACGCAATGTTGACACGGAGATTTTTGGCGTGGTTCCGATAGGTGGTGCTATCGTACATCCACGTTGATGGAGACTTCAACCCACGAAGGGTAACAACTGCGCGAGTCCATGGAGGGCTCCACCCACGAAGGGTCCATGAAGAAGCAACCTTGTCTATCCCACCATGGCCATCGCCCACGAAGGACTTGCCTCACTAGGGTAGATCTTCACGAAGTAGGCAATATCCTTGCCCGTACAAACTCCTTGGTTCAACTCCACAATCTTGACGGAGGCTCCCAAGTGACACCTAACCAATCTGGGAGACACCACTCTCCAAAAGGTAATAGACGGTGTGTTGTTGATGAACTCCTTGCTCTTGTCCTTCAAATGATAGTCTCCCCAACACTCAACTCTCTCTCATAGGATTGGATTTGGTGGAAAGATGATTTGAGTGGAAAGCAACTTGGGGAAGGCTAGAGATCAAGATTCATATGGTTGGATTGGAATATCTTGGCCTCAACACATGAGTAGGTGGTTCTCTCTCAGAGAATGAATGTTGGAAGTATAGGCATGTTCTGATGGCTTCCCACACAAATGATGAGAGGGTGGAGGGGCATATATAGCCTCCACACAAAATCTAACCGTTACACACAATTTACCAAACTCGATGGGACCAAATCATAAAACTCGGTCAGACCGATTTAGTTCATAATGTGACCGTTAGGTATTTCGGTGGGCCGACATGTCAACTCAGTCGACCGATTTCATTAGGGTTAGGGCATAACGTAATATCGGTAAGACCGATTACACAAACTCGATGGGACTGACTTTGGTAATAAGCTAACCAGAGAGTTGGTCAGGCAAACTTGGTGGGACCGATTCGCTCATCTCGGTGGGACCGAAACGTTACAAAAGGAAAACATGGAGTTTGCATTGCAAACTCGTGGGACCGTTCGCTCATCTCAGTTAGACCGAAACATTACAAAGGGAAACATAGAGTTTGCAATCCCATCTCGGTGAGACCGATATCCCTATCGATGAGACCGAAGTGACTAGGGTTTCTGGCAGTGGCTATGTCAAATGAACTCGATGGCGCCAGATAGATCAAATCGGTGGGGCCGAGTTTGACTTTTGGTTTGGGACATATGTGGATATGAGAAAGTGGTTGAGGGTTTTTGGAGCATATCACTAAGCATTTTGAGCAAGCAAGCCATTAAGCAGCACCTCGTCCCCTTTTAATAGTATTGGCTTTTCCTATGAACTCAATGTGATCTTGGATCACTAAAAGTAAAATGTAGAGTCTTGAGCTTTTAGCTTGAGCCAATCCTTTGTCCTTATCATTTTGAGGGGTCCACATTCCTAATCCATGCCATGCCAATCATTGAACTTTCCTGAAATATTCATCTTGAAATGGCATTAGTTCAATGAGCTATATGTTGTTAATCATTACCAAAACCACCCAGGGATAGTTGCACTTCCAGCAGTCCTTGGTCGAGCCAAGGTGACTAATCGAGCCGGCGATGAAGATGCCTACATTGACAATAAAGCTCGGTTCTGATGCGTACATCGTGCCGGAGACAATCTGAATTTCCATAGCACCGTGACGACTACAAGCAGGCTCTCAATGAAAGCACCAATGTCGGTGTGAAATCCAGCATATCTCATAGTTGGGGTCCTAAGCTAGGCGTCTTGGAGCAATGGTAACTTGGACATAGGGTTTTACCCAGGTTTGGGCTCTCTCGAAGAGATAATGCCCTACATCTTGCTTTTGATTGTATTCATATGGGTGTAGTACAGAGTACATGTATCTACCACGAGATTGTTCTAATGAATATCAGATTATCTACTGACTAGCCTGGCCTCGGCTTATATAACATACTAGAGGCTTTGGGTTTAGAAGAGTTCTCGTCTTGGGCGCCAAGTCTTGTGGAATACCCCTTTGTTGGGGATCGTTGCAGAAAATAAAAAAATTTCTACGCATCACCAAGATCAATCTATGGAGTCATCAAGCAACGAGAGAGAGGAGTGCATCTACATACCCTTGTAGATCGCGAGCGGAAGCGTTCAAGAGAACGGGGTTGATGGAGTCGTACTTGTCATGATCCAAATCACCGATGATCCTAGCACCGAACGGACGGCACCTCCGCGTTCAACACACGTACAGAGCGGTGACGTCTCCTCCTTCTTGATCCAGCAAGGGGGAAGGAGAGGTTTAGGAAGAGAGCTCCAACAGCAGCACGACGGCGTGGTGGTGATGGAGTGGCCGTACTCCGACAGGGCTTCGCCAAGCACTTAATCGGAGGAGGAGAGGTGTTGGGGAGGGGAGGGGCTGCGCCTTGGATGTGGCGAGCAACCCTCCCCTCGCCCCTCTATTGATATGGGAAGGGGAAAGGGGGCCTGCCCCCTCTAGATGAGATCTAGAAGGGGGGGCGGCGGCCAAGGGGAGGGGGCTTGCCCCCCAAGCAAGGGGGCGCCCCCTCTAGGGTACCCCAACCCTAGGCACATGGGCCCAAGGAGGGGTGCACCCAGCCCTCCAAGGGCTAGTTCCCTTTCCCCCACGGCCCATGAGGCCCTCCGAGAGAGGTGGCCCCACCCGGTGGACCCCGGGAACCCTCCGGTGGCCCCGATACATTACCGATATGCCCCCAAACTTTTCAGGTGACCGTATCATAACTTCCCATATATAAATCTTCACCCCCGGACCATTCAGGAACTCCTCGTGACGTCCGAGATCTCATCCAGGACTCCGAACAACATTCGGTAATCACATACAAGTCTTCCTAATAACCCTAGCGTCATCGAACCTTAAGTGTGTAGACCCTACGGGTTCGGGAATCACGCAGACATGACCGAGACAGCTCTCCGCTCAATAACCAACAGTAGGATTTGGATATCCATGTTGGCTCCCACATATTCCACGATGATCTCATCAAATGAACCACGATGTCGAGGATTCAAGTAACCCCGTATACAATTCCCTTTGTCAAGCGGTACGTTACTTGCCCGAGATTCGATCGTCGGTATCCCAATACCTCGTTCAATCTCGTTACCGGCAAGTCACTTTACTCGTACCGTAATGCATGATCTCGTGACCAACCACTTGGTCACATTGAGCTCATTATGATGATGCATTACCGAGTGGGCCCAGAGATACCTCTCCGTCATACGGAGTGGCAAATCCCAGTCTCGATCCGTGCTAACCCAACAGACACTTTCGGAGATGCCTGTAGTATACCTTTATAGCCACCCAGTTACGTTGTGACGTTTGGTACACCCAAAGCACTCCTACGGTATCCGGGAGTTACACGATCTCATGGTCTAAGGAAATGATACATGACATTAGAAAAGCTCTAGCAAACGAACTACACGATCTTGTGCTATGCTTAGGATTGGGTCTTGTCCATCACATCATTCTCCCAATGATGTGATCCCGTTATCAATGACATCCAATGTCCATGGCCAGGAAACCGTAACCATCCATTGATCAACGAGCTAGTCAACTAGAGGCTTACTAGGGACATGTTATGGTCTATGTATTCACACATGTATTATGATTTCCGGATAACACAATTATAGCATGAATGATAGACAATTATCATGAACAAGGAAATATAATAATAACCATTTTATTATTGCCTCTAGGGAAAATTTCCAACACCCTTGTATGCGGCATGGGCTGCCCGAACTGGCCCAATAGTGAACCTCCATGGGGGTCCTCGGCCCAATCCACCTGGTCGAGAGACGACGTGGTGAGTACCCCCTAGTCCAGGACACCGTCAATGACGTCCTGCTTCAGAGGAGCCATGTCCGGGACTGGGCTCCATCGGACTGGCACTGGGAGGTGCTACCGTCCGGGGCGCGCCGCTTGGTGAGGAACCCGACCCCGGGCCTCGTCGTCGACCCGGAGCTCCTTTGGTGGCGTTTGTGTGGGCCACTTTGGGTGTGGAGGGAGCCTGGCCTGCCGGAGGTGGTATGTCGCCATGTCAGGGAGGAGGACGAGCACGTCCGTCGCTACATGGCTGCGTTGGACGTCAGGTTCTCCAATACCTGGCAGATTCTTCAGGGATCTCACCCGAGCTATGATCCTGTGATGGTTCCTTCTGTTTGGGTGTCCACCGCCCGCGCCTCAAGAACCGTGAGTGAACTAGATCATTCGATAGTATTCGATATATATTAGCTAGCTAGTGATGTATTCGATAATATTCGAGACGATGTATTCGAGATTATGTATATTATTCGATAATAATCGAGACGATGTATTCAAGATTATATATATATTATTCGATAATATTCGAGACGATGTATTCGAGATTATATTTGATGATGCATATTATGTACTATGATTCAGTTTTTCCTTATTGATTGCATGCATGCATTGTAATTTGAATACTAAGTTGTTTTATATTTATTCTGGCTTAGTTAAAATAAAAGTTATGGACAATACCGGCAGAGAAGGAGAGGAGGCCATGTTCAACATCATACGCTAATTCCCTCGCCCAGATGAGTTGGAAGAAGATGAGGACTCGCAATATCTGAACCCTACCAGTGAGGGTATGATATTTGATGAAGACGACCACATAGATGCAGTCCAGAACTATGATTATGATGACGAAGAAAATGTTGATCTTGAAATAACAAAGACTGGCGAGGTATATTTATATAAGCAGGCATATGGTGATCATCACATGTTTTAAATGATTTGTATATATATTAGCGAATCGATCTTTCTTCTTTCAGCCCTCCGGATCGAGCAAATCTTCTACAGGCAGCTGGACAGTGCGAGGCCCGGCCAAAAAGTTGAAGGATGGCGTAATGTACAACATCGATGCCATCAAACCTAATGGCGAACCAAGCGAGCCTAAGAAGAATGCGGGCAAGTTCGTTCGTCAGTGCGGAGTTCTTGTGAAGGACCAAATCCCGATCTCCATTCAAGAATGGAAAATGCCAGCAAAGGAACATCCAGATCTTACTTTTGTTGACCAAAGAGCAAAAGATCTGCTTTGGGAATCTCTCATGTCACATTTCACCCTACTAGATCATTTCACAAATGCAGATGTGCAGGAAGTCAAGGACGCTGCTCTTAGGAAGATGGAGGTTGCATTCAACAACCACAAGAAAACTATATGGGCCAAGTACGTCGAAGGAGGATAGAAGACTCCAGAATTCATGGGAACACTAGAGAAGCAAAGAGATCACTGGCCCGCTTTCATGAAATTCGAGGAATCTGAATTAGCTAACAAATGATCGAGAATAAACAAGATCAATGCCGCGAAAAAGGAGCATTACCATAAGCTGGGGCCAGGTGGCTACGCGCTGGCCCGGCCTAAGTGGGATAAGGCTGAGCAACAGATGATGGATGCTGGGGTCATTCCAGTTACATTGAGCTGGCCCCCTAGGTGCAGGACTTGGTTCTATGCACATGGGGGGACGTTGAACCCAAAGACATGCCAGGTTTTGGAGAAGGCAAGTCTCAAAGGAGACGACCTCAAATTACTTGTTGAAATAGAAGAGGCTCGAATGGGGGTGTTCACGCCCAACAAAGAGAACGACAAGCTTACGCGCGCCCTGGGAAATCCTGAACACCCGGTCAAAACACGAGGCAAAGGCGTTGTTCCATGGTATGAGGGGTTTGAGGACTGGAACGCCGACTACAGAAGCCGTGCGAGAAAGAAGATGGAGGAGGAGAAGAAGAGGAAGCTGGAGGAGGAGCAAAGGTAGCAGGAAGCAGAACGCCTTCAAGGCCTAGAATTAGCGCACGCGGAGTTGGCACTCCAATTCCGGCGACAGCAGCAGCAGATCGACTTACTTTGCCAGGAAAGGGGGTCTCAGCAGCGGCAGCAGCTAGCGGATCCATCATTGGATAGCACCGTCCCATCCATGCCGATAAGCAGCGTGGGTTCCGCCCCTGGCGATGAGGCACTGCTGGATAGATACCCTATGGATGACATCATGGATAACACTAATTGTGAGCTACACTTCAAAATGAAGAACATATCCATGAAGGTGGCGGACGCTGTTGCTTATACAAATCCCCCTGAAGCAACCTTCCATTGCAACCCGAGTCCAGCTGGCTATGCTCGTGTCGTGGTTGATGAAGTGTTGGCACAATATTCAGGGCTAGAGCTTGACATTCCTGGAGGTGACGACAAGCACACACTGGGAGAGGCCATACATCATATCATTCTATGGAGAAAGGATTGCATCATCTTTCCAAGGCCATCAACACCGCATCAGCAGACTCCTCCTCGAAGTCCGCCATCGCGTTAGCAGACTCCCGCTCCTCCAAGTCATCAGCCACCGCCTCAGCAGAGTCCTACTCCTTCAAGTCTGCCAACGCATCAGGCCACTCCTCCTCCTCCAAGTCCGGCACCATGTCAGCCCACTCCTCCTCCTCCTCCAAGTACGGCAATGCATCGACCCAATCCTCCTCCTCCAAGTCGTCAGGCACCGGGTCAGCCGTCTCCGCCACCTAAGCAACAACGGAATAGAGCCGTCGCAGCTACGGCGGCTAGCGATACAAGTACAGGAGGCAAGAGATACCAAATTGATCCAAGCCTCAAGCCTCTTCCAAAGAGGCCTTACGACCTGACTGAGGAGGAAAACGAAGCCGAAGTCAAGGCCCAATTGGACGCCCATTTTGGACCGAAACCGCCACTGCCGCCAAAGCAGAAAGTGCCTAAGCATGTCATTGATCACTTTATTCGTATGGCTCAACCACCAGCTCCCAAGCATGTTGACTCAGAATATGAGGGCCAAATCAGGAAGGCATATCAAGCACAAAAAAAGAAGGAGTCGAGCTCGAGCTTGAGCCAAGCAGCTGCCAAAAAAAGCGGGAAAACTATTCCCCGGCTGGGAGAACATGCGGTGCAATCGATCCCCCCACCCATTGTACCAAAACACATGAGTACCGACACGGCTGATCATCTGGTAATAATCAATGATCATAGAAGGCAGGCTGCAGAGATCGGCTGCACTATAGAACAACTCCTAGAGATCGAGCCCATGGAAAAGTTTACCGAGGGGCAACTAAAACAGAAATATGCCCGCAACGAACGTCTGGTCAAGCCTGAGGAGGTCAAGAAGCTCTCAATGAGAATGTATGAATTGCATGATGGTACATGTAAATTGCCAAGACTACCAATCGAGAGTCCCTCTTGGTGAAAGTCAAGGCAGAGCATTACTTCCACAAGAATGCTCTGTATGTTGAGTTTACATAACTGTTTCAATTATTCAATCAAGACGCACTCGACAAATCTATCGTCAGTTGCTATTGTCTGTAAGTGATTTCTTTATGTAATTGAAGTCTCAAGCTAGCTGTAGTGATTGTTGATCATTACCTATAATTATCTTCACTATATTCTTTTCTGTGGTATTATGCATAATGAAGATCTATGAAATGAAAAAAGTTGGATGCTATGGCATTGGGTTCATTGACCCAAATACCATTAATCAAGAGACATGGATGCGTGAATGGGATCGAGCACACACAGAGAAAAGCTTGCTAGAGTTCTTGAAGTGCCTAATACCAACCAAGATATACTGCTTCCTTACAACTTCGGGTGAGTCACACTGTCTTGTACTACAAATTCTATTTTGCTTACTAGCTAGATGTTAATAAGTGTACAGGGTTTAGGGTAGTTGATGAGTTATATGCACATGCCCGCTTAATTTACACATGCAAACATGTGTGCATGCAGTTTCCACTAGATCTTGTTAATCATTCAAGTTGAAGATGGAAAAGTTGAAGTACTGGACTTACTACTTAAACCAGTTACTGAGTACGAAATCGTGAAGGGGATAGTCAACAGGTAATTTCAATCATTATTGAACTATATGTTGGCCTCTTTAGTTCTTCATTTCCTGATATCAACTAATTAATAACTCCTTCATTCATTTTCTTTGCCGGCGGGCAGGGCTTGGGAAAAGTTCATCAAACAGGTTCCAGGCCAATGGAAACAAAAGTTGTTTTGGTATTGAACCAAGTTATAATTAATTAAGTAGTACTAGCTAGCTACCATCTCTTTAATTCTAGTTTCAATACCATTAGTTATCATGCTTGATTAATTATTATCTGATTGAATTCTATTCTTGTAAAGGCCATGAAGCAGGCGCCAGGGACTGATTTATGTGCATACTACATTTGCGAGAACATTCGCATGATGGCATCCGAAAGGAGCAGATCTGATAGACAGCTATGGGTACGTTTGCCAGAACACTATTCACAATTTTTAGATCATTATCTAATATATACACACACAACTAATACATGCATATTGATCTCCTTCTTTGAAGCTCAATGAGATGCAGGATAAGCTCCTACCAACTGATCGCGTATGAGCAACTCAAGAGGAAACAGCGGGAATTTTGCTCGACCAGGTCATAGATCCCAACGGATAATACCATTACCCGCTACCACAGTAATGCCTCCATGTAGGAGAAATAGTATGTACCAAATTTTATATATACGTGTGGATGTGTGAAAGGTGGTGCGAGACATTCAATGATATATACATATGGTCGGTTCTATGAGAAATTCAATTTATATATATGCATAACGTGTACAATATGTAGTATCGTAAAGTACCAGCAAATGAAAAAGAATTAAATGGAAAACACAAAATTAAAGGAAAAAGAAATCATAAACCCAAACCCCCCTAAACCTTTTAGTACCGGTTGGTGTTACCAACCAGTACTAAAGGTCTCCGAGCCCCCGCGCGAGCTCATGCCACGTGGTGGCCCTTTAGTGGCGGTTCGTGTTGAACCGGGACTAAAGGGGGGGGGGCTTTAGTCCCCACCCTTTAGTGCTGGTTCCAAAACCGGCACTAAAGGGCCTCATGAACCGGTGCTAAAGCCCAATTCTGCACTAGTGTTAATTCTTCCCATAGGTTTCTTAAGAGTGGAATCCGCTAAGTGCAAATTTATAGAACAATCATCAAGTTTATGGAAGCCTAGCACATCACATAAAGATTTTGGAATAGTGGAAACGCTAGCACCCAAATCACATAAAACATTGCACTCATAATCTTTAATCTTAATTTTAATGGTAGGTTCCCATTCATCATATAAATTCCTAGGGATTGAAACTTCCAACTCAGGTTTTTCTTCAAAAGATTTCATCATAGCATCAACGATATGTTTAGTAAAAGCCTTATTCCGATCATAAGCATGCGGTGAATTAAGCATGGATTGCAACAAGGAAATACACAATCAAAGAACAATTATCATAATTAAATTCCTTGCAATCCAAAAGAGTGGGCACATTAAAGTTTTGTCCTCGCCAAACCCACTTTTGTCATTTTGTTCATTAAGATCTTCACCCTCCAAATTATTGTGACACCTGCTAGCTAAAGTTGAATCCTCTCCAATGCCTTATTTATCAAGTTTTATATTAGCAAACAAAGATTCAATAGGAGTCACACCAATCACTTTAAGATCTTCATCACGATTATCGCAAAAACTAGAAGAACATACTTTTTCTAGCCATTCTCTCTTAGCTCGCATCCTAGCGGTTCTCTCCCTACTTTAATTAATAGAAAATTGAATAGATTTAAGAGACTCATTAATATCAAGCTTGGGTGTCATAGATCTAATCTTAAAGGACTCAATCTCATGAGAAATCCTATATACTTAAGAAGTTCACTCCACTACTTGATTTATCTTAACATGCAGCCTATCCACCTCAGTAGCCTTGCCACATCAGCAACTCTATTTTTTCTAGCTAATGCCATGTGTTGCATTTAGTTACACAACTGGGATTTAATTTTCATTATTACTCAACCAGCCTTGGTCACTAAAGCGACCTGTCATTTCCATTTCGTAACAAAAGCCCACTCGAACAAAACAGCCCACATCCATCCTATCCCACCTCCACACAGATATCATCCTCTCTCACAACCAGCGTTATTTCCCCTTTATATTCTTCTCCTCTGTACGGCTGCACTGAGGAAACAAATCACCATCTTCATCTCCGCATCAGCCGTTGCACAACTATGGGAAGATCCTCACCTTCAGAAGCGCCAGGAGTGCTGATGGCATCGTGCCGCTACCGGACAAGCCTTCGTTAGTTGTCGCCGTTAGAGCCGCACGCGGCTGCCGATCCGATCCATTTTATCACCGCCATTAAATTGTTTCTTGCTACAAATGAATCGAGCCCCGCAAGGTATGCTGGACCAAGCCCTGCGCCCTGATGTCCACCGAAGCTCCTGATGAGTCACATGCACCACCATCTGCATCCTCCTCCAACATCACCTGCACCAAAGGTGGATGGATCTCCTTCCTCTTTTTATGTCCTCCAATCTGAGCAATTATTTTGATTAATAGCTTTGTTTGGATGATAGAGGCAAAAGTGTCCCGTCTTTCGATGAGATGCTGGCTATCGTTTTTGGATGGAGTAGACTTTGACGATCCGACTATGAACGTGCGAGGATGTCGCGCCTTAGCAATCACTAAACCAACTCTGAGAGGTTATTGACCATGCGGGAGCACGATCAACCTGACCACGAGGGTCTATTTCCTGCAAGCAAACGAAGAACAAGCAAGAAACTAAGATTGCAATCTGGATATTGCGAATAAAAGAGGAAAGCTTTATTGATCAAGTGGGGTCCTGTGACGTCTTGCTCTGGTCGTTGAACACAAACGAAGTATGCGAGGTTACAACTATGGCGAACTTATAATATAAACAAAACCCAAAGTCTAAACGATGCCCTAAGGGCTGTATATAAGGAGGAAGAGGGAGGAATTTCGTGGCCCCTTGTAGGAGGGGTCCAAAACCAACCCTAACTCTATTTTCCCACATATACACACTCTAAAAATAGCCTATACTTCTATATTTTGAAATTATATGGGCCTGGCCCAATAATAAGGTGATGCAGCACCTATAATAGCCTCTGGACAAAATTTATGAAGTGGCATCTTGTATATTCGTCCAAGCCTTCATGCACTCATTACGGTGGCTCCAAAGTCCTGAAATCATCACTTGAAACCCCGTTCTTGTTTCCATTGCTCATTCTTGCTCCTATGTTCATCCTTCTCCAAGCTAGGCCCTTCATTTGTAAGCAAAACAAATGTATCCAATTTAGGCAGCATCATATTCTCATGAACATTAGAATCATTACCAAGAAACGAGAGTACCTGGTAATTTAATTGCCGTGCGCCGAGCTCTAGTAATTGGTCCAGTATGTATAGTAGCAGGGGCTGTGGGTGTAACAATGGTATTGATGTCCTCATCATCCTACCCTTCTTGAAATGAAGTCGTCGTCGACAGAAGCTCATCTTCCTCACCCAAATAAGGCTTCAAATCTGCAATGTTCAAAGTGGGACTAACCCCAAAATCTGCAGGCTGCTCATGTTTATATGCATTATCATTTATTTCTCTAACACCTTAAAAGGACCATCAGCACGTGGCATTAGCTTTGATTTGCGCAAATAAGGAAATCTATCCTTACGCAAATGTAACCAAACAAGATCTCTAGGTGCAAACACAACATGTTTTCTACCCTTATCTCCATCAAGTTTATATTTAGCATTCATACGCTCAATGTTTTCCTTAGTTAACTCATGCATTTTTAAGACTAATTCAGCATGTTGTTTTGCAAACAAAATTAACCTTCTCCGAAGATGGAAGAGTGTCGGTGGGAAAAGACACCTATGGGATCACAAGAATCCCTACTACGGTTGCGGGACGCGGGGTTGTCAGAAGAGCGGGATTAGTAACCAGCTCAAGGATCGTTTACCCAGGTTCGGGCCGCGAGGATGCGTAAAACCCTAGTCCTGCTTGGTGGATGTATTAAGTGTTCTTGAGCTCTTGAACTAGCTACGGTGGCTGCGTGGTTCAAAAGAGTCGAATCCTTTTCCAGTACGCCATGGGCCTCCTTTTATAGTCGAGAGGGGCTGCCACAGTGGCACACAGGAGGTGGAAAGGCCTAGAATGCTACGAGCTTATCGCTCGTATTATAGGACAAGACGCATTTAATGCGTGGCTTAGGTGTCCCCTCGCTTTATAGGGGATGGGGGCGAGGCCCGTCCCGTCCATCGCCGCTCCTCCTCGCTTTGACACGCGCCCTGGCAAGCGATGCATGCGGCGCCATGTAGGCAGGCAAGCAGCTGAGGTGGAGCGGTGGTGGAGCCTCCACGAAGATCTGCATGCCGCCACGCGGGTGTGTGCTGAGTTGGCCTGGAAGCTGTATGTCACCACGTAGGTGCCCGCCCAGCTAGTCGGGCTTGCAGCTGCATGTGAACGACGGTGGAGACTTGGTTGGTGCGGGCCTGGCTGTGGCCCCGCTGACGCCCTTGGCAAGGGTCTTGTCGGGTGGCAGGGCAAGGGTGTTGCCGTGGTGCGCTGTTGTCCCTGGCAAGGATCTTGCCGGGGGTCCTGTGGGTTTCTTTGGCAAGAATCTTGATGAGGATTTTTCCCTTCTAATCCTCATCTGATCTTGAATATTCTTTGTCTTCACAAAGATCTGCATGCCACCATGGAGGTGCCTCCCGAGCCCTGGCACAACGTAGTTGATGGTGTTGAAGACCGTGGGTTCGAGGGTGGCTCACTCCGCTGGTGTGGGCGAGCCGCCCCGACAAGGGCCTTGCCGGGGCTGCTGAAGCTGCCCTGGCAAGGGTCTTCCCGGGGAAATCTGCTTCGTCCATCTCCACTTTGTGGCCTTGGCCCATGATGTTACCTTGTTTGTCTTGTGCCCTCGGCTACTCTCCGGCTCCCCTCCTTTGCCCTGCTATGTGTGGCCGTGGCGCGTGGCTCTGACTGCCCGTGCACAAGTAAAGGGGTCAAAAGGAGAGCCCCTACTTTTGTACACCGACGGGAGCCCTCGGTCCTGGGCCACACATAAGCGCGACATGTTGTTGTGCCAGGCCCAGTACGGTGCGCGGGCAGGCGGGGTCGATTTTACCGTGGTAACTGTTTTGTCCGCTGCGCTTCCCCATGACTCGCATCGGACGCGCGTCGTGGAGGAGCATGCGTGACGTGGGGGGGGGCATGCGTGGGGAGGTTCCCGCACGCATGCGTCATATCACAGTTAATGGGAAAGGAGGCGGCCCGCGCCTTCCCCGTAAAAAGGAATAACTGCGGGCGCGCTACTCACTTTACCCCTTCCGTGCGCCTTCTCCAATCTTGGAACCGCCGCCCCCTTTCTTCCTCCTTCTCGAGCCCCCCTGTCTTCGTCCACCGTCGTTGCGCTTCCGCCATCCTCTGCCCTCTTGCCTCTCGCAACCGCCATGGCTCCCGAATCCACCAAAAGCAAGGGAGTGGCTAAAGATGCCGGGGCGATGGAGTAGCCGGAGAGCAAGCTGGTGGCGCGACGGGCGCAGTTCGCCTACTTCCCCTTGACGGTCGGCGTGCCTGAGCTCCGGGAGTTCTTCAAAGCTCTATGGGGGGTGAAGACGGGCGGAGAAACAACGGGGCATCCAGCCACGCGCATCGTCCCTGCCAGCGGTGGGGCCGCCCCAAATCGGTACCCCTTCTTCGTCGACTACTTCTCTTGCGGGCTCTGTCCCCCCTTCTCCGATTTCTTCAAGGACATCATGCACACCTACGGCTTCCACCTTCTAGATTTTACTTCGAATGCCGTGGCGTGCATGGCTCTCTTCGCACACCTCTGGGAGGGCCTCACCAGGGTGTACCCCAACACGGCGCTCTTCCGCCATTACTTCTCCCCTCGGATCCAAAAGGGGGGCGCCATCTCTGGTTGTGTCGCCTGGATTCCGGGGGCCAAGGGGGGGTACCTGGAGGGCGCCACGAAGGAGAGGTGGGAAGAGTGGCGGGGCCGAAGGTGCTGGATTGAGGAGGAGAACCCGCCAGCATTCTGCAAGGTTCGCCAGGAGCCGCCGGTCCATGGAAACGACTGGGGCGACGTCGATGCCGACGATGCGAAGCTCACGATTGCCACCACCAGGATCCTTCGGCTCACCCAGGCCGGGCTCACCCTCGAAATGATCGGGATGGACTTCATCCGCCGCCGAATCGCTCCTCTGCACAACAAAGGGAGGCCGGTCTGGCTTTTCGTGAATGCTGCTGACATCATGAGGCTCCGCCCCGGCCTCGACCACAAGCTGACAGTGTTGAGGCATGCCCATCTCTGCCAACGGATCTTCCAGCTCGAGGTCAATGATGACGGTGAGGTTGAGCGGTCCGGCAAGGCTACAAGGGCTGCCGCGTAGGCCAGCAAGGTTGCCAATGAGCCCGTTTTCAAGTTGCCGGCAGGAGTGGTCCCGCTGTGCAACAATTCTCGCCGGTCCAAGATTATCGCCATGATGTCGTTCTTCAACACGCACAGCCTTGACCCGAGCTGAGTCGAGCCGGACGAGTTCCAAGTGCAAGAATTCTTCGACACCTTGCACGAGGGGTATGTCACGCCGAGCCGCGGCTCATCCAGGACACCTCTCCGGCAGAGCTGTACTACATCGCAGCCAGGGTGGAGGCGAAGCTTGCCGAGGAGGCCGGCAGCACCGGCGGCGTGGAGGACAAGGCCGTGCGGAAGCGGAGGAAGAAGAGCTCGCCCGGTGGGCGGCTGCTGCTGGGGAGGTCAGCAGCGCCGGCATCAGGGCTCCCCTCGTCGAGGACGTGGTCGACGAGTCGTCAGAAGAGGAGGGCGAGGGGGAGGAGACCGCGAACGCCGACCCTCCAATCACCGGAAGAGGGCGAGTCCTATGGCAGGCCACCTCCGGCGAACCGGTCCGCCCCTTCCGGACCGCGCAGCTGCGGCAGGCCCAGGAGGCGCCTGTGCGCCAGACGATGGCTGCGGCGACGAAGAAAGCGGCGAAGGCCGTGGCGGCGAAGAAGGCATCCGCTTCTTCGTCGTCCAAGCGTGTCCGGACGCCATCGCCTCCCTCTTTGCCGGCAGACATTGGTGCGGGGATTGCGTTTGACTTTGGACCCCTCAGCCCGGAGAGGAAGAGGAAAGCAGCAGAGGAGGAGGAGGAG
>NC_041389.1:225219028-225268749 GCF_002162155.2 Triticum dicoccoides | reverse complement strand
ACCTATTCTGAATCGTCTTCATTCTGCAGGGACGTGGAGACGCTGGCCCAAAGAGCGGAGAGGGCCAGGATTTCATCGAGCAGCCAGCCCCCGGCAGGCACCTCCAGCACGCCACTGGTGGTGTTGAGCAGCCCGAACAACAACCCCCAGCCCAGCCCCTAGTGTGAGTCCATCACCCGTCCTTCGTCAACGTGCGCTAGGGGCATGATACTTTGGTACTGACCATGCCGTGGATGTAGGAGGGGAGCATCATCAAGGGGAGCCACAGAGGGCTTCTCCCAATGTGCCGCCCCCGTCGACCACGCCGCCCCGAGGGGCGTTACTCGCAAGGGCACCAAGTGCCGAGCCCATGCACACGGAGGAGGAGGAGGAGAACGCGTGCGCTGGTGGCTTCGTCTCGACGCCAAACCTTGGCGGAGAAGGGACTTCTGCTTCTCGGCCTGGCATGGGTAAGCCAGTCGCTTTCTGTCTCTGCTTGCGCTCTTTCTTTCTTCTTTTTTACTGGCTTTTGATCTTGGGCCCGCCCTGTCCCCTTCTTGGCATCCAGACTTCGCCTCGATGGACGCAGAGGACGTCGACACCATCATCAAGGACGTCGCCAAGGATGCCGCGACGCAGGCTGAGAAGATTACCGCCGAGGAGAGCGCCAAGGGTGCTGCTAAGGATGCCGCCAAGGGGCCCGCCGGGGAGCCCAGGAAGGGGCCTGCCGGAGAGGCCGGCAAGGCCACTGCCGAGGAGGAGGTGGTTGATGACCAGCCCTCCTCCTCCGTTGCCTCTGGCTCCGGCAGGTACCTGAGGGTGAGCGATGACCTCTTCATCCATCTTCCAGGTGCGTCAAGCACCAGGGCTCCCCTTCAGGGAGAGGTGTTCAACGAGGAGGTGCTTGCCGCTGCCGAGCTCGAGGTCATCGATGAGCCCAGCGTTGGTGGCGACGGCTCCCAGGAGGAGCGGCTGCTTCAGGCCATGGGCGCCAACTTCCAGAAGCTCCAGGCGCTCCACCGCGCCCGTCTGGACAAGGCCAAGTCCAGGACGGCCGTGGTGGAGAAAATGGAGACGGACTTCCAGGAGCGCGCCGCCGAGGCGCAGGACTGGTTCTGCCAGGCTCAAGACGAGCTGAGGGCCGCCCAGGGCGAGCTGGCCAAGCGTGACGTGGAGCTCACCATGAAGCTGGCCGACGTTGAGAAGGCCCAAGAGACGACGAAGAACTTGGCTGCCGCCGCCGAAGCCATCCGGACCAAGCATGAGGCCGCACTAAACTCCCAGGAGGAGGACCTTGCTGCGTGCGAGGAGAGGCTTGCCGCCACGCTCCGCGGCAAGGATGAAGAGGTGGACAAGCTCGTCGTACAACGGACCCAAGAGCTGGAGTAGAGGCATCAGGAGGCACTTGATGCCCAGGCTCTGGTTCACGCTAGCAAGGTGGAGGAGCTGGAGGCAGAGCGGGATGAGCTGAAGGAGCAGACTCTGAAGTTGTCCAAGGAGAAGGACATGCTAAACGGCGCCCTGGCAGAGGCGCATGACGCGACCGTCAACAGGGCCGGGGATCTCTCCAAGGCCAACAACTCCATCAGAGACCTCAAGTTGAAGCTGGAGGATCTTGAGAAGATGCTGTCAGAGGCCAAGGCCCGGGAGGGGACCCTGACCAAGGACCTGGAGACCGAGAAACAGCTGCGGAGGAACGAGGCCGCCAACTTTCACGACCACGTGGAGGGCGAGAAGCGTTGGCTCAAACGCCTCACCATCGTTGCGAACTCGGCCGCCACGCAGCTGGCCACCATGGGGATGCCGAACGTGAGGTACGCCCCAGAGGCGAGCCTAAGCCCCAACTCCAACCTGGCCCTGTTCTTTGAGAAGGTCGTCGGCGCCCTGGAGCGTCTTCACTCCAACCGGGCGGCCTCCATGGCCGAGGAGTCCCGGATGCTCTGCCGGGGTGTCATGACCAAGGTGCTTGCCAAGATAGCGCACTGGCACCCTGACGTCGACTTCAAAGTTGCACTGAAGAGCTTGCCGGAGGATGCTGAGGTCGCGGTGCTCAAGGAGTGTATCAAGCCTAGTCGCATCGACAAAATCAAGAGGTTGGAGGGCCAGCGCCGGGACTAGGCACCCCGTTCCTTATCGCCGCTGCAGGTTCATAACCAAGACAATTGCTATCTTTAGTTAGAACCGCGGCAGCAATTTCTGTAATATAACTCTGCAGTACTTCTGACATTATGCATGTTATTTTCCTTTTCGATTTGCCTTTGTATATCCCCCAACGCTAACTTCGTGGGCTTGCTGGCGCATAAACCCAGGGCGGCGTCTTGAGGACGGATCCCCATTGGCCTGCCGGGTGCGCTTGCTACCACGCAAGCCACCTTACCGCCCTTAGCACGGCCGCTCGAACTGTCGATCTTGACTCGAGTCAGAGTCGAGAGCGTTGCTAATTTCGGAAGGTTACCCTGCCGGCCTCGACGCGGCTAGTTGAGCTGTTGAGCGGACTCGAAACAGAATAAGGGCATTGCCAATTGCTGGAGAGCCCCTCTGCGCACAGGTTTCCCATACATAGGTCAAATCTCTGAGGACGATAACCTTATATTAAGGAGAAAAGTTTAAAGTTTGGCATGACTTAGCTTTTTCGTCGCCGCCCTGGCATCCTTCGTGCTCGCAGGCAGCGCCGCTCTCTTGGCTGCCTTCTCCGCGGGAGCCGTGGCGATGAAGAACTGCTAGGCCAACTACTAGACCAGATTCTCACAATTGAGCCCCCTACCTGGCGCGCCAAAGATGTCGGTGGGAAACGACACCTATGGGACCACAAGAATCCCTACTACGGTTGTGGGGCGCGGGGTTGTGAGAATAGCAGGATTAGTAACCAGCACAAGGATCGTTTACCCAGGTTCGGGCCGCAAGGATGCGTAAAACCCTAGTCCTGCTTGGTGGATGTATTAAGTGTTCTTGAGCTCTTGAACTAGCTACGGTGGCTGCGTGGTTCAAAAGAGCCGAATCCTTTTCCAGTACGCCATGGGCCTCCTTTTATAGTCGAGAGGGGCTGCCACAGTGGCACACAGGAGGTGGAAAGGCCTACAGTGCTACGAGCTTATCACTCGTATTATAGGACAAGACACATTTAATGCGTGGCTTAGGTGTCCCCTCTCTTTATCGGGGACGGGGGCGAGGCCCGTCCCGTCCGTCGTCGCTCCTCCTTGCTTTGACACACGCCCTGGCAAGCGATGCATGCGGTGCCATGTAGGCAGGCAAGCAGCTGAGGTGGCGCGGTGGTGGATCCTCCACGAAGATCTGCATGCCACCACGCAGGTGTGTGCTGAGTTGGCTTGGAAGCTGTATGTCGCCACGCAGGTGCCCGCCCAGCTGGTCGGGCTGGTAGCTGCATGTGAACAGCGGTGGAGACTTGGTTGGTGCGGGCCTAGCTGTGGCCCCGCTGATGCCCTTGGCAAGGGTCTTGCCGGGTGGCCAGGCAAGGGTCTCACCGGGTGGCCCGGCAAGGGTCTTGCCACGGCGCGCTGTTGTCCCCGGCAAGGATCTTGCCGGGGGTCTTGTGGGTTTCTTTGGCAAGAATCTTGATGAGAATTGTTACCTTCTAATCCTCATCTGATCTTGAATATTCTTTGTCTTCACAAAGACCTGCATGCCACCATCGAGGTGCCTCCCGAGCCCTGACCCAACGTGGTTGATGGTGCTGAAGACCGTGCGTTCGAGGGTGGCTCACTCCGCTGGTGTGGGCGAGCCACCCCGGCAAGGGCCTTGCCGGGGCTGCTGAGGCTGCCCCGGCAAGGGTCTTGCCGGGGAAACCTGCTTCGTCCATCTGCACTTTGTGGCCTTGGCCCTTGATGTTGCCTTGTTTGTCTTGTGCCCTCGGCTTCTCTCCGGCTCCCCTCCTTTGCCCTGCTATGTGTGGCCGTGGCGCGTGGCTCTGACTGCCTGTGCACAAGTAAAGGGGTCAAAAGGAGAGCCCCTACTTTTGTACACCGACAAAGAGGCAACAAATCAATAGGTGCACAAGGTAGGAAACCATACACAATTTCAAAAGGGCACATCTTAGTAGTAGAATGCAGCGACTGATTATAAGCAAATTCAATATGAGGCAAGTATTCTTCCCACATTTTCTTGTTATTCTTCAAAACAGCCCTAAGCATGGTAGACAATGTTCTATTGATTACTTTAGTTTGTCCATCAGTTTGGGGATGACATGTAGTACTAAAAAGTAGTTTAGTCCCGAACTTAGCACATAAACATCTCCAAAAGTGGCTAAGAAACTTAGTATCACGATCTAAAACAATTGTATTTGGCACACCATGCAAGCGAATAATTTTACGAAAGAACAAATCAGCAACATTAGTAGCATCATCGCTTTTATGACACGGTATAAAATGTGCCATTTTCTATCCACAACAACAAATATACTATCACTCCCCTTCTTTGTTCGAGGTAAACCTAAAACAAAGTCCATAGATATATCCTCCCAAGGAACACTAGGTACATGCAAAGGCATATATAAACCATGAGGATTGAGTCGTGACTTAGCTTTTTGACATGTAGTGCAGCGAGCAACAAAACTCAACATCCTGTCTCATCTTTGGCCAAAAGAAATGTGTAGCAAGTACATCCTCTGTCTTCTTCACGCCAAAATGTCCCATTAATCCTCCTCCATGCGCCTCCTGCAACAACAAAAGACGAACGAAGCTAGCTGGAATGCATAGCTTGTTAGCACGAAACACAAATCCATCATTAACGACGAACTTGTTCCATGTTCTCCCTTCTTTACAATTCTGCAATACATCTTTAAATTCAGCATCATGCACATATTGATCTTTGATGGTCTCCAAACCGAATATTTTAAAGTCAAGTTGTGAAAGCATAGTATAACGATGAGACAATGCATCAGCAATAACATTTTCTTTACCCTTCTTGTGTTTAATGACATAAGGGAAAGTCTCAATGAATTCAACCCATTTAGCATGTCTATGATTCAGTTTAGCTTGACTTTTAATATGTTTCAAAGATTCATGATCAGAATGTATAACAAATTCTTTAGGCCAAAAATAATGTTGCCATGTTTCTAAAGTCCGAACAAGAGCACATAATTATTTATCATAAGTAGAATAATTCTGACTAGGCCCACTCAATTTTCCAGAAAATATGCAACAGGTTTGCCATCTTGTAATAACACACCTCCTAATCTAGTTCCACTAGCATCACATTCAAGCTCAAATGTCTTATTAAAATCAGGAAGTTGGAGTAAAGGAGCATGTGTCAACTTATCTTTCAACACCATGAAGGTTTCTTCTTATGCGGTACCCCAAACAAAAGGCACATCCTTCTTTGTAAGCTCATTGAGAGGTGCAGCAATGGTGCTAAAATCTCTGACAAAACGCCTATAGAATCTAGCGAGGCCAAGAAAACTCCTCACTTGTGTGACCGTTTTGGGCTGCGGCCAACTCTCAATAGCTTCAATCTTGGCTTTATCAACTTCAATTCCCTGTGGAGTAACAACATAGCCAAGAAAATACACCCGGTCAGTGCAAAAGGTGCACTTCCCAAGGTTACCAAACAAATGTGCATCACGTAGAGCAATAAAAACAACATGTAAATGTTCCAAATGTTCCTCCAAAGATCTGCTATAAATCAATATGTCATCAAAGTAAACTACCACAAAGCGTCCAATGAAAGCACGTAAAACTTCGTTCATTAATCTCATGAAAGTACTAGGTGCATTAGTTAACCCAAAAGGCATGACTAACCACTCATATAATCCAAACTTAGTCTGAAATGTTGTTTTCCATTCATCTCCCAATTTCATACGAATTTGATGGTATCCACTACGCAATTCAACTTTGGAGAATATTGTAGAGTCACTCAATTCATCAAGCATATCATCTAGCCTAGGAATAGGAGGACGATAACGAATAGTAATATTATTAATGCCTCTACAATCAATGCACATACGCGAAGTACCATACTTTTTCGGCACTAAAATGATAGGAACAACACAAGGACTAAGGGATTTGCGTATATAACCTTTGTCGAGCAGCTCCTGTACTTGACGCATAATCTCCTTCGTCTCCTCTGGATTGGTATGGTATGGTGCACGATTGGGTAATGATGCACCAGGAATTAAGTCAATCTGATGTTCAATCCCTCAAATGGGAGGTAATCCCGGTGGCACGTCTTGTGGAAGGACGTTAGCGAACTCCTGCAAAATGTTAGTGACAGCAGGAGGCAAAGAGGAAGGCACGTCCTCGAATGAAAATAATGCCTCTTTGCACACAAAAGCATAGCAAACATATTTGCTGAAATCTAGCTCATCAATATCAAATTTGGTGGCAAGTAAAATGCACTTGTCAATTTAATTTGAGAAGCAACACTAGATGGTTTATTATTAGGCTTCATTTGTTGCTCAAATTCTTTTGCCACAATCTGATTTTCACTCTTATTTTTCTCTTGTTTTGCTTTACTAGCTCTATTAATATCATCTTTCAAAATGGAATCAGGAGTCATAGGAAGCAAAGTAATATTTTTATCCTTATGAACAAGAGTATACTGATTACTTCTACCATGGTGTACAAAATTTTTATCAAATTGCCATGGTCTACCAAGTAATAAGGAACATGCTTGCATAGGTACCACATCACAATTAACATATCAGCATATGTAGAGATACTAAAATGCACACGAACAATACATGTTACCTTAACCTTGCCGCTGTTGTTGAACCATTAGATGTAGTAAGAATGTGGATGTGGTCTTGTGGTGAGAGATAGCTTCTCCACCATCTCCATGCTAGCCAAGTTGTTGCAGCTCCCTCCATCTATGATGACGCGAACATAACGTTCCTTCACAACTCCCTTTGTATGGAACAAATTATGCCTCTGATTTTGCTCAGCTTGTGTAACCTGCACACTCAAAACACGTTGAGAAACTAAACATTCATACCTGTCAGCTTTGTCAGCATCTTCAGGAGCCATGTATTGCATCTCATGATCAGAATCATCTCCACCGTGTTCTTCACTTGTAATAAGAGCCAAAGTCTCCTCATCATAGTCACTAGCGGACTCATACCCACCATCCTCAGTAGCAATCATCACACGCTGACATTTGCATTCTCGCGCATAATGTCCTCTTCCCTTACAACGATGACAAATAATATCACTTGTGTGCCCTGTTGATGCCATGGAAGAAAAAGAGCTCTGTGCAGGCCCGACGGGTGTGCTCTTGGCAGATAGTGGTGGTTGTGCCTGCTTTCTTGTATCACGGCTGGAGGTGGCACCTGATGGAGGTGCTGGTGCAGTGGAAGTAGAGGATGCACGCGGTGTCCATGATGAAGGTCGACCTGTAGAAAAGTTAGTTCGCGCCAATGCCTATCGATCCTGCACTTCACGTTTAGCTTTACAAGAAAGATGGAATAAACGAGTGATATTATTATACTCCTTATACTCTAGAATGGTCTAAATCTCTTTATTTAATCCACCCATAAAACGTGTAAGCATAGCTTCATTCTCCTCAACAATACCACATCTAATCATACCAGTTTGTAATTCTTGATAATATTCTTCTACAAAAAAATTCCTTGTCTTAAACGCTGCAGTTTTTGAAGCAATTCACGTTGATAATATGGTGGAACCCAACGAGTACGCATAGCAGTTTTCAAAGTAGCCCAAGTAGATGGAATAGGATATAATCTACAATGTTCAGACCACCAAACACATGCAAAACTAGTGAAAGCACAAACAGCTGCAGGAACACGTCTCTCCTCAAGATATTGTAAACATGTAAAATGTCGTTCAGTTTCTAACTCCCAAGTAAGATATATATCAGGAACATATCTACCCTCAAATGGTGGAATATTCAATTTTAGTTTAGGAAAATGGTCATGATCTCGTACCTCAGGTGGTGGTGCAGCCCTACCATTGCGATGATATGCATGAGGACGACCTGGTGGTGGTGGTGCTAGTGGTTGCACGTAGTTATGATTTTGATCAACCTCATCCTCGGACTGGTCCTCCACCTTTGCAGTAGCAGCAGGAGCTACAGAAGCATCAATAGTAGGTACAACGGCACCAGAATTTGGACCAAGCTCAAGGGGAACGCGCACTGCTCGTCCCACTTGATTTGGAAGGTGTTGTTGTTCTTATTGTTGTTGTTGTAGAGGTGCGACAGGTGCAACGGGCGGTGGTTGTGGAAGACGCACGAGCAATTCATTAAACTTGTTATCGAGCTTTGTTTCGAACGCCTTCTCAATGCCGTCTATCTTCTTCGTGGCCTCTTCAAATCTGTTTAGCACATCTTCCACCTGTCCACTCATCATTTGCTGAAACTTATCATGAAGCTCCTTGTTCGTCAAGTTCTCCCAGTCAATCTCATCGGCTTGTGATCGTGCCATGGTTAGCAGCAATAAAAACACATAAGAATATGATCCTACAGACTACTAACAAGTGGTGGTGGTGGGTGTCACAAATCCGTCAAGCAAATCTCAAATTCTTACCAGTTCTTACCCCGCAGCAGGCGGTGATCGGCAACCGTTGTAGTCAAAACTCTCAAAGCTTGGATAGAGCGATTACCAGGGAGAGTCGAACGCACGATGTAGATGTATGTGGAGCTGGGAAGGCTTATAATATGGTAGCAAAAAGGATCAGCAATAATCAATTCAGAGATGCAAAGTTGAATAAACGCTCAACAACGGTACAGTGCTGGTCCTAGGCTAGATCGTGCTAGAGACGCGAGCCTAGAACACTAACAAAATCACGGCGCTGCACATAAAAAAGGGAGGAGCACACTCTGAATTTTTTCCTTTTTTTGCACTTTTTCCCTCTTTTTTTGCTCCGCAACAATTTTTTCTCGAAAAAGTCTACAAATGGTCTAAAAACTGCCTAGCCAGAATTTTCGAGACTTATTTTTTAAAACTGGAATTATTTTTTTACTGCGGGTAGCACGAAAGTTCGAGAGTTTTTTAAACTGGAATTATTTTTT
Source organism: Triticum dicoccoides (assembly GCF_002162155.2). Lineage (NCBI taxonomy): Eukaryota > Viridiplantae > Streptophyta > Magnoliopsida > Poales > Poaceae > Triticum > Triticum dicoccoides. The sequence continues at coordinate 225,259,791 of NC_041389.1, read as the reverse complement.
TACTGCGGGTAGCACGAAAGTTCGAGAGTCCTACTCTGTCACGACTCGGAGTATGGCATGATCTCGAAATCCAAAACAGAGTAACAAAATAATGGACTCGGACTAGGACTGGTGGCGGAGATGAATCTGGTGGAACCCGGACTAGCGGCAAAGATGAATCCGGTGGCACTTGGACTGGTGGCGGATATATGTTGCAGGTGGACTCGGATTGGCGTGATGGCGGCGGATATGTGGTGGCGTATATGGACTCGGATTGGCGGTGAATATGTGGTGGTGGTATATGGCAGCGGCGATGAAGTTGGTGCGGTGGTGGTATATGGCAGCAGCAATGATGATGATGCGGTGGTGATATATGGCAGCGGCGACATGACAACATGTGAACAGAACTCAAAACTCTAAAGGACTAGATGCTAAGACCAGCAACTTGACATGACGATGCAACCGCAAATTCAACAAAGCAAATACAGAAAAGATTATGCAAAGGCTCAGATTGGTTCAGATAGGATGAACAAACCCTAATTTTTTTTGGCTTTTTCGTGGACTATAGGTATGAAGAAACAGACTTGATCTAAACTACGGAAAACTGTAAAATCTCACCGAGCAACCTGAAAATCTGATACCACTCGATAGAGGCAAAGGTGTCCCATCTTTCAATGAGATGCTGGATATCGTTTTTGGATGAGTAGATTTTGACGATCCGACTACGAACGTGCAAGGACGTCGCGCCTTAGCAATCGCTAAACCAACTCCGAGAGGTTATTGACTATGCGGGAGCATGATCAACCTGACCACGAGGGTCTATTTCCGGCAAGCAAACGAAGAACAAGCAAAAAACTAAGATTGATGTCGGTGTACTAGAGTAGGGGTACCCTAGTATCCTGAACTTGTGCACGGGCAGTCGCAGCACCCCGTGGCAAGGCTTGCCGGGTGACCGCCAAGGTCCTCCGTGGTTCCTTTGGAGCCATTCAAGAACAAAGTATTCAAGCCAAGGAGACGAGACCCGGCAAGAGGAGCTTGCCGGGAAGGCCAACCAAGGCATCTCAAGGAACTTGCCGCGACGCGCCACGCGTCCCGGCGAGGCCCGGTGAGCGACAAGCTTCCGGACGCGACAAGACAACGACCGCGGCAAGGCGCTTGCCGCGGCAAGCTACCACTCTGTACCCGCGCTCCAGCACATCCACCAACGTGTCGCCCTGGGACCTTTCCAGGCGTGCGTGGCAAGAGGCTGTGCAGCCAGCGGTGCGCGGTGGCAAGCGACGCTGACAAGATTACCATCGTGGCAAGCGGTGGCATCCTTGACGGTCCCTTTTTGCACTATTTGGGCGACGCAGACGGGCATTTAATGCCTTTGTCCCCTACCGTCAGGGTTAGGTATGATACACTGTACAGGTAGTTGTACCAACCGCAATTCCTTTTCCATTTTTACCCTTGTCTATGTTGCCACCTGTCGGTGACCCCTTTAGCATATAAAAGGAGGCCCATGCGCAACGTAGAGGGGGGTTCGAAGGCAGAAAAACACTCACGCTCGGTCTCGTTAGCAGCTAGTGTGTACTGTAGCACTCAGCGCTCCCGAACAAGAACTCAATACACTCAGACATGCAGCAGTAGGAGTGTTATCTCTCCGGAGAGCTCCGAAGCTGGGTAAACTGCTCGTGTGCTTCGCCTCGATCCGCTCTTCGTGCGATCTCCGCCCCCCGCCGAACTGAAAAGGGGCTCGGTCCGCCGGTCCCATAGGTGTTCGTGGATCAGTTTCCCCCGACATCTTTGGCGCGCCAGGTAGGGGGCGTCGAGGTTGTGTGAACCCGATCCGGCATTCACACGAGCTAGATCTTCATCTTCTTCATCGACATGCCACCGAAGAAGAAGGCTTCGGAGGCAGCTGTTTCGTCCACGTCGATCCCACCACCACCGGAGCAAACGGGTGGTGGGGTAGACGCCGGCGGAAGAACGGGCGTCGACAAGGGAGCTCACGGTGCTGCCAGGTCCAAGGACAAGGCTGCACAGACCTCGGCGTCCGTACATGCACCGCGCCCATCTCAGGAGGCACGGGACCGACAGCGTCATGGTATTCGCAGTACCATACGTTCGTTGGACCAAGATCGAGCCGGTGGATCTCGGGGTGCTCAAGACAAGCATGCACGCCAACATGCTGGCACGAGCGAGACACGGTCGCCTGGACGGGGTACTGCTCCTTCTAACATAGTTAGAAGTCCGAGCATATCCCGCTCCTCGCACCGTTCGCCACTGCCGCCCACCACTCCAGCAGAAGCTTTGGTGCGAGCTCAACTGCTCCTGGATTACCCTCGAACGGCAGACAAGATCGACGAATGGAAGGCCACCATTCAAAGTCTCATCGGCTTCGCCAACGGCGACACTCCACGACAGCCGAGTACATCGCTGCCGCGGCAGGACTGCCAGGCACGAGCCGATGGCGACAAAACCGGTGGGGGTGCAACCACCATGCACTCTCCACCCCGAAGGCCAAGATCGCCGACTCGCCGGATCCACCTCGACAGCGACTCCACCGCATCATCGGATCCACGAGCTCGTCGCGATCAGCGCCAAGTTCTTCATGAACGACAGCAAGAAGACGCTCGTACTCGCATCAAGCGCCGAAGAGAAGCGCGGCGTCAATCGGACCAGCGCGCTGGGCCCTCTGTCGACATGCATGCACCAGGGGAACCAGGCGACTTGTCGTACGCGGTAGGTTGCCCTGCGTTCACTCATGAGCTGCGGCAAGTCCAGTGGCCCAGCACGAAAAATTTCAAGCCAGATGTACCAGAGAAGTACGACGGCAAGTCGCATCCATCGGAGTTCCTCAGCATCTACACCATCGCGGTGCAAGCTGCCGGGGGGCGGGACGACAAGATCCTTGCCAACTACTTCCCGCTGGTGCTCAAGCCCAATGTCAGGTCCTGGCTCATGCACTTGCCGGACAACTCCATATCCTCCTGGGCAGACCTATGCCATCAGTTTGTCGGCGCCTTTACAGGCGGCCACAAGCCTCATGGCCAAGAGAGTGACCTTCATCTGCTCGCCCAAAAGGAAGGAGAGCCCCTGCGCAAGTACATTCAAAGATTCAGCCACGTATAGCACAACATCCCAGATGTCCACCCTGCCGCGGTAATCAGTGCGTTCCATCAGAACGTGCGAAACCGCATGCGGGAGAAGATGGCGATGTGCAAGATCAGAGACGTCAGTGAGCTATATGCCATGGCCGACAAGTGTGCACGTGCTGAGGAAGGGAGGAAACTCCCCAGAGAGAATACAGAAGCATGAGGATCTGATAGTGAGGATGCTGCCCCGGCAAAGAAAAACCGGCGGCGGAACAACAGGAAGAAGAAAGGCAAAGATGTGCTAGTCGTTGAGCAGTCCGGCAACGGAGGTGGCACCAAGAAAGCCAAAGCTGGTAGCTCCGGCAAGGAGATTGCCGCAGGCACCAACTACCAGGCTGTGGCGGTCGCCGACAAGCAGGACGGCACCAACAAGCAGTACTGCAAGATCCACCGCAGCAAGGGCCATGACCTCCAGAGCTGCAAGAAGGTCGAGCAGCTTGTCGAGCAGCAAAAGGCTGAATACGAGCGACGCGACAAGGAGAAGGCCCAGGAAGGTGCTGGAGGAGCCGGCAAGAAACGCCCCGGCCGAGGAGGACGCCGCGGCAAGACCAAGCAGCGGCAAGGAGACAGACCTCCCCGCGGCCGCGACAAGGATGAAGATGACGACGACGATGAAGATATGGAAGATGACGAGACCGATGAGCAGGAGTTCCAGAAAGCCACAGAGGTCCTGTGCGTTGACGGTGGTGCTTCTCTGCATACTTCACACCGCCAGCTCAAGTAGTGGGTGCGGGAAGTCAGTGCGGCAGAACCACCCGTCGAGTCACGCAAGCCTCTGAAATGGTCCAGCACGCCAATCATCTTTGATATTGAGGACCACCCTGATCGCATAACTGCGGTCGGGTGCTTGCCGATGTTGGTTTCACCAACTATCCGCAACCTCAAGGTCACTAAGATGCTAGTTAACGGCGGGGCCGGCTTGAACCTGATCTCCTCCGCGGTACTCCAGAAACTCCAGATCCCTGATAGCGAGCTCGAAGAGACCGGCACATTCCAAGGAATCAATTCGGGAAGGAGCAAGCTGAAGGGAAAGATCATGTTGCCGGTAACATTTGGCAGTGAGTTGAACTTCAGGACTGAGAGGGTCACTTTTGACGTTGCTGACTTTCCATTGCCTTACAATGGGATACTCGGCCGTCCAGCACTCACCAAATTCATGGCAACCTCTCAATATGCATACAACATGCTGAAGATGCCAGGCCCGATAAGTGTCATCTCTGTCCCTGGCGACAAGAAGGATGCTCTTATCTACGCCGACAAGATCTACCGGGAAGCAGCAGCCGCAACAGATCGCAAGTCACTTGCCGTTGAAGCTCCCGGGGGGAAGAAGAAGACCAAGTCCGGCAAGAGTTCTGATGCCCACTCCGGCAAGCGCACCTCTTCGAAGTGCTGCGCTACTATCGAGGACACACCATCGAGCTCCACCGGCAAGTGTAAGAAGACAATGGCAGCTCCACCAGAGACCAAGAAGGTGTCCGCCAAGGAGGACGGCACTGGTGGTACCTTCACCATCAGTGCCACTCTCGACCCTAAATAGGAAAGCGCGCTCGTTGCTTTCCTGCGGGCGAACGTCGACGTGTTTGCGTGGCAACCGTCTGACATCCCCGGTGTTCCCAGGAAAGTAATCGAGCACGATCTTGCCGTCTGTCCTCATGTGCGGCCCGTCAAGCAGGAAGTCAGGAAACGGGCAGTGGAGCGCCAAGAATTCATCGCAGAAGAAATCAAGAAATTGGAAGCAGCAGGCCTTGTCAGAGGAGTGCTCCATCCTACGTAGTTGGCCAATCCTGTAGTCGTGAGCAAGGCAAACGGGAAATGGAGGCTTTGTATCGACTTTAACGATGTCAATAAAGTTTGTCCCAAAGACCCATTTCCCTTGCCGCGCATCGACCAGATTGTTGACTCCACGGCCGGATGTGACTTGCTTTCATTTCTTGATGCATACTCAGGATACCATCAGATCTTCATGGCAGAAGAGGACGAGGAGAAGACCGCATTCATCACCCCATGTGGCACATACTGTTTCGTACGGATGCCTTTCGGTTTAAAGAATGCTGGTTCAACATTTGCAAGGGTAGTCCATGACGCTTTTGAGCCATAAATACACATAAATGTGGAAGCCTACATGGATGACATAGTGGTCAAGAGCAAGGACAAGGCGACTCTGATTCAAGATTTAGACGAAACCTTTGCAAATCTGCGCAAGATCAACCTCAAGCTTAACCCCGAGAAGTGTGTGTTTGGAGTCCCCTCCGACAAGCTTCTCGGGTTCTTCGTGTCTCAGCAGGGAATTGAAGCCAATCCCGACAAGATCAAGGCCATTGAGCAGATTGAAGCACCAAAGCGCGTCAAGGATGTACGAAGACTTGCCGGTTGCGTGGCTGCTCTCAGCAGGTTTATCTCTAGGTCTGCTGAGCGCGCCCTACCATTTTTCAAAATATTGAAAAAGGCAGGTCCAATGAAATGAACTCCAGAGGCGGAGGCTGCGCTGCAGGACTTAAAGAGATACCTGTCCTCCACTCCAACACTTGTCGCACCTAAGCCACAAGAGAAGTTGCTGCTATATATAGCGGCAACCAATCAAGTGGTTAGTGTTGCGTTAGTGGCGGAGAGGGAGGCGGATGATGAGCCAGCAACCACTGCAGATGCATCCAGCGACAAGCAAGGGACTTCACCGACAAGCTCTGGTCCCGACAAAGATGGATCTGCGCAGGTGCGTGAGGAGATGCAGAAGAGAATGGTGCAGCGCCCAGTTTACTTTGTCAGTTCCCTTCTGTAGGGGGCTAGGTCAAGGTACTCTGGTGTGCAGAAATTGCTTTTCGGCCTTCTCATGGCCTCGAGAAAGCTGCGCCATTACTTCCAGGCGCATGAGATCACAATCGTCACTCGTTTTCCGCTGAAGAGGATACTTCAAAATCCAGAAGCAACAGGCAGGATTGTCGAGTGGGCACTGAAACTGTCAAGCTTTGGCCTCAAGTTTGAGAGCACTTCAACTATCCAAAGCAGAGCATTGGCAGAGTTCATAGCAGAGTGGACGCCAACACAAGACGAAGAAATTCCAGAAACGAGTATCCCCGTCAAGGAAGCAAGCAAAGAGTGGCTGATGTACTTTGATGGTGCCTTCTCGCTGCAAGGCGCCGGTGCGGGCGTGCTACTTGTTGCACCCACCGGAGAGCACCTCAAGTACGTAGTCCAGATGCACTTTCCCAAGGAGCAAGCAACGAACAATACCGCAGAGTATGAAGGTTTGCTTGCCGGTCTCAGGATCGCAGCAGACCTTGGGATCAAGCAGCTCATTGTCAGGGGTGACTCACAGCTTGTCGTCTGCCAAGTGAACAAGAATTATCAGAGTCCGTTGATGGAAGCTTACGTTGATGAAGTGAGAAAGCTAGAAGAGCACTTTGACGGCCTACAGATGGACCATGTTCCAAGAGCTCAGAACGACATTGCCGATGGCCTATCAAAGTGCGCCGCACTTAAGTTACCTGTGGAACCAGGGATCTTTGTGCTCAAACTGACTCAACCGTCTGTAATGCCATCAACTGGACGGAGCAAGAAGAGGAAGTTGATTTCTGGTGACTATTTTTCGGCAGAGCTCCCCGAAGCCGCCGCCAAGAAGGTCCCCAAGATCAACACCAAGAGTGTTGAGGAGCAGTCTGCTCCGGCAAGCCCTAGGGTTTGTTCCGTTGAAGCAGACGCTCCCGACAAGTTTTGCTCCGGCAAGCTTGCCGGGGAACGTTAAGCTCCGGCTGAGCCGCAGGTTCTCGCCGTAGAAGCGGATGTTCCCGCAGCAGCAGATGTGCCTTTAGTCCTTGTTGTCGAGCCGCAAGCTCCAACATGGGCACAGCAGATTGTCCATTTCCTTCAGACAGGAGAACTTCCCGAAGAGCAAGAAGAAGCGGAAAGAGTAGCCCGGCAGTCAAGTATGTACCAGTTTGTCGACAACACACTGTACAGAAGAAGACTCAACGGTGTGAAATTGAAGTGTATTCACCGGGAAGACGGACAAAAGCTGTTGGCAGAGATACATGGAGGCATATGTGGTCACCACATTGGCGCGAGAGCACTTGCCGGCAAAGCGTTCCGGCAAGGTTTCTTTTGGCCGACAGCCCTCCAGGATGCAACTGCACAAGTAACCAAGTGTGAAGCGTGCCAGTTCCATTCCAAGCAGATACACCAGCCATCTCAAGCTCTCCAGACGATCCCTTTATCCTGGCCATTTTCGGTCTGGGGGCTCGACATCCTCGGCCCCTTTCCCCGAGCTGTCGGGGGCTTTGAGTACTTGTACGTTGCAATCGACAAGTTCACAAAGTGGCCGGAAGTGGAAGCAGTGAGGAAGGTGACAGCACAGTCAGCAGTCAAGTTCTTCAGGTCGATTGTTTGCCGCTTCGGGATCCCTAACAGGATCATCACCGACAACGGCACGCAATTCACGAGCCGCACCTTCATGCAGTACGTCCAAGATCTTGACGCCAAGGTCTGCTTTGCTTCTGTTGCTCATCCGAGAAGCAACGGTCAAGCAGAGAGGGCGAATGCTGAAGTGCTGCGCGGGCTCAAGACCAGGACTTTTGACAGGCTGCGCAAGTGCGGAAAGAACTAGATTGAGGAGCTACCGGTGGTTCTTTGGTCGATCAGGACGACACCAAATCGAGCCACTGGCCAGACACCTTTTGCTCTAGTCTATGGAGCAGAGGCAGTTCTCCCCACGGAACTCGTATACGGGTCACCTCGAGTGCTCGCTTATGATGAGCTTGAGCAAGAGCAGCTGCGACAAGATGACGCGCTGCTCCTTGAGGGGGACCGTCTTCAGGCTGCTGTACGAGCTGCTCGATACCAGCAAGCTTCGCGCCGCTACCATAGCCGCAAAGTTAATGCCAGAAGTCTCGAGGAAGGCGACCTTGTTCTTCGGCGCGTTCAATCCGCCAAGAATTCCAAGAAGTTGACGCCGAAGTGGGAAGGCCCTTACCGGGTGAAACGAGTCACTAGGCCTGGCGCTGTCCGCCTTGAGACCGAACATGGCATTCCGGTGAGCAACTCCTGGAACATTGAGCATCTTCGTAAGTTTTACCCGTAGGGCGCGGTTGTCGGAACCTATTCCGGCAACCACCTTTTGTACAAGTCTTGCCGATGTTACATGTAATCCTTTGTACGAAGCCGGGCGCAGACCCCGTGCATAAGTAAAGCTCATGTGCTCCACACATCTTGTCAATTTCATGCTTTCTACTTTTTTGCATGTGTTATCTGACACTTTGTGCAGCGCCTACCCCCGATAAGCAATAACGAGCCGTAAGGCTCCATATCTTGATTTTCTCTTCTTTCTCTTTTTCAAAGAAAGGAAGGTTCCCTCGCCCACAAGTTTGCCGGGGGGAAAGGAGAAGATAATGGTGTGGACCAAGCGTCGTTCGAGGAAGTTTCGCCTTACGGGGAAGCAAACGACAGAAAAGCTAAGTTGCTAAAGTTTGAGCAATCAATTTTAAATTTTTTTTAAGTTATCTTCCTCGAACAACCGTGCTTTGTATGGAAAACCTGTGCGCGGAGGAACCAACTCGCAGCTAGTTGCGCCCTTACTTAGTTTCAAGTCCGCTCAACAACTTAAGTGAGCTGCGACTAGTTGCGACAAGGTTTCTTGTCGGTAGCGGCACCGCCAGCAGGCTGCTGACGTCCCGCACTCAGCGCTCGCGGCTAAGGTGCCTGCGCCGACAAGTTCCCTAAAAGCATAGGGCAAAAACATACAAAGGAAGGAATCAAGTAAAGGAAATAACATAGCAATCGCTACCCGAAATAGAGTCATATTACAGGATAGCTCGTCGCAGCTCTAACAGATTGTTCTCATAACATGACCAGCAGCGACAAGAAAAAGAGAAAACGGGCGGCCTAATCTACGCGATCGCCCTCAACCCTCTTGATCCCGCTCACCTTGTCCACAATGGGTGCGACAAGGGTCTTGAGCGCTTCCAGATCAGCATCCGGCGGCAAGGTCCTGAGGACGTTGGTGAGGTTGAGGCCTGGGTTGCGGAAGGCCACCTTCACCAGCACCTTTTGAAGAGCTCCCGCGCAGATCTTGCACGACTCGTCGGCCAGCTGCTTTGGGATCTTCTCCCAGAGTCGCTGGAGGGCCGTCGCCACGCCTTTGAAGAACAAGCTGAGCTTGGCGCTGGGTTGGAGGTGCTCATCAGAGGTTTTTGAGATTGGAGTAGCAACCGGCGAGATGGGCGAACTGCCCCTGTTTCCCCTATTTATAAAAAGGGAGGGGGCGGACGTTCTGTCTTTTCGAATAAAGAAACCACCCACGATCTCTCCCACGACACCGCATTCGACGCGTGCCGTTCGAGGAGGGCGCGGCGGATACAGAGTGAGATACGGCGTAACCCAGGCCGCGCGTGCCCGTGCCCTGTTTTGGGCCTGGCCCAACAGCGCTCGGCACCGTGTGTGGCCCAGGCCCGGGGGCTCCTCTCGGTGTACTAGAGTAGGGGTACCCTAGTATCCCGAACTTGTGCACGGGCAGTCGCAGCACCCCGCGGCAAGGCTTGCCGGGTGACCGCCAAGGTCCTCCGTGATTCCTTTGGAGCCATTCAAGAACAAAGTATTCAAGCCAAGGAGACGAGACCCCGGCAAGAGGAGCTTGCCGGGAAGGCCAACCAAGGCATCTCAAGGAACTTGCCGCGACGCGCCACGCGTCCCGGTGAGGCCCGGTGAGCGACAAGCTTCCGGCCGCGACAAGACAACGACCGCGGCAAGGCGCTTGCCGCGGCAAGCTACCACTCTATACCCGCGCTCCAGCACATCCACCAACGTGTCACCCTGGGACCTTTCCAGGCGCGCGTGGCAAGAGGCTGTGCAGCCAGCGGTGCGCGGTGGCAAGCGACGCTGACAAGATTACCATCATGGCAGGCGGTGGCGTCCCTGACGGTCCCTTTTTGCACTATTTGGGCGACGCAGACGGGCATTTAATGCCTTTGTCCCCTGCTGTCAGGGTTAGGTATGATACACCGTACAGGTAGTTGTACCAACCGCAATTCCTTTTCCATTTTTACCCTTGTCTATGTTGCCACCTGTCGGTGACCCCTTTAGCATATAAAAGGAGGCCCATGCGCAACGTAGAGGGGGGTTCGAAGGCAGAAAACACTCACGCTCGGTCTCGTTAGCAGCTAGTGTGTACTATAGCACTCAGCGCTCCCAAACAAGAACTCAATACACTCAGACATGCAGCAGTAGGAGTGTTATCTCTCCGGAGAGCTCCGAAGCTGGGTAAACTGCTCGTGTGCTTCGCCTCGATCCGCTCTTCGTGCGATCTCCGCCCCCCGCCGAACCAAAAAGGGGCTCGGTCCGCCGGTCCCATAGGTGTTCGTGGATCAGTTTCCCCCGACAATTGCAATCTGGATATTGTGAATAAAAGAGGAAAGCTTTATTGATCAAGTGGGGTTCTTTGACGTCTTAGTCTGGTCGTTGAACACAAACGAAGTACGCGAAGTTGCAGCTATGACGAACTTTTAATCTAAACAAAACCGAAAGTCTAAGCGATGCCCTAAGGGCTGTATATAAGGAGGAAGAGGGGGGGATTTCGTGGCCCCTTGTAGGAGAGGTCCGAAACCAACCCACTCTATTTTTCCTACATATACGAACTCTAAAAATAGCCTATACTTCTATATTTCGAAATTACATGAGCCTGGCCCAATAATAAGGTGACGCAGCACCTATAATAGTGTCACGACCCGGATTTGATAAAATCCAAGTCTTTGTGCTTACTGTGCTATCCCTGGATCATAGCTAGCACACACAGTAACAAAATGAATATCAATAAAACATACATCATTTTACTACAAGGGTACATCCAGAATTAAACAAATACATACCATTGGCACAGCTCAATGCTGGCACATAATACAGCGGAATAATACATAGTTGCTAAGTTAGGGCTCCATCAACGCCACTGGGCTCGTTGAGTGTAGAACATAACCCTATCGTGTTTTAAGCTGTCAAGATCTGCACATTACAGGTGCAGGTGAGTACGTGGAATATACTCGCAAAGTTTAACAGAATATATATGCAGGGTAAGTATAATGGAGCTTTCATTTGCGTAAAACCAATATTCTCCTATACTAAATTTTGTGAACTTCTTTTGAAATAAAAATAGTTTTTAGTATAAAATAGGAGTGAGACACTTGAATATACGCACCAGTGCTCATTCTCCAAAATAGTTTTAAAACATACATAAGTTTGAAGTGAGACACATTCACTGTGCTCATTCCTCAACTTTAACCCTTAAAATAGATTTTTAGAAAAGAGAGGGGAGATTCTTCTTCAGTCCAAGTCTTCAGATGCTCAAAATTGCCCGTAACCAGGGACACGGCTAATCGATTAGGTTGAACCCTTTGCAGAAGTCGTACACGTTCCTCACATGACACAATAAACCCGTTGCGTCGTGACACCCCTTGGGTGTGTGACCGAGAGGAGATTGTGACGAAGCTTTTCCAAATGGCCCCCTTTATTTAGTTCTAGCACAACCCGCTCCCTTGACAATTAAAACCCCTCTTCGATGGTCGTACCTGAATAAAGGGTTTCCCGATAAGGAAAAGCTAAGCCAGAGCCATAATAACATGTGGCTGTACTGGAAGCTACATCAAACTATACTTGGAAGATCTCCGTCCCCTGGATGACGGTCCCTACCAAAAACCTGTGTGCAAGACCCCAGTCGGGCGCATTCACTGCAAGACCCTGATGGGCGCAATCACTTGTAGACGCTCCCATCATACCATTCCGCCCGGGGAGTAGAAGTAAAAATAATATATAGTTTTTGTCTTTCAAAAGTTTTCACAAAACATTGCCCCAAAAGAGGGCAAGTTTATTTGTTCAAAACTTGTTTGATTTTCAACCCACCCATTTGTGCAAGCGCGGCCAAGCATGGTGGTGATTCTTTATGGCCCTAGATAAAAATAATACTTTGCAAAAAATTTATGAGACATGCATAGTGTTAAAAATTAAAGAGATATGCATAGTATGAAAATATAGGTCAGGGCATGATCAATTTGCAACTTGCCTGATTCTTGAAGTTGATATATTCTACTTCGAGTCGTCTCTCCTTCACCTTATGATATATCTAATGATACAAGAAAATAATTCAAGACACAACAATTGCAAATGAAGATCTACATAAAAGATACAAATTCACAATACAAATTATTAAGTTTTTACTATTACTAAGCTAGTTACTATGTCGTGGTAGGGTTGACGTATGACCAAGTTGGCTTGATTGAAAATATGACATAAATCATATTTCGGGGTCGGATCAAATTGGTACAAAGTGAAGATCATGGTTTGATAGGATGAGGGTTGTGAGGCAAGATTCTACGACAATTTCATAATGGGTTGTTCGGAATATTTGATATGGTTAAACGGAAGTGGATATGGCATGCGTTTCAAGATAAAGAATTAAATTTGTAATCTTATAACTTCAAAGTTTTGTGGTGATACAAAATGATCAGAGAGGTTCCCTATGGATCAATCTAAGAGATTGAACCTATAGACAAATTTTAACGAAGTTATTAAACGATCATCAAAGAAGGTCAAACTAAGATGTTGATGTTAAAACATCAACTAAACTTTGCTAAAAATTTATGCAATGAGTTCTAACACAAAGGTCAGGTCCTAAGGTCCAACTTTAATATATAAAATACTTTTATATGATTTACAGAATAAAAGATATAGCAAAATTACTCAAATTCGTATTTAAATCAAAATTAAATTTTAGTTTTCCCCAAAGTGAGATTTTATAATTTTATAAAAAACTATAGGTTACAATGAATCTGGGGATATCTTATTTGTTGAAATCGGACATACGGTTTGGGAGATAGCAATTTCCGAAGTTTGGGTATTTTTCTAAAAAATACAATTACGGGATTTACAGGAGATGCTATGTGTGATGTTCTCACTGGCTTGTACCGATTCATTTTTTTTAACTGAACAGAGAGAGCGGCCTGTTGCCTGATGGATCGAACGATCAAAAGGAGAGGAATACTCACCGGGGAGAGGTGGTCCGGTCGCCGGAGTTGGTCGGGGCGGCGGCGCGTGGCTCGATCGTGCACGAGGGGGTTCACGTCGCCATTCCTGAAGATGAGAGGAAGACGATAGGCTATTGGCCCTGTCGATCTCGTCCACCGGAGGGCGTGGGCAGCGGCTGCAGGCAGAACGATGGTGGAGGTCGGGTGCCGTCGTTCGTGCGCCCTGGCTGGAGAATTGAGGGGGAAAAGGGGTCAGCGAGGTGTGCAAGGGAGATACATAGAGAAAGGAAGAGACGAGGGGTCCTGAGCTTCACCGGAGCCGACGGGAACGTCAACGGACGGCGACAACGAAGCTCGGGTCCGGCGACAAATTCTCCGGTTTTGAGGCGAGATGAAGAGGGCTTTTGGGTCTGGAAGGTGTTAGGGCTGAGGGCTCTCCTCGCGGTCTATTTATAGTGGCAGTGGGAGCCGGTCCGGGGAGATCAAGGGAGCTCAACATGGCCATTATGGCTGTTTGTGTGTGTACGTTTCATGGATCAATTCGGCGATTTTAAAGCAATAATGTTGGGTTCTAATTCCCTGAATGGGTTATTTATAACGCTCTCCATAATTTTCGTGTTTACTCCGGAGTGAAACGGGCAAGGAATTAAGTGGGAGGAGGGGAGGAAGAGGAGAAGGCCATGGCTGTTTCTGTTCTGCGTGCTCCAGATGAGAGTACAGAGGAGGAAGAAGGTGTTGCGTGGAGTTGGGCTGAGGAAAAAATTATCATCGGCCTTAGTGGGAGAAATTGGCCCAACAGGAAAAGGCAAGGAAAAAAAACAAGATGGCTGTGCTGTGCTGTTGCCTTGCTCCCGTGCGAGATTTAGAAAGAGAAAAATGGGGTGGGTCAAAGCTAGAGTTTAGGAATTACAATTTATTTATAATTACATACATAAGTACGTGCATAAACAGCTTACTTAAGACAAATAATAAAAATGTTTACATTAGTGTCAATATTATTTAGAGTCCAAGAAAATTAGTTTCAGAATTTAATCAAATACATTTTTTTAGCACAAACAACTATCAATGCTTTATGGACATAATTGAATTATTCAAAAATTCAATTTAGAGTTTTTCCAAGCTCCCAAAATGATAATTGTGCAGTTTTAAACATTTCCAAATATATCACTGGAGAAGTCATATTATCTCCTCTTATTAAATTTTTGTTTGAATAATTTGGAAATATTTAATGGCACTAAAACTCCAATTAAGATCCAAGTTCAGATGGAACTAAAAATTCAAAGAACTTCACATAAAATATTCTTCCACCACATTTTGAGAAAGTCATTTTATTCTCATTCCATTTTTATTTGTGGTTTCAAAATATTTCATAGGTGTCCAAAAGAAAAGCAATTGGCTGAAATATTTGAAACAAGAATCAAAAGGTTTTAATTTCCCATGAAAATCATACCAATTCACTCAATAATATCTTATTATTAACATTCCAAAATTTGGAAATTTTTGGGATGTTACAAACTACCACCCTTAAAAGAAATCTCGTCCTCGAGATTTGCAGAGGCTAGCAAGAAATAGGTTTGGGTTTGGGTTCCTTGGTTTACTTCCCCGGGGTTTGGTCATAGTAGCTGCAAGTTTGTGGTTTATCCCTTTTGCTTATTGTCTTGAGGGAACATCTTCTGTTATATATAAGTCTTGCCTTCTAGTTAGCATTCCTATGTTTGAGATTCTTGGCACCATTCTTGTGTCTTCACCGATCTGTCGTATGACCCATTTATCATTCTAGGGTGTTCGAAAACTACCACCCTTAAAAACAAACTTGTGAGGGTTCCATAGTTTCTTAATTCCATGATGGTTCTTCCTCGAGTTTCTGTGGTTTAGAATTGGGATTTCCTCAAAAGAAAAGTCTTTCTCATAATCCATAGACACCAAAACTACTACCGATACTCTCATGGTGATCAAAAGCTTCTGATATAACTCCTTCATGTTCCTTCCTTACCATACCATTACGTTAGGCATGGGTGCCTATCTCGCGCGTTGCTGCGGGAACCATGTTAAAACCAATGCATAAATAAGTGCCTAAAACCAATGGAAACAAACGTAAGAGTTTTACATATTTAAAATGATAAAACATAAAAGAAGTGTGTGTGACAAAATGATGTATAAAAGAGAAAAAAGAATCCCCACAAAAAGAAGACATGATTGATGAAGTGGCGTTGTTTGAGTTGATAGGTTAACGCAAAAATGCATGCATGCGTTGGGAAAAGGACATGCATGACCAATGAGATGGTATAATTTACATTAATGCAAAAAGTAACTTATGAACACATGCATGACTCCTTGATGCCACACAATTTTGATCGGAAGGCTGTAAATAATTGAGGTGATGTGGAAGCACGCATGTGTAGAGAAATCTAGTAGTGGGGGCTAGCTATTTAGATATAGAAGATATGTCTTACCATTCTATGGTTTTAGGCTTGCACAACGACACTCTTCTAGGGTTTAAAGTCTCTCCGATTTACCAATCGAACATACAAAATATATAATAAGAGTCTCCGGTATGGGGGCCAATCCATCCTGTACTCAAATCATTACCTCATATGCAGATAAGTAAATCGCGTATTCTAACACTCGGTCTTCCTCACTCCTGTTTAAGAGGTCTTCACCTTCAAAGTACTAAAACGCTTTTGGGTGGCGGTGATCCTACACAGTTGTATTACACTTGCATCCATAAAATAACATAATTTCCTCACATCTTCATTTGCTTTCTTTGAATTCGTATGGCAAGAAAAGATTGAAGCAGAGATTCCTTGAACTGTTCCCAAGTGATTTCCTTTTGTGTTTTATCGATGGCTATACGCATCTTCCACCATGTGTTAGCCTCTCAAATGAAATATCGTGAAGAATAGTTCACCTTCTTCTTTTGTTTTACCTTGCCGTCTTTCATTATTCTTTCCATATTCTGAATACACTCTTCTGCTTCTGAATGTGTCACTTGTCCCATCAACATAGTTTCGTCCACCTATGGGGTTTATGGTTTGGTCAGAGATGAGATAGGGTTTTAGATAGCAAGGAGGAAGAATACACGGACAATCAATCATTGAGTAACTCATATCTCATCATTTTCTAACGATTATAATAGGCTTGTTTACTATGGTTTTGTCATGAAGTCTTCAATCCTTTCGTTCTTGAAAGTCTTTCGTGCGTGACGTTTCACCCGTATAAAGGTCTTCTGTGAATCATCCGTAACTTGCACCTCTCAAGGTTGAATAAATAATACAAACCTACGGAGTTCATATCCTAATAATGCATAATCTTAAATAACACAATTCAAATGACAATAACATCAAATCAATGGCGAAGAACTCCACCAAAAACTCCAATTTCACTCATAGATTTCAAACAAACAATTCCTATGGTACCTTCATCCACATGAGTTGGCATGGTCGGGTACACTACTCGCACTCTTTAATTTATTTCACAACTCTCATGGTGGGCTTAGATACTATTTGAATTATGTGGGATATTCCTTTGGTAGTGGTAATCTTCAGCTTCTTCACATCCATCTTAGTCTTAAGTGTCTTCAGTTCTTCTGAAACGTCTTGGACATAAACTTCAGTACCGAAGACTCCTTCGCTTCGCATCAATTCCATGAAGTAACCTTTAGGCTCTTGAAAATCCATACCAAATATCATTGTCAAAGTCATTGGAGTCTCGGAGGTTGGTCATCGAAGTTTTTTGAGAGCAGACGAGAGCTTAATAAAGAAAAGAAGAGGATACGAGAATACTTGTCGGTGCTATTGAAAATATAAGTTGTTCCTATCAAAGTTTTCCTATTTATAAACCATTTTCTAGGGTCACGTCCTACAGTCAATGTATGCTCTGATACCATTTTGTCACGACCCGGATTGGGTAAAATCCAAGTCTCTGTGCTTACTGTGCTATCCCTGGATCATAGCTAGCACACACAGTAACAAAAATGAATATCAGTAAAACATACATCATTTTACTACAACGGTACATCCAGAATTAAACAAATACATACCATTGGCACAGCTCAATGCTGGCACATAATACAGCGAAATAATACATAGTCGCTAAGTTAGGGCTCCATCAACGCCACTGGGCTCGTTGAGTGTGGAACATAACCCTATCATCTTTTAATCTGTCAAGATCTGCACATGACAGGTGCAGGTGAGTATATGGAATGTACTCGCAAGTTGTAAAGGAAAGTTTAACAGAATATATATGCAGTGTAAGTATTGATGGAGGTTTCATTTGCATAAAGCCAATTTTCTCCTATACTAAATTTTGTGAACTTCTTTTGAAATAAAAATAGTTTTTAGTATAAAGTAGGAGTGAGACACTTGGATATACGCACTGGTGCTCATTCTCCAAAATAGTTTTAAAACATACATAAGGTTGAAGTGAGACACATTCACTATGCTCATTCCTCAACTTTAACCCTTAAAATAGATTTTTAGAAAAGAGAGGGGAGATTCTTCTTCAGTCCAAGTCTTCAGTTGTTCAAAATTGCCCAGAACCGGGGCCACGACTAATCGATTAGGTTTAACCCTCTGCAGAGGTCATACACGTTTCTCACATGACACAATCAACCCTTTGCGTCGTGACACCACTTGGGTGTGTGACCGGGAGGAGATTGTGACGAAGCTTTTCCAAACGGCCCCCTTTATTTAGTTCTAGCACAACCCGCTCCCTTGGCAATTAAAACCCCTCTTCGATGGTCGTACCTGAATAAAGGATTCCCCGATAAGGAAAAGCTAAGCCAGAGCCATAATAGCATGTGGCTGTACTGGAAGCTACATCAAACTGTACTTGGAAGATCTCAGTCCCCTGGATGACGGTCCCCACCAAAAACCTGTGTGCAAGACCCCAGTCGAGCGCATTCACTGCAAGACCCTAATGGGCGCAATCACTTGTAGACGCTCCCGTCATACCATTCCACCCAGGGAGTAGAAGTAAAAAATAATATATAGTTTTTGTCTTTCAAAAGTTTTCACAAAACATTGCCCCAAAAGGGGGCAAGTTTAGTTTTGTTCAAAACTTGTTTGATTTTCAACCCACCCATTTGTGCAAGCGCGGCCAAGCATGGTGGTGATTTTTTATGGCTCTAGATAAAAATAATACTTTGCAAAACTTTTATGAAACATGCATAGTGTTAAAAGTTAAAGAGATATGCATAGTATGAAAATATAGGTCAGGGCATGATCAATTTGCAACTTACCCGATTCTTGAAGTTGATATATTCTACTTCGAGTCGTCTCTCCTTCACCTTATGATATATCTAACGATACAAGAAAATAATTCAACACACAACAATTGCAAATGAAGATCCAAATTCATAATACAAATTATTTAGTTTTTACTATTACTAAGCTAGTTACTATGACGTGGTAGGGTTGAGATATGACCAAGTTGGCTTGATTGAAAATATGACATAAATCATATTTCGGGGTCATATCAAATTGGTACAAAGTGAAGATCATGGTTTGATAGAATGAGGGTTGTGAGGCAAGATTCTACGACAATTTCATAACGGATTGTTCGGAATATTTGACATGGCTAAACGGAAGTGGGTATGGCATGCGTTTCAAGATAAAGAATTAAATTTGTAATCTTGTAATTTCAAAGTTTTGTGGTGATACAAAATGATCAGAGAGGTTCCCTGCGGATCAATCTAAGAGATTTAACCTATAGAAAAAATTTATTTTAACGAGGTTATTAAACAATCATCAAAGGAGGTCAAACTAAGATGTTGATGTTAAAACATCAACTAAACATTGCTAAAAATTTATGCAATGAGTTCTAACAGAAAGGTTAGGTCCTAAGGTCCAACTTTAATATATAAAATACTTTTATATGATTTACAAAATAAAAGATATAGCAAAATTACTCAAATTCGTATTTAAATCAAAATTAAATTGTAGTTTACCCAAAAGTGAGATTTTATAATTTTATAAAAAACTATTTGGAGGAGGGGAGGAAGAGGAGAAGGCCATGGTTGTTTCTGTTCTGCCTGCTCCACATGAACATACAGAGGAGGAGGAAGGTGTTGCGTGGAGTTGGGCTGAGGAAAAAATTATCATGGGCCTTAGTGGGAGGAATTGGCCCAACGGAAAAGGCAAGGAAAAAAACAAGATGGTTGTGCTGTGCTGTTGCCTCGCTCCCGTGCGAGATTTAGAAAGAGAAAAATGGGGTGGGTCAAAGCTAGAGTTTAGGAATTACAATTTATTTATAATTACATACATAAGTACGTGCATAAACAGCTTACTTAAGACAAATAATAAAAATGTTTAAATTAGTGTCAATATTATTTAGAGTCCACGAAAATTAGTTTCAGAATTTAATCAAATTCAGTTTTTAGCACAAATTACTATCAATGCTCTATGGACATAATTGAATTACTCAAAAATTCAATTTAGAGTTTTTGCAAGCTCCCAAAATGATAATTGTGCAGTTTTAAACATTTCCAAATATATCATTGGAGAAGTCATATTATCTCCTCTCATTAAATTTTTGTTTGAATAATTTGGAAATATTTAATGGTACTAAAACTCCAATTAAGATCCAAGTTCAGATGGAACTAAAAATTCAAAGAACTTCACATAAAATATTCTTCCACCACATTTTGAGAAAGTCATTTTATTCTCACTCCATTTTTATTTGTGGTTTCAAAATATTTCATATGTGTCCAAAAGAAAAGCAATTGGTTGAAATATTTGAAACAAGAATCAAAAGGTTTTAATTTCCCATGAAAATCATAGCAATTCACTCAATAATATCTTATTATTAACATTCCAAAATTTGGAAAATTTTGGGATGTTACAAATATCCTCTGGACGAAATTTGTGAAGTGGCATCTTGTATATTGCGTCCAAGCCTTCATGCACTCATTACGGTGGCTCCAAAAGTCCTGAAATCATCACTTGAAACTTCATTCTTGTTTCCCTTGCGCATGCCATCATCTCCATGCTTGTTCTTGCTCCTATGTTCATCATTCTCCAAGCTAGGCCCTTCATTTGTAAGCAAAACAAATGTATCCAATTTAGGCAACATCATATTCTCATGAACATTAGCATCATTACCAAGAAACGAGAGTACCTGGTAATTTAATTGGCGTGCACGAGCTCTAGTAATTGGTCCAGTATGTATAGTAGCAGGGGTTGCGGTGTAACAATGGTATTGATGTCCTCATCATTGGATGCTCTGATTTGGGTGTTGTAGGAAGCCTTTTCTAAAGAACATCCCTGCTCTGTCTCCAGGCATCTCCTCTATGGCCGCAAGTTCCACAAGTTTTTCTCACCTATGATTCCTCTCTATCCAAAGCACAATCCGCAAGAATGTGTCCACATCCGACGGATCGTGATGATCTCTCTGATTCGGTTGGTTTTGATCGGAAGAGCTAGATGGTGAACAATTCCTCTTTGTTCATTTTCTTTATTTTTCTGAAGGAATAAGTAGATGAAATTTACCATTTAACACGTGCAACTATAATTCTCTCTCTCCCTCTCTCTCTCTCACGCAAGTATGTATAGTATGATTTTTATTTATTTTTTATTACTTTCCTTTGATTGTTCGATAGAATAAGAGCATATGGCATAGTGCAATTCATTTTCAAGTATTTTGTTGTCCGGTCATATTATTCCAGTGTGAATGGCTTGAGATCAATCCAATACCCTAGTGATACCATTGTGTGACTGACATTGTCGCTCTTGTACTGCCAGGTTCAAAACTAAGGTTTTGTTTGTTAGCTGCTAGGGATTTCGGAGGTTCCATTAACAAATCACGTGTATTGCATCCAAAAGAAGGAGGCAAGGAGCTCTATCATTACAGTTAGTTTCTCCTTTCAAATTGATCATACAAGATTACTCCTCTAGGACATAACGAGTACAAAATGCATTTAGCATTTCGCAATGTCTACTCTTATCGAGTATGACAATTTCCTATAGTAAGATAATCGTTGACCTTGTGGAGTTTAATTAGTTCCATGCAAGAATTTTTAGGGTTTCTTAATTCGTTTCACTCAATAAAGTTGCTTGATGATTTACCTGTTTTGTAGAAAGAAGTTCAATGTGCATCAAGGTTAGCCTCGAGATCCAGATTTTCTCAAGAATAAGGTTAGCACGTAATTCACAATTTCTGGAACATGCTTGTTCATAAAAAACATAATATATTCCTACATGATTTTTACTATAGTTCAATGCAACAAAATTATATTTTATATAATATCCACTATATCTAGCTTGGTATGCTTCCATCCTCTTTCTTATGGAATGGCCTATTTCCACTTTCCAGCTATCACGATGCTCCTCCCGCGTTCGTGCTTTTGTTTAATAATTCTTATAGAATGTGAGTTTACATGCCAATCAATCGGTGGCTTCAAGTGTGGCGTGGGTTTCAAGAAAAATCTCCATATACTAAACCAGAAGGATGGAAAATATATATTTGTAATTTTATTAAATAATGATATGCATATAATATTTGTCATGTGGGAAAGTGAGTTTTAAATTAACTATTTGCATCGTATCAAGGTGACACAACCACCGAAATGTTTACTCCAGGTACATGTCTCTATCACTCACACTTCTGCATAACAAACTGGTATTTTTTCATAAAATTTGCTAAAGAGATTAGTATTGCTACTGCCATTGTTGTGTCTTTTTTCATTTATGCAATTCGCCCATGCTAAGTAAATATGAATTCGAATGTCGCATGGTTTCATACTCCCAATCATGTCCTTTTTTTGAGGGAATCCCAGTCATATCCTTAAGGTGTCTTTTCTCTTGCTAGATATTCCCTTCTGATATGTAATAGTATAGCCCATACTAGAATAATGTATTTCCAATTTTTTGAAGGTGTATTTTTTGTTCCATCAAATTTGTGATACATTATAATTTAGAGGTTTCTAATGGTTTTGGTGTTTGTTCAACTAAATGCTCAACCTGACTACGCCTCCCTCCCAGGGGCAAGATGTACAAGTGTGATCATAAATAAGCAAATAAGGGTGCTGATGTGTTTCTGGTTTGGAGATAGATGCTAGAATAGTAACCAGTGTTTAGTTTGTGAAACTACAATCAAACAATCTTCTCTAAGGCTAAGTACTTAGATATGATCTCTTCAAACCTATGGCTTCACTTGAAAAATGTAAGAACATTAGTTTTCTGGTTGTTCTGGTATTGATGACATCCAAGCCTAAAGGGTCTATCCTCATAGAGAGAATCAAGTATGACCCCTTTTGTATCCATCGGTCTAATTGTACTATGTTGCTTGACACCATATTAAATAAGATGTAAATGGAGCATATATGCTGTTACTCAGGAACCATGCTATTTTTTCACCTTTGGATAATAGACAACTAAGTTATATTATCTTGAATTATGATGAGAAGGTGAATTCTAATCAACCAAATATGTATACCAACTTTCCAGACTTTTCACATCATTCCATCCAAGGTTAAAAAACAAATATTTATATTTCTTTTAATAGTTATTATTTCTCTCTCCATAAATCCTTCTCCTATAAATACTACAAATTTCCTCTTCAACGTGCGGGGTATTATCTAGTTCTATCAATGTTTCTAGCCACATCATCAATCTTAAGCAATTTTTCTTCTACCATAGCATTGAAAATCTTTTGGGAGTTAATAAAATATTTAATATTATTCTCAAGATCATAGGGTATCTTATTATAATTTCCATAGGAATTTTTTGTAGGAACTACCATAACTATTAGTGGAATTACTAGGAAGCGGCCTAGGATTAAAATTGTCTCTATACGTGTTATTACCAAAATTGTTCCTACCAACAAAATTCACATCCATAGATTCATTACTATTCTCAATCAAAGTAGACAAAGGCATATCATTAGGATCAATAGGAGCACTCTTGCTAGGAATCAATTTCATAAGTTCATCCATCTTTCCACTCAAAGTATTAATTTCTTCAATAGCATGCACTTTTTTACGAGTAGAAGATCTTTCGGTATGCAATTGAGAGTAATTTGCCATAATATTATCTAGGAGTTTAGTAGATTCTCCTAATGTGATTTCCATAAAAGTACCACCCACGGTGGAATCTAAATATTTCTAGATGCAAAATTCAATCCAGCATAAAAGTTTTGTATGATGATTGATACGTCCTTTTTGCATCATGTTTTCCTACTCTTATTTATGATGCTTTTATGCACAATAATGCTTTTTGGAGCAATTCTAATGCCTTTTCTCTCATAATATGCAAGGTACACACAAAGAGGGAGAATTCAGGCAGCTGGAAATATGGACCTTGAAAAGCTACGCCAGGCTACCTATTCTGCACAACTCCAAACAATCTAAAATTTGATGGAGATTTTTTCTGGAATATTTGAGGAATATTGGAGCAAATAAGTACCAGAGGGGGCCACCCGGGTGAGCACAAGACACCAGGGCACGCCTGGGCCCCCAGGCGCGCTCTGGTGGGTTGTGCTCATCCAGGCCCACCTCCGGTGCCCATCTTCTGGTATATAAGTCGTTTTGACCTAGAAAAAAAAATGAAGGAGAGGACTTTCGGGACAGAGCACCGCCGTCTCGAGGCAGAACTTGGGCAGGAGCACTTTCGCCCTCCAGCGGAGCGATTCCTCTGGGGGAAATTCCCTGCCGGAGGGGGAAATCATCGTCATCATCATCACCAACAACTCTCCCATCTTGGGGAGGGCAATCTCCACCAACATCTTCAATAGCACCATCTCCACTCAAACCCTAGTTCATTTCTAGTGTTCAATCTTGTTACCGGAACTATAGATTGGTGCTTGTGGGTGACTAGTAGTGTTGATTACATCTTGTAGTTGGTTACTATATGGTTTATTCGGTGGAAGATTATATGTTCAGATGCTATTTAATACCCCTTTGATCTTGAGCATGATTATCATTTGTGAGTAGTTACTTTTGTTCTTGAGGTCACCGGAGAAATCATGTGAACTTGATATGTGTTTGATATTTTGATAGTATGTATGTTGTGATTCCCTTAGTGGTGTCATGTGAATATCGACTACATGACACTTCACCATATTTGGGCCTAAGGGAATGCATTGTGGAGTAGCAATTAGATGATGGGTTGCGAGAGTGACAGTAGCTTAAACCCTAGTTTATGCGCTATTCCGTAAGGGACCGATTGGATCCAAAAGTTTAATGCTATGGTTAGAATTTATTCTTAATACTTTTCTCGTAGTTGCAAATGCTTGCGGGAGGGTTAATCATAATTAGGAGGTTTGTTCAAGTAAGAACAGCGCACCGGTCCACCCACATATCAAATTATCAAAGTAGCGAACACGAGTCAAATCAACATCATGAAAGTGACTAGATGAAATTCCCGTGTACCCTCAAGAACGCTTTGCTTACTATAAGAGACCGTTTTGGCCTGTCCTTTGCCTCAAAAGGATTGGGCTACCTTGTTGCACTTTTGTTACTATTATCATTACTTGCTCGTTACAAAATATCTTGCTATCAAACTACTCTGTCACTTACAATTTCAGCACTTGCAGACATTACCTTGCTGAAAACCACTTGTCATTTCCTTCTGCTCCTCGTTGGGTTCGACACTCTTACTTATTGAAAAGAGCTACAATTGATCCCCTATAGTTGTGGGTCATCAAAGCTATTTTCTGGCGCCATTGCCAGGGAGTGAAGCGCCTTTGGTAAGTGGAACTTGGTAAGGAAACATTTATATAGTGTGCTGAAATTTACTGTCACTTGTTACTATGGAGAACAATTCTTTGAGGGGTTTGATCTTGGTATCTTCACCTCGATCAGAACAACAATTAGCTACCCGTCAACCTGCTGCACCTATTGAAAATATTGAATATGAAATTCCTTCGGGTATGATAGAACAACTGCTAGCTAATCCTTATGCAGGAGATGGAACCGAATATCCTGATATGCACTTAATATATGTGGAAAAAATTTGTGGATTGTTTAAGGTTGCAGGTTTACCCGGAGATGAAGTTTTGAAGAAGGTTTTCCCTTTATCTTTGAAGGGAAAAGCATTGGCATGGTATACGCTATGGGATGATATTGGATCTTGGAATTGGATCGATTGAAATTGGAGTTTCACCAAAAAAATATATCCCATGCATCTAGTTCATTGTGATCGGAATTACATATATAACTTTTGGCCTCGTGAAGGAGAAAGTATCACTCTAGCTTGGGGGAGGCTGAAGTCAATGTTGTATTCATGCCCCACTCATGAGCTCTCAAGAGAAATTATTATTCAGAATTTTTTATGCTTGGCTTTCTCGTGATGATCAATCCATGCTCGATACTTCTTGTACTGGTACTTTCATGAAGAAGACTATTGAATTCCGGTGGGATCTTTTGGAAAGAATTAAACACAACTCTGAAGATTGGGAACTCGATAAAGGTAAAGAGTCAGGTATTAAGCTTAAGTATGATTGTGTTAAATATTTTATGAATACCGATGCTTTTCAAAAGTTTAGCATTAAATATGGACTTGACTCTGAGATAGTAGCCTCCTTTTGTGAATCATTGGCTAATCATGTTGATCTCCCTAAAGAGAAGTGGTTTAAATATCACCCACCTATTAAAGAAGAAACTAAAGAACTGGTACTAGCTAAAGAGGAAACTATACTTTATAATCTTGATCTAGTTGTTCCTACTGCTTATATTGAGAAACCACCTTTCCCTGTTAGGATAAAGGAACATGCTAAAGTTTTAACAGTGGTCAACAAAAGTTATATTAGAACACCTAAACCGGATGAACAAATTAAAGTAGAGCCTAGTGTTGCTATGGTTAAGGATCTCCTAGAAGAAAATGTAGATGGGCATGTTATTTACTTCTGTGAAGAAGCTGCTAGAATTGCTAAACCTAATAAAAACGATAAACACACACCTGTTGTTGGCATGCCTGTTGTCTCAGTTAAAATAGGGGATCACTGTTATCATGGTTTATGTGACATAGGTGCTAGCATAAGTGCTATTCCCTACTCCTTATAGCAAGAAATTATGAACGACATAGCACCCGCAGAGATAGAAGACATAGATGTTACTATTAAACTTGCTAATAGAGATACTATATCACCAATTGGGATTGTTAGAGATGTTGAAGTCTTGTGTGGGAAAATAAAGTACCCTATTGATTTTCTTATTCTTGGTTCCCCACAAGATGACTTTTGTCCCATTATCTTTGGTAGACCTTTCTTGAACAACGTTAATGCTAAAATAGATTGTAAGAAACAAACTATCGCTGTTAGTTTGCCGATGAGTCTCATGAGTTTAATTTTTCCAAGTTTAGTAGAAAGCTTCATGAAAAAGAATTACCTAGTAAGGATGAAATAATTGGTCTTGCTTCTATTGCCGTTCCTCCTACTGATCCACTAGAACAATATTTGCTAGACCATGAAAATGATCTACATATGCATGAAAGAAATGAAATAGATGATATTTTCTTTGAACAACGTCCTCTGCTTAAACACAATTTGCCTATTGAAACTCTAGGAGGTCCTCCTCCACCTAAAGGTGATCCTGTGTTTGAATTAAAACAATTGCCAGACACTTTGAAATATGCTTATCTTGATGTAAAGAAGATATATCCTGTTATTTTTTTTGAAACGGAGGCAAAATATTTGCCTCATATATTAAATGAGGAGGAGAAAGAGTTTGTTACAACATAGTGCCAAGAAACGGCATGGCAATTACTCTCGCAATAAGGAAGACCCTAATTTTTTCGCCCCGGCTTTAACCCAAAGGTTAGACTCTTCGATCACATTGTTTAGCAAAACATGCGGAGGGGCACTCTTGTGTCTAAACACCCTTACATTATGCTCATTCCAGATCACCCATGAAACCAACATGGTTATCGAAGCCTTCGCTTTCCGGTTGGCAGTGCCCTCGGAGCTCAAACTCGCACACCATTCCTTGATGGAGTCGTACAAGTGCCATGCGGACGTGTCCACATCGTGGATGCAGAGCTTCTGAATCACCATGTTCCAGAGCCGGAGGGTGAAGCGGCATCTGAAGAATAGATGGGGACCGCATTCCTGCACCCCTCTGCACAAGGGACAAGGGCCACAGTTTGTCCAGCCTCGCCTCTGCAATCTGTCTGCAGTCTAGATCCTATCTTGAAGCGTCAGCCAAGCAAAGAACTTGACTTTCGGAGGGGCCCAAACCTTCCAAACCATTTGGTCCATGGGGGAGAGGACCAATCCGAAAAACTGTGCCCTGTACGCGGAAGCCGCGGAGTAGTTCCTGGAAGTCGTGTGCTTCCAAAGGATGTCATCATCGGCAAGCTCATCAAGGTGGACCTCTTGGAGCAGCGTCCATAGGTTGAAGAATTGTGAAACATGCTCAACAGAGGCCGGTGTAGGTGGCCTGATTTTGAGAATCCACGCGCTCTCCTTGAGAGCCTCCCGCACCTTCCAGCGCTTTCGCGAGGAAGCATCATAAATGAGCGGAGCGATGTCTCTGGGCTTGTGACCCAGAAGCCAAGGAGAATCCCAAAAAGGTGTCCGCGCACCATTGCCAACCGTGATGGTGGTACATGCGTAGAAAAAATTTAGGTCATCCTCATCACACGGGTTCCCACCTCCAACCCACAGCTTTGTGGTCTCCTTCCACTCATACCAAGGCCACCGCAGACGCAAGGCCCGCGCGAACTTGAAGGTGTTTAGGACCCCAAGCCCACCATAGTCAAGCGGCCTACTGACAGTGTCCCAATTGACCTTGCACTTTTCCCCAGTTGTCTTATCCGATCCCGACCAAAGGAATGCCCGCTCGAGTTTGTCAATGTTTTACAGGATGGTGGTTTGTATGACAAGCGGCATGATGAAGTAGATGACTTGGGAAGCGAGAACCGACTTGACGAGCGCCGCGCGTCCAATGGTGGTGATGTTTTGGCCCTCATATGTTGTCAATCTACTCGTCACTTTATCCACTAAGAATTGAAGATTAGCAAGCTTCAGCTTCCAAATCGATAGCGGTAGCCCCAAATAACAGAGCAAAAAGGAAGCCCTAACAGCCGGCAGCCCATGGGTTATGCGGTCCAAGTCGAGGTTGCCACATCTAATGGGCACCACTGAGCTCTTATGGAAGTTAGTGCACAGACCGGTGACGTCCCCGAATCCCCTCAGAATGGCCGCTAGGTTGTCCACATCTCTTTTGATGGGTGCAACAAACACAGCCGCATCGTCCGCGTAAAGAGAGGTACGCACGATGACCCCTCTCCCACGGATCTTGTGCAGAAGGCCTTTCCTAGTTGCCGTGTCGAGGATTTGCTTCAAAGGGTCGATGGCAATGACAAAAAGGAGAGGAGAGATGGGGTCCCCCTGCCGAAGCCCTTGGCCATGCTTGATGGGAGAGCCGGCTACCCCATTCAAGAGAACCCTCGAAGATGAGGAACAAAGGAGAGCCGCAATCCACTCCCGAAATTTGCTAGGGAAGACACGCCTCCGCAGGAGGTCAAGCAAATACTCCCACTTGACGGAGTCAAAGGCCTTGCGAATATCCAGCTTGAACAGGAGAGAAGGGGTCTTGCTCTTGTACAGCGCGAGCAAGGTTCCTAACAGACATGAAGTTGTCATGGATACTCCGCGTTTTGATGAAGGCACTTTGGGCGTTGGAGACGAGGGTGGACATGTGCGGTCCAAGCCTACTAGAGAGCACTTTGGCGATGAGCTTGGCGACCGCATGAATGAGACTAATAGGCCTGAAGTCAACGATGCTCTTCGCCCCATCCTTCTTGGGAAGCAACACAATATTCGCAGAGTTGAGCCAGTGGAGGTTTGTTGTGGGTAGGGAGTCGAAGCGCTGGATCACCGCCATGAGGTCGAGCTTGACGATGGCCCAACACGTCTTGAAGAACAGGCTGGTGAAGCCATCCGGCCCCGGGGCCTTGTCGCTAGGCATGCTATTTATTGCCTCGAGGACTTCCTCCTCAGTGAAGGGCGAATCAAGCTCTTGTAGGTCATGCGACTCCAGATTGAGCTCCTCCCAATTGAAGTACATCGCACTTGCACTTCCTCTTTTCATGACATGCGAGAAGTGGTCATGGATTATCTTCTCCTTGGCCTTGTGTTCGGTTACCCACCCTTGATCATTCATGATGCGGTGGATGTGGTTTTTCCTCCTCCGCGCGTTGACTCGACGGTGAAAGAACTTGGTGTTGGCATCTCCTTCTTTGATGTTAGCAATTCGGGCACACTGCTTTTTGCGTGCTTTCTGAAGGACGGTCAAGCTTATCACCCTTCTCTTAAGGCAAGCACGAAGGTCATGCTCCTCAGGGGAGAGAAGCCTGCTCTCCTGGGCAATGTCAAGGTGAAGGATAACCAATAGGGCGGCGTGAAGATGGACCTTAGCCTTGGAGAAGAGGCCTCTACTCCACTCCGACAGCCGCATGGCCGTCTTCTTTAGCTTGTGGAAAAGCAGAATGTAAGGGTCGGTGTGCTCAACTGGCTCTGCCCAGGCCTTTTGGACCACTTCAGTGAATCTGGGCATAGACGCCCAAAAATTCTCGAATCTAAAGGTCCTAGGCCTCCGCGGCCCCTTATCCTCGGCAAGTAGAAGGGGGCAATGGTCAGAGAGAGACGAAGATAGCGCATGGAGAACGTGATCATCAAAGGTTGTGTCCCACTCCGCATTGCAAAAGAAAGAGTCAAGCTTGCACAAGGTAGGATTTGACCTCTCATTGCTCCAGGTGAACCTCCTGTTCTGGAGATGGATTTCTTTGAGTCCACACTCATGGAGAGAAGCCCGGAACCGGTTGATTCGGTTGCAATTTACGTTCTGCTTGTTCTTGTCCCTAGCTCAGTAAATCTAGTTGAAATCTCCGAAGGCTAACCAAGCCACCCCCATAGGTGGCTTCTGTGCAACAAGCTCAGCAAAGAACACATCTTTGAGCGAGTGGTCGGTAGGGCCGTAGACGGTGGTTAGCTTGAAGCTCACGCCCGAGTCACGGACCTGAATCATGGCCGAGAGGCAGAAGGTAGTAACGGTGATGTTGGACAGTTCCACCAAGAGATCATCCCAAAGGAGCAGGATACCCCCCTGGTGCCATTTGCCGGATGCTGTGCAAAGCTGCGCAGTCTGTGGCCCCCCAAAAAAGCCGCTGTGAACGGGTCAATATTGTCGAGCTTCGTCTCTTGGAGGCACACAACATGGCAAGAGGAGGAAGCAATAGTGGCGTTGACTGTCGACCGCCTATCAGGGCAATTGAGGCCCCTGACATTCCAGCTCAAAAAATTGATCGGTTGTGTCAACATGATCTAACCATGATAGCCCTTGACCAAAGCCACATAACATGTGCCAGGATAGTGGAGTTCGAATCAGCAGCATACAGACTACAGAAAGATACAAAAGCCAACTCCAACAGGTGTACAGCCACCGCTACAGACCTGAAACAAGGCATCACCACAATACGCCCATGCTGCACACTTTCAGTATAAATCTGGACCTCTAAGCACGTACGCTTATTAACTAACATTGGAAACTGAAGGCCCTAGGCGTATCGGCATATTGAGCAGCAACTCAAGCTGCTGCCTGCTGCAGCACAGCCTCCTCGTCAATCCTCTCTAGGTCCGGCACGGCTCCACCTCCATGTGTCAGGAGCGCCTCTTCCATAGCAGCAACATCAGTGTCGTCGAGCTTGAATAGGCCCCTCATGGCTGTGAGCACCTCCGGCGAAAGCTGCTCCTTGAAGCGGTCCGTGAAGGCATCCAGGGCAGCCGCAGTCACGTCCTCGCCGTCTTTGACAATGCCCAGAGAACGACAAACCAGGATTTCAGCCGCACGAGCCATGGTCGTGGCCCTCAGATGAGCCGTCACCCGCGTCTTGTGCAGCGAGAATGCACCGCCAACCTCAGAGATGGTGACTCCTGCCAAGGTCTTCCGACGCGCTGCTGGAGCTCGCGGAGGAGTTGCAGCCGGGGTGGGGACGGGCAGAATGGCGGCCTGCCGCTCCCTGAAAAGCGGTGCAAGGCACTGGAGGCCAACCGCACCGGAAGCGTCATCCCGGCGGCACCGCACAGGAGAGGGAGTACGATGCACCGGCCCGCTGGATGGTAGGGGAGGCGTTGGGGAGGCCTCGAAACCAGGGGGCCTGAAGGGGGACGACACCGGCAGCAGGAGCATGGGGGGCTCACAAAGCTGGAGCAGCGCCGAGCTCGGCCCGTCAGGCAGGAGCGTGGCCGACCGGGCTTCATTCCTCTTTGATCTTGGCGATGGAGGCATGACGGAGGTAGGCGACAACAGTGACGAACATGAAGAAGAAAGATTATTGAAAGTTCTAAGGAAGCACCGAGCTGCTACTGGATATACTCTTGATGATTTAAAGGGCATTAGTCCGACTCTCTGTCAGCACAAGATTAATATGGAACCTGATGCTAAACCCGTTGTTGATCACCAATGCTGGTTAAATCCAAAGATGAAAGAAGTGGTAAGAACAGAAATATTAAAACTTCTGTAAGCAGGTAAAATCTATCCTATAGCTGATAGTAGATGTGTAAGTCCTATTCATTGTGTTCATAAGAAAGGAGGTATTACTATTGTTCCTAATGATAAGAATGAACTTATTCCACAAAGAATTGTTACAGGCTATAGAATGGTAATCGATTTTAGAAAATTAAATAAAGCTACTAGAAAAGATCATTACCCTCTGCCTTCTATTGATCAAATGCTATAAAGATTATCTAAGCGCACACATTTTTGCTTCCTTGATGGATACTCTGGTTTTTCACAAATACCTGTTTCTGAACCTGATCAAGAAAATAACACTTTCACTTGTCCCTTTGGAACTTATGCTTATAGACATATGACTTTTGGTTTATGCAATGCACCTGCTATCTTTCAAAGATGCATGACTGCTATATTCTCTAATTTTTGTGAAAAGATTGTTGAAGTTTTCATGGATGACTTCTCTTTTTATGGGAAGTCTTTTGATGATTGTTTAAGCAATCTTGATCGAGTTTTGCAGAGATGTGAACAAACAAATATTGTCTTGAATTGGGAGAAGTGCCACTTTATGGTTAATGAAGGTATCGTCTTGGGTCCTAAGATTTCTAAAAGAGGTATTGAAGTGGACAAAGCTAAGGTTGATGCAATTGAGAAAATGCCATGTCCTAATGATATCAAAGGTATTCGTAGTTTTCTAGGTCATGCTGGTTTTTATAGGAGATTTATCAAAGACTTTTCTAAATTCTCTAGGCCTCTTACAAACCTTTTGCAAAAGGATATTCCTTTTGTTTTTGATGATGATTGATTTGAAGCCTTTGAAACACTCAAGAAAGCCTTAATTTCTGCACCTGTTGTTCAACCACCTAATTGGAACTTGCCTTTTGAAATTATGTGTGATGCTAGTGATTATGATGTTGGTGCTGTTCTAGGACAAAGAGTTCATAAGAAACTAAACGTTATCCATTATGCTAGTAAAACTCTAGACAGTGCTCAAAAGAATTATGCTACTACTGAAAAAGACTTCCTAGCAGTGGTGTTTGCTTGTGATAAATTTAGATCTTACATTGTTGATTCAAAAGTAATTGTTCACACCGATCATGCTGCTGTAAAATATCTCATGGAAAAGAAAGATGCTAAACCTAGACTTATTCGATGGGTTCTCTTGCTACAAGAATTTGATTTACATATCACTAATAGAAAAGGAGTTGAGAACTCCGTAGCTGATAACTGTTCTAGGCTTGAAAATGTGCTTGATGACCCACTACCTATTGATGATAGTTTTCCTGATGAGCAGTTAGCTGCAATAAATGTTGCTCATAACACTCCTTGGTATGCTGGCTATGCTAATTACATTGTTGCTAAATGTTTACCACCTAGCTTTACATACCAACAAAAGAAAAAAATTCTTCTATGATTTAAGACATTACTTTTGGGATGACCCACATCTTTATAATGAGGGAGTAGATGGTATTATTAGATGTTGTGTACCTGAGCATGAAGATAGAACTGCTCACAAGGTATTGCAGTCTGGGTTTTATTGGCCTACTCTTTTCAAGGATGCCCGTAAGTTCGTCTTATCTTGTGATGAATGTCAAAGAATAGGTAATATCGGTAAGCGTCAAGAAATGCCTATGAATTATTCACTTGCTGTTGAACCATTTGATGTTTGGGGATTTGATTACATGTAACCTTTTCCTTCCTCTAATGGGTATACACGTATTTTGGTTGCTATTGATTATGTTACTAAATGGGTAGAAGCTATCCCTACCAGTAGTGCTGATCACAACACCTCTATTAAAATGCTTAAGGAAGTTATTTTCCCAAGGTCTGGAGTCCCTAGATATTTAATGACTGATGGTGGTTCACACTTTATTCATGGTGCTTTCCGTAAAATGCTTGCCAAGTATAATGTTAACCTTAGAATTGCATCACCATATCATCCTCAGTCTAGTGGTCAAGTTAAACTTAGCAATAGAGAAATAAAATTAATTTTGCAAAAGACTATCAATAGGTCCCAAAAGAATTGGTCTAAGAAATTAGACGATGCACTTTGGGCTTATAGAACAACATATAAAAATCCTATGGGTATGTCTCCTTATAAAATGGTTTATGGAAAAACTTGTAATTTGCCTCTTGAATTAGAACAAAAAGCATATTGGGCAATCAAAGAACTCAACTATGATTTCAAACTTGCCGGTGAAAGAGGTTATTTGATATTAGCTCATTAGATGAATAGAGAACCCAAGCTTATGAAAATGCCAAGTTGTTTAAAGAAAAAGTTAAAAGATGGCATGAATAAAGAATCCAAAAGCGCGAGCTTAAAGTTGGAGAATATGTTCTTTTGTACAACTCTCGTTTCAGGTTGTTTGCGGGAAAACTCCTCTCCAAATGGGAAGGACCCTATGTTATCGAGGAGGTTTACCGGTCTGGAGCTATCAAAATAAATAATGCTGAAGGTACTAACCCGAAGTGTCGGCGGGAACGACACCTATGGGATCATTGGAATCCCTACTACGGTCGAGGGTGCGGGGTTGTGAAAACAGTGGGTCCAGGAGCCAGCAAACAGATCGTTTACCCAGGTTCGGGCCGCGAGAATGCGTAATACCCTAGTCCTGCTTTGGTGTGTATTAGAGTGTTCTTGAGCTAGTTGTGGTGTGTGACTTGATGAAAAGAGCTGAATACCCCTCCAGTACGTCTTGGGCCTCCTTTTATAGAGAAAAGGGGACGCCACAGTGGCACACAGGAGGTGGAAAGTGCATGCGGTTGCTGAGTCTATCCTTTGGCAGCATTGGACAAACACATTTAATGCGCTGCCGACGTGCCCTTCTTGCTGTCGCCGCTTTACCTTGCTGTGGCACGCGTCCGGGCTAGCGCGGCGTGCAGTGCCATGTAGGCTGGCAGGCTGCTGAGCTGGCGAGTGGCAGCGTCTTCATGAAGATTTGCATGCCACCACGCAGGTGCTTGCTGAGCTGGTCTAGAGGCCGCACGTCGCCATGCAGGTGCACACCTAGCTGGTTGGGCTGGCAGCTGCATGGGATGGCGGTGTAGTCTTGGCAGGTGCGGGCCTGGCCGCGGCCCCGCTGATGTCTTCGGCAAGGGTCTTGCCGTGGCACCGTGGTCGTCCCCGGCAAGGATCTTGCCGAAGGTCTCGTGGATTTCCTTGGCAAGGTTCTTGCCGAGGATCGTTGTCTTCTGGTCCTCATCTGATCCCGCGCGTTTATGATCTTCACAAAGATCTGCATGCCACCACAGAGGTGGCTCACGAGCCTTGGTTCCAATATGGTTGATGGCGTTCGAACCCTAGGGCTCAAGGGTGGCGCGCTCTGCTGGCGTTGGGCAAGTTGCCCCGGCAAGGCTCTTGCCTGGGGAGTCTGCCCCGCCCTCTTGCTCCTTATCTCTTTGTCTTGGCGTTGCTTTGATCATCTTGTGGCGTTGGTTTCCCTCCTTTGCCCTGCTAAGTGTGGTTGCGGGCGCGGCTCTGACTGCCCGTGCACAAGTAAAGGGGTACAAAAGAGAGCCCCTATTTTTGTACACCGACAGGATCACCCGAGCTTGGGCCACACATAAGCACAACGCGTTGTTGGGCTAGGCCCAGAATGATGCGCGGGCAGGCGGGGCCGATTCTTACCGCAGTAACTTTTCCGCCCGCTGCGCTTCTCCACGACCCGCGTTGAATGCGCGATGTGGAGGGCCATGCGTGACGTGGGGGGCATGTGTGGGGCACCTGCTGCATGCAGGCGTCATGTCGTAGTAAATGGTAAAGAGGCGGCCCGCGCCTTCCCCATAAAAAGGAATAACCGCAGGCGCGCTGCTCATTTACCCTCTGCGCCTTCTCCAATCTCAGAATCACCGTCGCTATCTCCTTCTTCCTCAAGGTCTCGCTCTTGATCGTCGCTGCTGCGCCCCCATTGCTTTCGACTCTTTGCCTCCTCCTAGCCGCCATGGCGCCCAAGACTGGCAAGGGCAAGGGGGTGGCCAAGGACGCCGGGGAGAGGGAGGTGCTGGAGAATGAGGCGGCTGTGCGGCGGGCGCAATTTGCCTACTTCTCCCCGTCGACGGTCGATGTATTTCACCTCAAGGACTTCTTCAGGCCTCTGTGGGTGGCGGAGATGACGGGGCACCATGCCACGCGCGTCATCCCCGCCAACTGCGTTAAGGCCGGCCCAAATCGGTACCCCTTCTTCGTTGATTTCTTCTCCTGTGGGCTCTGGCCCCCCTTTCTCTGACTTCTTCAACGACGTCATGTGCACCTTTGGCTTTCGTCTTCTGGATCTCACGCCGAACGCCGTGGCATGCATGGTTTTCTTCGCTCACCTCTGTGAGGGCTTTGCCGGAGTGCTCCCCAGCACGGCGCTCTTCCGCCACTACTTCTACCCTCGCCTCCAACCAGGGGGCGCCCTCTTCGGGAGCATCTCCTGGATACCGAGGGCCCAAGAGGAAGGTACGTATCCTGAGGGTGCCCACAAGGAGAGGTGGGAGGAGTGGCGGGGTCGGTGGTGCTGGATTGAGCAGAAGAACCCACCGGAGTTCTGCCGAGTCCGTCAGAGCCCGCCGACCTGCAGCGAGGACTGGGGCGACCTCGACGCCAATGATGGGAAGCTTTCAATTGCAACCACCAAGATCCATCGCCTTACCACGGCCGGGCTCACCCTGGAGATGATTGGGGCGGACTTCATCCGCCGCCGAATCGCCCCACTGCACAACAAGGGGAGGCTGGCCTGGGAGTTCAGGAATGTGGCCGACATCATGAGGCTCCGCCCCGGCCTGAAGCATAATTTCATGGTGATGGGACACACCCATTTCTGCCAGAGGCTCTTTCAGCTCGATGTGTTCGCCAACGGCACGGTGGAGAGGACCGGCAGGGCCGCGAAGGCCCGCAAGGTCGTCAAGGGGCCCCTCTTTGGGTTGCCGCCGGGTGTGTTCCTGCTGAGGAACAATTCTTGCCAGTCCGCCATCCTCGACATGATGCCGGTCTTCAATGCGCACGGCCTCGGCCCATCCTGGGCCGAGCCCCCAACACACGAGGTGCAGGAGTTCTTCAACTTGTTGGAGGGCTATGACCACGACGAGCCGTTGCTCATCAAGGACACCACCCAGGCGGAGCTGGACTACATCGCCGCCAGGGTGGCGGAGGTGGAGCTCGCCAGGGAGGCTGGCAGCATTGCGGCATGGAGGATGAGGCCGGCGCGACCGCGGAGGAGAGGGAGCTCGCCTAGTGGGCGGGGTCTGCCGGGGATGCCAGCAGCGTCAACACCGAGGCCCCCCTCGTCGAGGAGGTGGTTGAGGAGTCGGCCGAGGAAGAGGCCAAGGCCGACAACCCTTCGGCCATGGGGAGGAGGCGTGTCCTGCGGCGGGCCAGCTCTGGCGAGCCGGTCCAGCCCGACAGGGCCTAACTGCGGCAAGGGGCCCAACGGGAGTCCGTGCGCCAGACGAGAGCCGCGACGGTGAAGAAGGCGATGAAGACCATGGTGGCGAAGAAGAAGGCGACCGCCTCGCTGCCGGACCCCATCCCCTTCCCCTCCTCCCGCAGATGTCGACACGGAGGTCGTCTTTGACTTTGGGTTTCTCAGCCCAAGGAGGAAGAGGAGAGCAGTAGGAGAGGAGGCAGAGGATGAGTAAGTATCTGCACTTCATCATCTCCGTCCTTTTAGACCGCGCCACTTTCCTTGACTTGTCTTCATCTTCGCAGGGACTGGGAGACGCTGTCCCAGAGGGTGGTGAAGAGGACCAGGGCGTCAGCGGGCGACCAGCCCCTGGCGAGCGCTTCACGCACGCTAGTGGTGTAGATCAGCCCGGACAGCAGCCCCCGGCTCAGCCCCCAGCGTGCGCTCACTACTCACCCCTCATCAACGTGTGTTGGGGTACGATCTCTTAGCGCTAACCTTGTCGTGGCTATAGGAGGAGGATGGCAGTAGGAGGAGCCGCCGAGGGCCACCCCCAACACGCCGCCCCCATCAACCACGGCGCCCCGAGGGGCGTCTCCGGCAAGGGCGCCACGCACTGAGCCCATGTGCACGGAGGAGGAGAAGGAAGCGAACTTGGGCGTTGATGGCTCCGTCCCGGCGATGGATATTGGCGAGGAGGGGGCCACTTCTTCCCAGCCCGGCACGGGTAAGCCATTTGCTTTCTGTCCCTGCTTTTTCTAGAACCTTGGTCTTGGCTTCGCTTCATTTTCCCTTCTTGGTATCCAGATCCCCCCTTGGCGGACTAGGAGGACATTGACACCGTCATCACAGAGGCCGCCAAGGACGCCGAGGCCAAGGCCGACAAGGTCGCCGCCGAGGAGGCCGCCGAGCCCGCTACCGAGGACGCTGCCAAGGGGCCTACCGGAGGAACTGGCAAGGCTGCCGTTGAGGAGGCCAGCAAGGGGCCTGCCGGGGAGGCCGGCAAGGCCGCTGCCGAGGAGGAGGTGGTCGACAATCAACCCTCCTCCTTCGTTGCCTCTGTCTCTGCTACGTCTTGAGCTTGCGTTTGTTTTCCTCGAAGAGGAGAGGGTGATGAGGCAATAGTAGCGTAAGTATTTCCCTCAGTTTTTGAGAACCAAGGTATCAATCCAGTAGGAGGATCCTCAAAAGTCCCACGCACCTACACAAACAAACTGACCACTCGCAACCAACGCAATAAAGGGGTTGTCAATCCCTTCACGGCCACTTGCGAAAGTGAGATCTAATAAAGACAGTAAGATAAGATAAATATATTTTTGGTATTTTTGTAATATAGATGCAAAAAGTAAAGATGAAAATAAAAGTAGATTGAAAGCAAATATGATAAGAGGTATACCCGAGAGCCATAGGTTTCACTAGTGGCTTCTCTCAAGATAGCATAAGTATTACGGTGGGTGAACAAATTACCGTCGAGCAATTGATAGAAAAGTGAATAATTAGGAGATTATCTAGGCATGATCATGTATATAGACATCACGTCCATAACAAGTAGACCGACTCCTGCCTGCATCTACTACTATTACTCCACACATCGACCGACTCCTGCCTGCATCTAGAGTATTAAGTTCATAAGAACAGAGTAACGCATTAAGCAAGATGACATGATGTAGAGGGATAAACTCAAGCAATATGATATAAACCCCATCTTGTTATCCTCGATGGCAACAATACAATACGTGCCTTGCAACCCTTTCTGTCACTGGGTAAGGACACCGCAAGATTGAACCCAAAGCTAAGCACTTCTCCCATGGCAAGAAAGATCAATCTAGTAGGCCAAACCAAACTGATAATTCGAAGAGACTTGCAAAGATAACTCAATCATACATAAAATAATTCAGAGAAGATTCAAATATTATTCATAGATAAACTTGATCATAAACACACAATTCATCGGATCTCGACAAACACACTGCAAAAAGAGTTTACATCGAATAGATCTCCACAAGAGAGGGGGAGAACATTGTATTGAGATCCAAAAAGAGAGAAGAAGCCATCTAGCTAATAACTATGGACCTGTAGGTTTGTGGTAAACTACTCACAACTCATCGGAGGGGCAAGGATGTTGATGTAGAAGCCCTCCTTGGCGGACTCCCCCCCGGCAGAACGCCGGTGAAGGCTCCAAGATGGGATCTCGCGGATACAGAAGGTTACGGTGGTGGAAATTGTGTTTCGTGTTGCTCCTGGATGTTTTCGGGGTACGTAGGTATATATAAGAGGAAGAAGTACGTCGGTGGCCGCCCGAGGGGCCCACGAGATAGGGGGACATGCCCTACAGGGGGGCGCGCCCTCCTATCTTGTGGAAGCCTTGGCAGCTTCTTGGCTTGCACTCCAAGTCCTCTGGATCACGTTTGTTCCAAAAATCATGCTCCCAAAGGTTTCATTCTGTTTGGACTCTCTTTGATATTCCTTTTCTTCGAATTACTGAAATAGGCAAAAAAAAGCAATATGGGCTGGGCCTCCGGTTAATAGGTTAGTCCCAAAAATGATATAAATGTGTAAAATAAAGCCCATAAACATCCAAAAGGGGTAATATAATAGCATGGAATAATAAAAAATTATAGATACGTTGGAGACGTATCAAGCATCCCCAAGCTTAATTCCTGCTCGTCCTCGAGTAGGTAAATGATAAAAAGAGAATTTTTGATGTGGAATGCTACCTAGCATAATTCATAATGTAGTTTTCTTTATTGTGGCATGAATGTTCAGATCCAAATGATTCAAAATAAAAGTTCATATTGACATAAGAAATAGTAATACTTCAAGCATACTAATCAAAGTAATCATGTCTTCTCAAAATAACATGGCCAAAGAAAGTTATCCCTACAAAATCATATAGTCTGGCTGTTGCTCTATCTTCATCACACAAAGTATTTAATCATGCACAACCCCGATGACAAGCCAAGCAATTGTTTCATACTTTAATAATCTCAAACTCTTTCAACTTTCACGCAATACATGAGCGTGAGCCATGGACATAGCACTATATGTGGAATAGAATGGTGGTTGTGGAGAAGACAAAAAGGAGAAGATAGTCTCACATCAACTAGGCGTACCAACGGGTTATGAAGATGCCCATTAACAGATATCAATGTGAGTGAGTAGGGATTGCCATGCAACGGATGCACTAGAGCTATACATATATTGTAACATCCCAAATTTTCAATTTGGAATGTTATATATAGATCGTCATTGCATATCATATTTTTGTTGCATTGTTGGCTCGATCCTAGAAATTCTACGCAACTCAAGGACCTACGGAGAGAGTTGGGGATTTCGTTATTTTCTTATTTGGGGTCTTGTCAAATTTTGAAAATAGGATCATTGATTTTATTTATTTTATCTTCAATTATTTCTACTACCAAAATTTTAGAGAGGGAGTAAAATGACTTTCCCAAAATAAAGAAATAATGAAGATTTAATAAAAAAATCAAATAAGTTTTATTTTGGAGTTTTCGCCTTTTTATTTGGATTTAGGAAAAATGCGCGTTTTTCAAAATTGCATTTAGGCCCCAAATAAATGTTCATCTTGTCCGGCTTGATTTTAGAAGCCGAGGAAAAAACAATTCGGGATTTTTGGAGTCCGTTTAGTATTTCTTTTTATTTTTCTTCTGCGCGGAATTATATATATATATATATAAAAACGCGAACCGCCTCTGGGCCATGCCCGAGCGGGACTCCGCTCGGGGGGCACTATATAAAGCGCCACCCCGGCGCCCCCAGGCCCAGCCGCCGCCACCCGCCAGCCCACCCCGCGCCCAAACCC
>NC_041389.1:225187358-225218734 GCF_002162155.2 Triticum dicoccoides | reverse complement strand
CCGCCGCCGCCGGAGCCGCCGTCGCCGCCTCGCCGACCCACCGCCCAAGGTTCGCCGCTGCCTCGATTTCCGCGCCGGTTTTTTTAGAAAACCGAGCGGTTTTTCTTCGGTTTTTCGTTAGATCAGTTTTTTTTCGGTTCGGTTAATTAGCGAGCGTTCGCTCGTTCGTTCATTTTAATGAACGTGTTCATCAGATTAGTTTAGTTAACGAACGTTCGTTCATTAACCCGTTCGTCGTTTTTCTTTTTCTCGGATTTAATCCGCGATTTTTTTGATCGCGATTCCTGATCCGATTTTCGTTTTAGTATAACTTTTCGCTCGTTTATCGGAATCAGGCGATTGAAGCGCCTGGAGTTTCTTCTTGAAACCCTCTTTCCGAATAATCTACTCAAACAAGTTTTTGCTTCTGTAAAATGAGACTTAGATCCAGATTAGTAAAACGAAGCTGTTTTCTTTCGCCGTTTGACTTTCGTTGCTTTGTTTGATTTGTTTCTTTTTGCAAACTGGAGTTCTTAAGTTGAACATTCTGGTTAGATCTCTTGTTCGTGTTTTACCTGTGCATTAGATGAGTACTTATTGTATGCTTGTTTGTTTGTCTGCGATAGAATACCCGGAGTGCGCCGCCTGTTACTTCGAGTCTCTAGGTTTCGCGGATCATCAGCAAGGCAAGTAACACTTTGATCATACCTTTTCTACTACCCAGTTTTATGCATTAGATCAATCCTCAAACATTGCGTGATTAGGATCTAATTAAATTGTGGGTTATGGGAAGTAGATGAGGTAGTACCTATTACCTGTTTTATTATCAAACCTTTGGGAGTTGCTTCTACGTTTGCTTATTATGCCATGCTATGCTAGTAGACGTGGACTGGGTGAGTGAATTTCCACGATAGATGTGAGAATTGTTAATTAATGGTTTACTTAAGGTGGCAACTTAAATACACATCTGGGTGGATTGAGGCACCTGGTTTCTATCAGGACTTGCCTGTATTTCTTCGGACCGCCACCCAGGCTCAAAGGGATCATGAGATAATTCAAACTAGAAACTTCCGTGTGCAGCCACATGCTATTATGGGCTCTAGCATAGTTGACTAAGTCGTGCGAACTCTTACGGGGTGGACTAGCAGATGTAGGGGATGTAGGTTGGTACGTCTACCCCTTACGTAAGGTGCAAGCGCTTCAGAAAGACTATGTCTCGGTCATCCGTTTCTCAAACACCATGTAGTGCGAGAAACCAAACGGAGGAGATCGAGTCATGTGGGGGAAAGTGCGCAAACCTCTGCAGAGTGTATAAATTAATCATGGTTAGCCGTGTCCCCGGTTATGGACATCTTGAGTATCTAGTACTTGGATATCATGTGAATCTCATCATGTTACTTCTAAATTAATATTGTTGGGATGTTAATGAGTACTTTTAATTGGAATTGAGAATGCTGTCAACCATTCTCAATGTTTAACAACCACCATGATAGTTAAATAAATGTATTCCTTTGCAGTAGGGAAAAATTGGCTTTATGCAAAACTGTAACCATAGAGCTTTTCCACCAGCCATATATGCATGTAGTATAGCTTATTCCATTGTTATTCTCTATGTGTTACATTGCCATCATATTTCATGTGCTAACCCATTTTCGGGCTGCAACGTTTCATGTTGCAGACTTTTCAGACGATGAGTAAGATGCTGTTAGGTCGTGGTTCTATACTCAGTGATGCCGTTGGAGTTGATGGACTCGCTTATCTTCCAAGCCTTCCGCTGTTATCGATTTTTAGATGGCCGTAAGCCATATTTATTTCAATAAGTTCTCTTTTGAGACATTCA
This sequence comes from Triticum dicoccoides, assembly GCF_002162155.2. Lineage (NCBI taxonomy): Eukaryota > Viridiplantae > Streptophyta > Magnoliopsida > Poales > Poaceae > Triticum > Triticum dicoccoides. Next base: position 225,216,915 of record NC_041389.1, on the reverse strand, counting down.
ATGTAATAAGTGTGTGATTGCTACTCTGTTATAAATCCTCCAAGTACTGTGTGGTGTCAGCATTACTGATCCAGGGATGACACTAAGCACAGAGATCAGACTGTTTGAGGTCTTGTCGCTACAAAGGTGGTATCAGAGCACACGCTGACTGTAGGACACGACCACTAAGCTTAAGTCCTAGATCACTACTCTTTCTTCTCATTTCTGACTCCTCATCTTTTCTATTCTGTAGGATGGCGGATGCAAGGATCAAGTTCACACAACCAGATGAAAACTCACCTTTTGGATATCACTTGAAGGAAGCCACTAGATACCTGAACATAGGAGTACCAAGCTTCACCGGGACCTTCAACGCCACTTTACCCGAAGAGGAGCGCTGGAGGATTCAAGTCTACATTCCAGGAAGGACATTTGCACCAGCCACGGAACCAATAGAGTTTACCTTTGATGCACCAACATGGAGCCTAGGAAAGAGCATGGCAGCTCACATCGCCATGGGACGAATTGGAGAAGTTTACCACAACGATCTCAAGAATACTATCTACCAAATTTGTGGGCACCGAGATGAGCATTGGGAGATGATCACCACCAGGAAGGACAGATCAATCGCAGCTTATATTCAGGAGTTAAACCAACACATCCGACGCCAGGAGAATCAAATGTGCGCAGATATGGAGGATCTACAGAAGGCTATGACCAAGATCAAGGAGCTAGAAGAAGAACTCAAGGCTACACGCAAAGACTATATGGAAGAAATCGTCGCTCTAGTAAGACAGAACGGCGACCTTAAGGAGAAGATTGGAGTATTCATGGGAGGATCAGCACCCAGAGGAGAAGAGGATGAACCTACTTGTCCAGATAATTATATCATCATCGACGACACTGATTCGGATCCCGACGACAGCGATGATGACTATGTTGCTGAAGCCGGAGCAGATATCATGGAATCTGCATCGGAGCAGTTTTTCTAGTTGACCACCACAACAGTAGTAGAATTTTCCACCATTTAAATTAGTTTTAGTCCAAGCACTTTGTAATGATAGTTAGACCGTTGTATGCCCTTGTTTGAATTGATTGGAGTGATATTGTGTGCTTTTGTCTCATGTGCATATGGGTAGTGTTATCTCCCTAGACCTCATTCTATTCTTAACTCTCCTCTCCTCTTTAAACCCTCAGATGCCTCCGAGACGTGACCCCGAGTTTGTTTTTCCACCAGAGATCACTCAGTTGATTCAGCAGCAGAATACCTTGATTCAAACATTGGTACAGAACCAAGGCAACAACAATAACAACAACCCACCACCACCACCTGTTGATCATCTGGCACGTTTCTTAAGGTTGAATTTGCCGGTGTTTTCTAGTAGCACCGAGCCGATAGTAGCAGATGATTGGCTCCGTAAGATAGGGAGGGAGTTGACCACTGCAGGATGCACAGATGGAGAAAAGGTGAAGTTTGCCGCGCATCAGCTTGACGGACCCGCAACAGCATGGTGGGAGAATTTTACAGCCACTTACCCTGTAGACACTGTCACATGGAATCAGTTTCAGCAAGCTTTTCGCACTGCCCATGTTTCAGCAGGAGCTATGGCCATGAAGAAGCGTGAGTTTCGCAACTTACGCCAAGGAGGACGGATAGTTGGCCAGTATGTGGATGGTTTTAGTAAGCTAGCACGTTATGCCCCAGATGACGTTGCTACAGATGCAGCTAAGCAGGAGAAGTTTCTAGAAGGATTGAATGATGAGCTGAGCATGCAGTTGATGGTAGCCACTTTCAATAACTACCAGGAGTTAGTAGATCGTGCTCTTATGATTGAAGGGAAGCAGCAGCAAATTGACAATCGTAAGAGGAAGTATGGATAGGGGAAGTACAATTCTGGAGCTCATCAGAAACCCCGCTTTACCCCGAAGTCAGGAGGACACTTTCAGCATACTCACGGAGGAGGCAGCTCGCACAATCATAATGGCACAAAGAATGGAAACGGGAATGGAGGAAGCAATGGACAAAGCCGCACCAACCCGTCAACACCATCCAAGGTAGACCTGAGCCATATCACTTGTTATAAGTGCCGTAAGACGGGGCATTATGCAAATGAATGTCCAGAAGCACAAAATGGTAATGGCAATGGAAGCTCAGGAAAGAAGTCGAACCCTTTCAACAGGGGGCAAGTGAACCACGTTACCGTGGAGGAGGTTGAAGCTCAGCCAGACGCAGTAATAGGTAAGTTTTTGGTTAAGACATTTACTGCAGTTGTTCTTTTTGATACTGGTGCTTCGCATTCATACATATCAAGGGGATTTGTGGATAAATTTAAACTACCAACCGAAGCACTTAGGTCACCCATGCTAGTAACCTCACCCGGAGCAGAGTATACGGCTAGTATATGGTGTGATCGACTGCCATTAAGGATTGGACACCATGTATTTCCCTCGGACCTAATAGTTTTGGAATCGCAAGGTTTGGATGTGATATTAGGCATGGATTGGTTATCGAAGTATGGAGGGAATATAGATTGCGCCAGTAAGTCGATTTTGCTTACCACCCCTGAAGGAAGAAGAATCAAGTATGTATCACGGCATGAGACAAGAAGAGCACATGTAAATTCCTTATCAGGAGTTGTGCAGGAGGAAGTACCAGTGGTAAGGGATTTCCCCGATGTATTTCCAGAAGAGTTGCCAAGCATGCCACCGGATAGAGACATTGAGTTCTTAATTGAACTACTGCCAGGCACTAGGCCTATATCCAAGAGACCGTACAGGATGCCAGCCCAAGATTTGGAGGAAATCAAGAAGCAGATTAAGGAGTTGTTGGACAAAGGTTTTATTCACCCAAGTTCTTCACCTTGGGGATCGCCAGTACTTCTAGTGGAGAAGAAGGATGGATCATTAAGAATGGTTGTTGATTATTGCGGATTGAATGAAGTAACAATAAAGAACAAGTACCCACTACCAATGATCAATGATCTGTTTGATCGGTTGCAAGGAGCTAAGGTGTTTTCCAAGATCGATTTGCGATCAGGGTACCATCAATTGAAGATTCGGGAGCAAGATATACCGAAGACAGCTTTTACCACCAGGTACGGGTTGTATGAGTATACCGTTATGTCATTTGGTCTAACTAACTCCCCAGCCTATTTTATGAAAATGATGAACATGGTGTTTATGGAGTTTTTGGATAAGTTTGTCGTGGTGTTCATTGATGATATTTTGGTTTACTCGAAAAGAATGAAGAGGAACATAAGGAGCACTTGTGTTTGGTACTCGAGAAGCTCAGAGAACATCAGCTATACGCCAAGTTCAGCAAGTGTGAGTTTTGGTTGAAGGAAGTTGGATTTCTCGGACATGTTATATCCGGAGAAGGTATCGCAGTAGACCCCACTAAAGTTGTCACTGTGACAAACTAGGAAGCACCAACAACAGTTGGAGAGATCAGGAGTTTCCTTGGACTTGCAGGATACTACCGGAGATTCATTGAAAATTTCTCGAAGATTGCGAATCCTAGGACCGAATTGTTGAAGAAGGATACTAAGTTCATTTGGACTGAGGAGTGTGAGGCTAGTTTCCAAGAGTTGAAGAAACGTTTGGTTACCTCACCAGTATTAATTCTGCCGGATCAGACCAAGGATTATGAAGTGTATTGCGACGCTTCACGTCGAGGACTTGGAGCAGTGCTTATGCAGGAGGGAAGAGTTGTTTCGTATGCTTCACGACAGCTTAAGCCTCATGAGTTGAATTATGCTACCCATGATTTGGAGTTAGCATCCATAGTGCACGCACTGAAAACATGGAGACATTTTCTCATTGGAAATCATTGTGAGGTGTACACGGATCACAAGAGTTTGAAGTACATCTTCACGCAGAAGGAGTTAAATCTCAGGCAGAGGAGATGGTTGGAGCTTATTAAGGATTATGATATGAGATTGCATTATCACCCTGGAAAGGCTAACGTTGTAGCAGACGCGTTGAGCCGCAAGAGCCATGTCAATACACTAATGACAGGAGAAATACCCAAGGAGTTAGCCGAGGATCTTCATGAACTATGTTTGGAAATAGTTCCGAGAGGCTTCGTAGCAGCATTGGACATTCAGTCTACTTTGATGGATAAAATCATAGAAGCTCAAAAGGCAGATAAGGAAGTTGCTTCCATTAAGGAGAGGATGAGCAAGGGAAAGGCTAAAGGATTTCGTGAGGATGAGCACGATACCTTATGGTTTGAGGACCGTGTTTATGTGCCCAATGACCCGGAGATCAGGAAGTTGATTCTGCAAGAGGCACATGATTCACCATATTCGATTCACCCCAGAAATACCAAGATGTATTTGGATTTGAAGGAAACTTTCTGGTGGACCGGAATGAAGAAGGATATTGCAGAGTATGTAGCAGTTTGTGATGTATGTCAGAGGGTGAAGGCAGAACATCAGAAGCCAGCATGATTGTTACAGCCATTGCCTATACCTGAATGGAAGTGGGACAAACTAGGCATGGATTTCATTACGGGATTGCCCAGGACTCGTTCAGGCTATGACTCGATTTGGGTTGTAGTCGATCGTTTGACAAAGGTAGCTCATTTCATTCCAGTAAAAACTACCTACAGCAAATTTGGATTGTATGTTTGCATGGAGTTCCGAGGAGTATCGTATCAGATAGAGGAACCCAATTCACCTCAAAGTTCTGGAAGCAGTTGCACGAAACATTGGGAACCAGGCTGGAATTTAACACAGCTTTCCACCCACAGACAGATGGACAGACCAAGAGAGTCAATCAGATTTTGGAGGATATGCTTAGAGCTTGTGTTTTGGATTATGGATCAAGTTGGGATGACAACTTGCCATATGCGGAGTTTTCTTACAACAACAGTTATCAGTCCAGTTTGAAGATGGCCCCTTTCGAAGCCTTGTACGGAAGGAGGTGCAGAACCCCGTTGTCGCGGGATGAGGTTGGAGACCGCCAGTTGTTTGGACCAGATTTGATTAAGGAGTCTGAACAGAAAGTAAAGTTGATTCGCGACAGGCTCAAGGTAGCCCAGTCAAGGAAGAAAAGCTATGCAGATTCAAAATGCAAGGGGACAGAATATGAAGTCGGAGACAGAGTTTATCTTCGAGTATCTCCGCTTCGAGGAGTTAAGCGTTTTGGAGTTAAAGGAAAGTTAGCGCCACGTTTTGTGGGGCCATACAAAGTTTTGGAACGCATGGGAGAAGTAGCGTACAAGTTGGAATTACCTGAGGGATTGTCAGGAGTTCACGATGTGTTCCATGTTTCACAATTGAAGAAGTGCCACACAGAGATGGCTGATATACCACTGAGAGATACAGTGCCTCTGGAAGCGATTCAGTTGAAAGATGATTTGACCTATGAAGAGAAACCAGTTAAGATTCGGGAATATGCCAGCCGAGTTACCCGCAGTAAGGTTATCAAGTTTTGCAAAGTTCAGTGGAGCCACCACATCGTGGAGGAAGCCACCTGGGAGCGAGAGGAAGATCTGCTCAAGGCCCACCCTCACCTATTTGCTAGCCAACCCGAATCTCGAGGGCGAGATTCATCTTAAGGGGGGTAGGTTTGTAACATCCCAAATTTTCAATTTGGAATGTTATACATAGATCGTCATTGCATATCATAATTTTGTTGCATTGTTGGCTCGATCCTAGAAATTCTACGCAACTCAAGGACCCACGGAGAGAGTTGGGGATTTCGTTATTTTCTTATTTGGGTTTTTCTCAAATTTTGAAAATAGGAGCATTGATTTTATTTATTTTATCTTCAATTATTTCTACTACCAAAATTTCAGAGAGGGAATAAAATGACTTTCCCAAAATAAAGAAATAATGAAGATTTAATAAAAAAATCAAATAGGTTTTATTTTGGAGTTTTCGCCTTTTTATTTGGATTTAGGAAAAATGCACATTTTTCAAAATTGCATTTAGGCCCCAAATAAATGTTCATCTTGTCCGGCTTGAATTTAGAAGCCGGGGAAAATTTATTTCAGGATTTTTGGAGTCCGTTTAGTATTTCTTTTTATTTTTCTTCTGCGTGGAATTATATATAAAAAAACGCGAACCGCCTCTGGGCCGTGCCCGAGCGGGACTCCGCTCGGGGGGCACTATATAAAGCGCCACCCCGGCGCCCCCAGGCCCAGCCGCCGCCACCCGCCAGCCCAAGTCGCCGCCGCCGGCCCACCCTGCGCCTAAAACCCTAACCCTAGCCGCCAGCCGCCGCCGCCGCCAGCCGCCGCCGTCGCCAGCCGCCGCCGCCGCCGCCTCGCCGACCTGCCGCCCGAGGTTCGCCGCCGCCTCAATTTTCGCGCCGTTTTTTTAGAAAACCGAGCGGTTTTTCTTCGGTTTTTTTCGGTTTTTCGTTAGATCGGTTTTTTTGGTTCGGTTAATTAGCGAGCGTTCGCTCGTTTGTTCGTTTTAACGAACGTGTTCGTCACATTAGTTTAGTTAACGAACGTTCGTTCGTTAACCCGTTCGTCGTTTTTCTTTTTCTCGGATTTAATTCGCGATTTTTCTGATCGCGATTCCTGATCCGATTTTCGTTTTAGTATAACTTTTCGCTCGTTTATCGGAATCAGGCGATTCAAGCGCCTGAAGTTTCGTCTCGAAACCCTCTTTCCGAATAATCTACTAAAACAAGTTTTTGCTTCTGTAAAATTTGACTTAGATCCAGATTAGTAAAACGAAGCTGTTTTCTTTCGCCGTTTGACTTTCGTTGCTTTGTTTGATTTGTTTCTTTTTGCAAACCGGAGTTCTTAAGTTGAACATTCTGGTTAGATCTCTTGTTCGTGTTTCACCTATGCATTAGATGAGTACTTATTGTATGCTTGTTTGTTTGTCTGCGATAGAATACCCGGAGTGCGCCGCCTGTTACTTCGAGTCTTTAGGTTTCGCGGATCATCAGCAAGGCAAGTAACACTTTGATCATACCTTTTATACTACCCAGTTTTATGCATTAGATCAATCCTCAAACATTGCATGATTAGGATCTAATTAAATTGTGGGTTATGGGAAGTAGATGAGGTAGTACCTATTACCTGTTTTATTATCAAACCTTTGGGAGTTGCTTCTACGTTTGCTTATTATGCCATGCTATGCTAGTAGACGTGGATTGGGTGAGTGAATTTCCACGACAGATGTGAGAATTGTTAATTAATGGTTTACTTAAGGTGGCAACTTAAACACACATCTGGGTGGATTGAGGCACCTGGTTTCTATCAGGACTTGCCTGTATTTCTTCGGACCGCCACCCAGGCTCAAAGGGATCATGAGATAATTCAAACTAGAAACTTCCGTGTGCAGCCACATGCTATTATGGACTCTAGCATAGTTGACTAAGTCGTGCGAACTCTTACGGGGTGGACTAGCAGATGTAGGGGATGTACGTTGGTACGGTCTACCCCTTACATAAGGTGCAAGCGCTTCAGAAAGACTATGTCTCGGTCATCCGTTTCTCAAACACCATGTAGTGCGAGAAACCAAACGGATGAGATCGAGTCATGTGGGGAAAAGTGCGCAAACCTCTGCAGAGTGTATAAACTAATCATGGTTAGCCGTGTCCCCGGTTATGGACATCTTGAGTATCTAGTACTTGGATATCATGTGAATCTCATCATGTTACTTCTAAATTAATATTGTTGGGATGTTAATGAGTACTTTTAATTGGGATTGAGAATGCTGTCAACCATTCTCAATGTTTAACAACCACCATGATAGTTAAATAAATGTATTCCTTTGCAGTAGGGAAAAATTGGCTTTATGCAAAACTGTAACCATAGAGCTTTTCCACCAGCCATATATGCATGTAGTATAGCTTATTCCATTGTTATTCTCTATGTGTTACATTGCCAGCATATTCCATGTGCTGACCCGTTTTCGGGCTGCAACGTTTCATGTTGCAGACTTTTCAGACGATGAGTAAGATGCTGTTAGGTCGTGGTTCTATACTCAGTGATGCCGTTGGAGTTGATGGACTCGCTTATCTTCCAAGCCTTCCGCTGTTATCGATTTTTAGATGGCCTTAAGCCATATTTATTTCAATAAGTTCTCTTTTGAGACATTCAATGTAATAAGTGTGTGATTGCTACTCTGTTATAAATCCTCCAAGTACTGTGTGGTGTCAGCATTACTGATCCAGGGATGACACTGAGCACAGAGATCAGACTGTCTGAGGTCTGGTCGCTACATATATGAAAGCTCAACAAAACAAACTAAGTGGGTGTGCATCCAACTCGCTTGCTCACGAAGACCTAGGGCATTTTTGAGGAAGCCCATCATTGGAATATACAAGCCAAGTTCTATAATGAAAAATTCCCACTAGTATATGAAAGTGACAACATATGAGACTCTCTATGAAGATCATGGTGCTATTTTGAAGCACAAGTGTGGAAAAAGAGATAGTAGCATTGTCCCTTCTCTCCTTTTCTCTCATTTTTTTCTTTTTTTTCTTTGACCTTCCCCTTTTTTTGGCCTTTCTATTTTTTCTCTTCTTTTTTTCTCTTTTTTTCTTTTTGTAAAGTCCGAAGTCTCATCCCGACTTGTGGGGGAATCATAGTCTTCATCATCCTTTCCTCACTAGGACAATACTCTAATAATGAAGATCATCACACTTTTATGGATTTATAACTCAAGAATTACAACTCAAAGCTAGAACAAGATATGACTCTATATGAATGCCTCCGGCGGTGTACCGGGATATGCAATGAATCAAGAGTGACATGTATGAAAATTATGAAGGTGGCCTTACCACAAATACAATGTCAACTACATGATCATGCAAAGAGCAATATGACAAAAGTAATGCGTGTCATATGAACGGAACGGTAGAAAGTTGCATGGCAATATATCTCGAAATGGCTATGGAAGTGCCGGTAGGTATGGTGGCTGTTTTTAGGAAGGTATATGGTGGGTGTATGGTACCGGCGAAAGTTGCACGATACAAGAGAGGCTAGCAATGGTGGAAGGGTGAAAGGGTGTGTATAATCCATGGACTCAACATTAATCAAAAGAACTCATGCCCTTATTGCAAAAATTTAGAAGTCATCAAAAACCAAAGCACTATGCGCATGCTCCTAGGGGGATAGACTGGTAGGAAAAGACCATCGCTCGTCCCCGACCGCCACTCATAAGGAAGACAATCAATATATAAAATTTTGCTCCAACTTCATCACAAAGCGGTTCACCATACGTGCATGCTATGGGAATCAAAAACTTCAACACAAGCATTTTAAATTCATAATCTCCCAACTACCATAACTTTAATATTACTACCTCCATATCTCAAAACAATTATCAAGCATCAAATTGATCATAGCATCCAATTCACTTTCTATGATAGTTTTTATTATACCCAACTTGAATGCTCATCATTCTAGGACCAAATTTAAAACCATAGAAAATACCATGCTGTTCTAAAAGACTCTCAAAATAATATAAGTGAAGCATGAGAGACTAGATATTTCTTCAAAATTAAGACACCACCGTGCTCTGAAAGATATAAGTGAAGCACTAGAGCGAAAACTATCAAGCTCAAAAGATATAAGTGAAGCACATAGAGTATTCTAGCAAATTCTAATCAAGTAGGCTTCTCCCAAAAGGTGTGTACAACAAGGATGATTGTGGTAAACTAACAAACAAAGATTAATATAATACACGACACTCCAAACAAAGCACATATCATGTGGCGAATAAAAATATAGCTCCAAGTAAAGTTACCAATGAACGAAGACGAAAGAGGGGATGCCTTCCCGGGGCATCCCCAAGCTTAGGCTTTTGGCTATTCTTGAATATCTTGGGGTGCCATAGGCATCCCCAAGCTTAGGCTCTTGCCACCCTTTATTCCATAGTCCATAAAAGCTTTACCCAAAACTTGAAAACTTCACAACACAAAACTCAACAGGAAATCTTATAAGCTCCGTTAGTGAAAGAAAACAAAACCACCACATAAGGTACTGTAATGAACTCATTCTTTATTTATTTTGGTGTTAAACCTACTGTATTCCAACTTCTCTATGGTTTATAAACTATTTTACTAGCCATAGATGCATCAAAATAAGCAAACAACACACGAAAAACAGAATCTGTCAAAAACAGAACAATCTGTAGCAATCTGTAACTAACGCAAACTTATAGAACTCTAAAAATCCTACCAAAATAGGAAGTCCTGGACAATTTGTTTATTGAACAGCAGAAAAATGAATCAACGCAAAAGCACGTTCCTGTGATTTAACAAAATTATATTTGTTCGCGCAAAGTTTCTGTTTTTTAGCAGAATCAAATCAACTATCATCGTAGGTTATCCTATAGGTTCTACTTGGCACAAACACTAATTAAAAGATAAAGACACATCTAAACAGAAGGTAGATGGAAGATTTATTACTAAACAGGAGCAAAAACAAAAAACATAAAGAAAATTGCGTTGCCTCCCAACTAGCGCTGTCGGTGTACTAGAGTAGGGGTACCCTAGTATCCCGAACTTGTGCACGGGCAGTCGCAGCACCCCGCGGCAGGGCTCGCCAGGTCACCGCCAAGATCCTCTGTGGCTCTTTAGAAGACAAGACCCCGGCAAGAGGAGCTTGCCGGGAAGCCATTCAAGAACAAAGTATTCAAGATGAGAAGACAAGGCCCCGGCAAGAGGAGCTTGCCGGGAAGGCCAACCAAGGCGTCTCAAGAACGCTTTCCGCGACGCGCCACGCGTCCCGGCAAGGCACGGTGAGAGGCAAGCTCCCGGGCCCGACAAGGTAGCGCCCGCGGCAAGATACTTGCCACGGCAAGCGGTCGCTGCGCGCCCAGGCTCCAGCACACCCACCAACGTGTTGTCCTGGGACCCTTCCGAGCACGCGTGGCGGGAGGCTGTGCAGCCAGCGGTGCGTGGTGGCAAGCGGCGCTGACAAGAAGGCCTTCGTGGCGATCGGTGGCGCTCCTAACGGTCACTTTTTGCACTGTTTAGGCAAATCAGACGGGCATTCAATGCCCTTGTCCCCTGCCGTCAGGGTTAGGTAGGATGCACTGTGGCTACAGTAGAGGTAGCTGTACCTACCGCACTCTTTTTCCATTTTTACCCCTCTAGTCTACGTTGCCACCTGTCGGTGACCCCTTGAGCATATAAAAGGAGGCCCATGTGCAACGTAGAAAGGGTTCGACTCATTCGAAGCTAGCACACTCCCATGCTCGGTCTTGTAGCTCATCTCGCTCCCGAGCAAGAACACGGAATATACATAGATGCAGCAGTAGGAGTGTTATCTCTCCGGAGAGCTCCGAAGCTGGGTAAACTGCTCGTGTGTACTGCCTCGATCCGCTCTTCGCGCGACCTCCGACCTCTGCCGAACCGAAAGGGGCTCGGTCCCCATAGGTGTTCGTGGATCAGTTTCCCCGACATCTTTGGCGCGCCAGGTAGGGGGCGTCGAGTTCGTGTGAACCCGATCCAGCGTGCGCACGAGCTGAATCTTCATCGTCTTCATCGACATGCCACCGAAGAAGAAGGCTTTGGAGGCAGCTATTCCGTCTGCGTCGCTTCCACCGCCTCCGGAGCAAGCGGACGGTGGAGTGGACGCCGACGGAAGAACGGGCGCTGACGAGGGAGCTCACAGTGCGGCCAAGTCCAAGGACAAGGCGGCACAGACCTCGGCGTCCGTACGCGCACCGCGCCCGTCTCAGGAGGCGCGGGACCAGCAGCGTCATGGTGTTCGCAGCGCCATACGCCCGCTGGGCCAAGATCAAGCTGGTGGTTCTCGTGGCGTCCAAGACCAGCATGCACGCCAACATGCTGGCCCGAGTGAGGTGCGGTCGCCTGGACGGGACGCTGCTCCTTCTAACGTGGTTAGGAGTCCGAGCATGTCCCGCTCCTCGCACCGTTCTCCTCTGCCGCCCACCACGCCAGCAGAAGCCTTGGCGCGAGCCCAGCTACTTCTAGATTACCCTCCAACGGCGGATAAGACCGACGAGTGGAGGGCCACGATTCAGAGCCTCATCGGCTTCGCATCGGCGACACTGCGCGACAACCAAGCAATTCGCTGCCGCGGCAAGACTGCCGGACGCGAGCCGGTGGTGACAAGACCGATGGGGGTGCAACTTCCATGCACTCTCCGCCAAGAAGGCCAAGATCGCCGACTCGCCGGATCCACCCCGACAGCGGCTCCACCGCGTCGTTGGATCCACGAGCTCGTCGCGACCAGCGCCAAGTTCTCCACGAACGGCAGCAAGAGGACGCTCGTACTCGCATCGAGCGCCAAAGAGAAGCGCGGCGTCAATCTGACCAGTGCGTTGGGCCCTCTGTCGACATGCACGCGCCGGGAGAACCAGGCGACTTGCCGTACGCGGTAGGTTGCCCTGCATTCACCCATGAGCTGCGGCAGGTCCAGTGGCCCAGCAAGAAAAACTTCAAACCAGACGTACCGGAGAAGTACGATGGCAAGTCGCATCCATCGGAGTTCCTCAGCATCTACACCATCGCAGTGCAGGCTGCCGAGGGACGCGACGACAAGATCCTTGCCAACTACTTCCCACTGGTGCTCAAGCCCAACGTCAGGTCCTGGCTCATGCACTTGCCGGACAACTCCATTTCTTCTTGGGCAGATCTGTGCCATTAGTTTGTCGGCGCCTTTACAGGCGGCCATAAGCCACATGGCCAAGAGAGCGACCTTCATCTGCTCGCCCAGAAGGAAGGAGAGTCACTGCGCAAGTACATTCAGAGATTCAGCCGTGTGCATCACAACATCCCAGACATCCACCCTGCCGCGGTCATCAGCGCGTTTCATCAGAACGTGCGAAACCGCAGGATGAGGGAGGAGATGGCGATGTGCAAGATCAGAGACGTCAGCGAGCTTTATGCCCTGGCCGACAAGTATGCACGCGCTGAAGAGGGGAGGAGGCTCCCCGGAGAGGATACAGGAGCAGGAGGATCAGACAGTGAGGATGCCGCCCCGGCAAGGAAAGGCCGGCGGCGGAACAACAGAAGGAAAAAGGGCAAGGAAGTGCTAGCAGTCGAGCAGTCCGGCAACGGAGGTGGCGCCAAGGAAGCTAAGGTAGATGGCTCCGGCAAGGAGGCCCAGCCTGTGGCGGCCGCCGACAAGCAGGACAGCTCCGGCAAGCAGTATTGCAAGATCCACCGCACCAAGGGCCACGATCTCAAGAGCTGCAAGAAGGTTGAGCAGCTTGTTGAGCTGCAAAAAGCTGAGTACGAGCGACGCGACAAGGAGAAGGCCCAGGAAGGTGCTGGAGGAGCCGGCAAGAAACGCCCCGGCCGGGGAGGACGCCGCGGCAAGGCCAAGCAACGGCAAGGAGATAGGCCTCCCCGTGGCCGCGACAAGGATGAAGACGAGGACGAGGACGAAGACATGGATGATGATGAGGCCGATGAGCAGGAATTTCAGAAAGCCACAGAGGTCCTATGCGTTGACGGTGGCGCTTCTCTGCATACTTCGCACCGCCAACTCAAGCAGTGGATGCGGGAGGTTAATGCAGCAGAGCCATCCGTAGAGTCACGCAAGCCTCTGAAATGGTCCAGCGCGCCTATCATTTTCGATATTGAGGATCACCCTGACCGCATAACTGCGGTCGGGTGCTTGCCGATGTTGGTTTCACCAACTATCCGCAACCTCAAGGTCACGAAGATGCTAGTTGACAGCGGGGCCGGCTTGAATCTGATCTCCTCCGCGGTCCTCCAGAAACTCCAGATCCCTGACAGTGAGCTCGAAGAAACTGGCACATTCCAAGGAATCAACCCAGGAAGGAGCAAGCCGAAGGGAAAGATCACGCTGCCGGTCACATTTGGCAGCGAGTTGAACTTCAGAACTGAGAGGGTCACATTTGACGTTGCCGACTTTCCATTGCCCTACAATGGGATCCTTGGCCGTCCAGCACTCGCCAAGTTTATGGCAGCCTCTCACTATGCATACAACATGCTCAAGATGCTAGGCCCGATAAGTGTCATCTCTGTCCCTGGTGACAAGAAGGATGCCCTTATCTGCGCCGACAAGATTTACCGGGAAGCAGCAGCCGCAGCTGATCACAAGACACTTGCCGCTGAAGCTCCCGGGGGGAAGAAGAAGACCAAGTCCGGCAAGAGATCTGATGCCCACTCCGGCAAGCGCACCTCTTCGGAGTGTTGCGCTACCGTCGAGGACGCACCATCGAGCTCCACTGGCAAGTGTAAGAAGACGATGGCAGCTCCACCTGAGACCAAGAAGGTGTCCGCCAAGGAGGACGGCACTGGTGGTACCTTCACCATCAGTGCCACCCTCGACCCCAAATAGGAAAGCGCGCTCATTGCTTTCCTGCGGGCGAATGTCGACGTGTTTGCATGGCAACCGTCTGATATCCCCGGTGTTCCCAGGAAAGTAATTGAGCACCACCTAGCCGTTTGTCCTCATGCGCGGCCCGTCAAGCAGAAAGTCAGGAAGCAAGCACTGGAGCGCCAAGAGTTCATTGCAGAAGAAATCAGGAAGTTGGAAGCAGCAGGCCTTGTCAGAGGAGTGCTTCATCCCACGTGGTTGGCCAATCCTGTAGTTGTGCGCAAGGCCAACGGGAAATGGAGGCTTTGTATAGACTTCACTGATGTCAATAAAGCTTGTCCCAAAGACCCATTTCCCTTGCCGCGCATAGACCAGATTGTCGACTCCACAGCCGGATGTGATTTTCTTTCATTTCTTGACGCATATTCAGGATACCATCAGATCTTCATGGCAGAAGAGGATGAGGAGAAAACCGCATTTATCACCCCTTGCGGCACATACTGTTTTGTATGGATGCCCTTTGGGTTGAAGAATGCTGGTTCAATGTTTGCAAGGGTAGTCCATGTCGCTTTTGAGCCGCAGATACACAGAAATGTGGAAGCCTACATGGATGATATAGTGGTCAAGAGCAAGGACAAGGCTTCTCTGATCCAAGATTTAGAAGAAACTTTTGCAAATCTGCGCAAGATCAACCTCAAGCTCAACCCCGAGAAGTGCGTGTTTGGAGTCCCTTCCGGCAAGCTTCTCGGGTTCTTTGTGTCTCAGCGGGGGATTGAAGCCAACCCCGACAAGATCAAGGCCATTGAGCAGATCGAAGCACCGAAGCGCGTCAAGGATGTACAAAGGCTTGCCGGTTGCATGGCTGCTCTCAGGAGGTTTATCTCTAAGTCTGCTGAGCGCGCCCTGCCGTTTTTCAAAATATTGAAAAAGGCAGGTCCAATGAAATGGACTCCGGAAGCGGAGGCTGCGCTGCAGGACTTGAAGAGGTACCTGTCCTCAACTCCAATACTTGTCGCACCTAGGCCACAAGAGAAGTTGCTGCTATATCTAGCAGCAACCAATCAAGTGGTTAGTGCTGCGTTAGTAGCAGAGAGGGAGGCGGACGACGAGCCAGCAACCGCGGCAAGTGAATCCAGCGACAAGCAGGGGGCTTCTCCGACAAGCTCTGGTCTCGACAAAGATGGATCTGCGCAGGCATGCAAGGAGGTGCAGAAGAAAATGGTGCAGTGCCCAGTTTATTTTGTCAGTTCCCTTCTGCAGGGGGCTAGGTCAAGGTATTCTGGTGTGCAGAAATTGCTTTTCGGCCTCCTTATGGCCTCGAGAAAGCTGCGCCATTACTTCCAGGCACACGAGATCACAGTTGTCACTCGCTTTCCGCTGAAGAGGATACTGCAGAATCCAGAGGCAATGGGCAGGATTGTCGAGTGGGCACTGGAACTGTCAAGCTTTGGCCTCAAGTTTGAGAGCACTGCAACGATCCAAACAGAGCATTGGCAGAGTTCATAGTAGAGTGGACGCCAACCCCGGATGAGGAAATTCCAAAAACGAGCATCCCCATCAAGGAGACAAGCAAAGAGTGGTTGATGTACTTTGATGGTGCCTTCTCGCTGCAAGGCGCCGGTGCTGGCGTGCTGCTTATCGCACCCACCGGAGAGCACCTCAAGTACGTAGTCCAAATGCACTTTCCCAAGGAGCAAGCAACGAACAATACTGCAGAGTATGAGGGTTTGCTTGCCGGCCTCAGAATCGCGGCAGACCTTGGGATCAAGAAGCTCATTGTAAGGGGTGACTCGCAGCTTGTCGTCCGCCAAGTGAACAAGAACTACCAGAGTCCGTTGATGGAGGCATATGTTGATGAAGTGAGGAAGCTAGAAGAGCACTTTGACGGCCTGCAAATGGAACATGTTCCGCGAGCTCAGAATGACATTGCTGATGGCCTGTCAAAGTGTGCTACACTAAAGTTACCTGTGGAACCAGGGATCTTTGTGCTCAAGTTGACTCAACCATCCGTGGCACCATCGACTGGACAGAGCAAGAAGAGGAAGTTGGTTTCTGGTGACTACTTTCCGGCAGAGCTTCCCGAAGCCGCCGCCAAGAAGGTCCCCAAGATCGACGCCAAGAATGCTGAGGAGCAGTCTGCTCCGGCAAGCCTTATTGTTTGTACCGTTGAAGCAGACGCTCCCGACAAGTTTTGTTCCGGCAAGCTTGCCGGGGAGCATCACGCTCCGGCTGAACCCCAGGTTCTTGCCGTAGAAGCGGATGTTCCCGCAGCAACAGATATGCCTTTGGTCCTTGTTGTCGAGCCGCAGGCTCCAGCATGGGCGCAGCAGATTGTCCATTTCCTTCAGACAGGAGAGCTTCCCGAAGAGCAAGAAGAAGCGGAAAGAGTAGCCCGGCAGTCAAGTATGTACAAGTTTGTTGACAACACACTGTACAGAATAAGACTCAACGGTGTGAAATTGAAGTGCATTTGCCGGGGAGATGGACAACAGCTGTTGGCAGAGATACACGGAGGCATATGTGGTCACCACATTGGCGCGAGAGCACTTGCCGGCAAAGCGTTCTGGCAAGGTTTCTTCTGGCCGACAGCCCTCCAGGATGCAACTGCACAAGTAACCAAGTGTGAAGCGTGCCAGTTCCATTCCAAGCAGATACACCAGCCAGCTCAAGCTCTCCAGACGATCCCTTTGTCCTGGCCATTTTCAGTCTGGGGGCTCGAGATCCTCGGCCCCTTCCCCCGAGCTGTCGGGGGCTTTGAGTTCCTGTATGTTGCAATCGACAAGTTCACAAAGTGGCCGGAAGTGGAACCAGTGAGGAAGGTGACAGCACAGTCAGCAGTCAAGTTCTTCAGGTCGATTGTTTGCCGTTTCGGGATTCCTAATAGGATCATCACCGACAACGGCATGCAATTTACGAGCCGCACCTTCATGCAGTATGTCCAAGATCTTGGCGCCAAGGTCTGCTTCGCTTCTGTTGCTCATCCGAGAAGCAACAGTCAAGCGGAGAGGGCAAATGCTAAAGTGCTGCGGGGCCTCAAGACCAGAACTTTCGACAGGCTGCACAAGTGCGGAAGAATCTGGATCGAGGAGCTGCCGGTGGTTCTTTGGTCGATCAGGACGATGCCAAATCGAGCCACTGGCTAGACACCTTTCGCTCTAGTCTATGGAGCAGAGGCAGTTCTCCCCACGGAACTCGTTTACGGGTCGCCTCGAGTGCTCGCTTATGATGAGCTCGAGCAAGAGCAGCTGCGACAAGATGACGCACTGCTCCTTGAGGAAGACCGTCTTCAGGCTGCTGTGCGAGCCGCTCGCTATCAGCAAGCTTTGCGTCGCTACCATAGCCGCAAAGTTAGAGCCAGAAGCTTTGAGGAAGGCGACCTTGTTCTTCGGCGTGTTCAGTCCGCCAAGAATTCCAACAAGTTGACGCCGAAGTGGGAAGGCCCTTATCGGGTGAAACGAGTCACTAGGCCCGGCGCTGTCCGCCTTGAGACCGAAGATGGCATTCCGGTGAGCAACTCCTGGAACATTGAACATCTTCGTAAGTTTTACCCATAGGGCACAGTTGCCGGAAGCTTTTCCAGCAACCACCTTTTGTACAAGTCTTGCCGTTGTTGCATGTAATCCTTTGTACAAAGCCGGGCGCAGACCCCGTGCATAAATAAAGCTCATGTGCTTCGCACATCTTGTCGATTTCATGCTTTCTTTATTTTTTGCATGTATCATCTGACACTTTGTGCAGCACCAAACCCCGGTAAGCAATAACGAGCCATAAGGCTCCATATCATAACTTTCTTTTTATGTCTCTTCCTCACAAGCGGGAAGATTCCCTCGCCCACAAGGTTTGCCGGGGGGGAAGGAGAAGATAATGGTATGGACCGGGCCGTTCAAGAAGTTTCGCCTTGCCGGAAAGCAAACGACAGAAAAGCTAAGTCGCCAAAGTTTGAGCGATAAGTTTTTAAATTTTTAAGTTATTCTCCTTGAACGACCGCGCTTTGTATGGAAAACCTGTGCGCGAAGGAACCAAATCGCAGCTAGTTGCGCCCTTACTTTGTTTCGAGTCCGCTCAACAACTTAAGTGAGCTGCGACTAGTTGCGACAAGGTTGCTTGTCGGTAGCGGCCCCGCCAGCAGGCTGCTGAAGTTCCGCACTCGGCGCTCGCGGCAAGGGTGCCTGCACCGGCAAGTTTCCCTAGAAAGCGTAGGGCAGAAACATACAAAGCCAAGAGTCGAGGAAAGGAAGTAACATAGCAATTATTCCCTAAGATAGAGTTATATTACAAAAGTAACTTGTCGCGCCTCTAATAAAGTGTTCTCATGACATGAATGGCAGCGGCAAGAAAAGAAGAAAACGAACGGCCTAATCTACGCGATCGCCGTCAACCCTTTTGACCTCGTTCACCCTGTTTACAATGGGTGCGACGAGGGCCTTGAGTGCGTCAAGATCAGCGTCAGCCGGCAGCCTCTTGAGGACATTGGTGAGGTTGAGGCCTGGGTTGCGGAAGGCCACCTTCACCAGCACCTTCTCCAGAACTCCGGCACAAATCGAGCGCGACTCGTCGGCCAACTGCTTTGGGATCCTTTCCCGGAGTTGCTAGAGAGCCGTCGCCACACCCTTGAAGAACAGAGTGAGCTTGACGCTAGGTTGGAGGTTCTCGTCGGAGGGGTATCCGAAGCCCTCCACCCCCAACTGCGCCAGCTCCTCTTCGATGACTGCATCAATATTCACGAGGCCCTCCGTCCAGAGCTCCATAGTATCTCTGAGGAGATTCTGGGTTTCAGCGGCCTTTGCCAGCAGCGCCTCGTTGGCCTTGATATTCTTCTTCAAGTCCGCCTCTTGTTTCTTGGCGCCGTTCAGCGTCTCCGTCAAGGTGGACAGCTTCAGTTCCAGATCGGCGTTGGAGTCCTTGGCGGCACTCAGCTCCTTGCCCTTCTCGGCAAGTTGGACCTGCAGATCACCCTGGGAAAGGGCATCCTTCTCGCGCTCCTGCTTGAGCGCGGCAAGCTCTTCCCCGCCCGCCTTCAGATCTGCCTCCAGCTGCGCCACCCTTACCTCCAACTCCTTCTTGGCGGTCTCGGCAGCCGTAGCCGCATCCTTTGCTTCTTGGAGTGACCTGCCAAGTGCCTGTTTGCACGCGGCAAGCTCCTCCTCGTGGCTGTCGAGGTTCACCTTCCGTTGAGCCAGCTCGCCTTCTCGCGCGTACAGCGTCTCGCCGGTGAGCCGCTGCTGCTCTTCAGCTTCAGCCTTCTCAAGGAGGAAGGCCTTCCGCTCCTCTGCAAGCTGCTCCTGCTCCTCCGCCAAGGCCTGGAGAGTTTCCTGGCGAAGACCCCGGAGCTCCTCTGCGCGCTTCTCTATGTCCACGCTCGCCTTCGCGACGAGCGCTTCCCGGGACTCCAACTTGGCTTGGCGGGCGCGGTAGAGCGCTAGCAGCCTCCGTAGCAGCCGCTCCTCCTCGGGCTCGTCGCTGCTGCTTCCCGGCACGTCAACAATCGACAGCCCGGCGGAGGCGAGCACCTCCCCATCCAGAGCTTCTCCTTCCACCGGTGCCCTGGAGCTTGACGCCCAGTGGAGCTTGATGAAGATGCCCTCGCCGGCCTTCAGATAGGCGCCGGGCTGGGACTCCTCGGAGTCCGGCGCTGCGGCAGCGGCGGAGGGATCGGCGGTCGGTGCAGCGCCTGGCGTTCCTGCGGCCTCAGGGCCGTTAGTGCGATCGCCAGATCCCTCGCCGGCTCCCTCGCCAGCAGCCTTGGCGGCCTCTTCGCCGGCGGGCGCGTCATTGCCGGCACCTCCTCCGGTGGCCGCGGCATCATCAGTATTGCCGCGTGCGTTCTCCTCGCTGCCCGCCTCGGTCTCCATCGGATCAGTGGAGGGTGGATCTGACGACCGGAGAAGAAGGAGAAATCAAACAAGTACTCAAGAAGAAAAATCAACAGAAGAACACAGGGGAAGTTTCGGGTAAGAAGGACTACCTGTGCTGGGATCCGCTGTCGCGGGCTCCACCACCGGAGGCTCACTGGTGCCGCCCCTTGCCGGAGACTCCTCTCTTGACGGAGACTCCTCTCTTGCCGGAGATTGTTCCCTTGCCGGGGAACGCTTCCTTGCCGGAGAGTCCGCCCTTGGCGGCGTAGTCGAAGCAGACGACGAGTCGGAGGTGATCACCACGCCCTCCTGATGAAGCGGTTCTGCTCCTGCACAAACAAACCAGCGATCAGATGTCAACGAAGGAAAAGAGCAACAGCGCACGCCCAAAAGCAAAAAATAAACCAAGTACTTACGCTGGGGGCTGCGCTGGGGGCTGCTCTGCGGATAGTGGCCGGATCCGGCAAGGTGGCTTCGGGTGCGCCTCCTGCCGTTGCAGTGGGCTCGTCCTCGATGGTAACCACCGGAGCCTTGGCCCTCTTCGCCGCCCTCTGGGCGAGAGTCCTGAAAAGGGAGAGTCCAGGGCGGATCAGATCAGATGCAAGACAAGAATAGCAAGTTGAAGAACTACAAGAATAACAAGGGAATCTTACTCTTCTTCTTCCTCCTCGTCGGAGCTGAGCGCGGAGAGGTCGAAGTTCGGCCCACCCCCGGTGCGACGAGGTGGAGGGGTGGGATCCCTTGGCCGCTTGGCGGGGACTGCGGCGGCGGCCCGAGACGACCCTGATCCAGTTGCTGCCGCGGCGGGAGGCGCTCCCGCGGCAACCGTACTTGCCGCGGCGGAGCGCGTCGCGAGGCGCTGCGGCTGTGGGCCCACTTGCCGCCCGGCTGCGTCCCCGGTCCTGCGGAGGCGCCTTCTTGGCTGCGCTGGGGGCTGCGCTCGCGGCAAGATCCTCGGAGATGGCGGGCCGCTCGCACCCTCGGCGGGCTCGCTCGATTCGGCGTCAGGCGCGGCGAGCTCTTCTTCGTCTTCGGGCCACTCCCGTTTGGCAAGGCTCGTTGCCAACGCTGCGTCTGCTTCCTCCACTGTGAACCCAAATTCACCCGCGGCTGCGGCTGCCGCCGCCTCTTCCACCCTGGTGGCGATGCGTTCCATCTCTTGGTCGGTGGTGTCGCGGGTGAGGAGCTTCTTTTCGTCAGCATTGACCGCCACTTCCACTAGGCCGTCGAAGAACTGCTGCACGACGTCGTCGGCAGGTTCTTGCCAAGTGGGGATGATCCCGTGCGAATCGCACAACGGCATCATCGCGCAAATGCGGTCGCGCGAGGAGTTGTTGCACAGAGGAACAACGCCTGTCGGCAACCTGAACCACTCGGGGTGCTGTGGGTCGTGCTTGAATGTCTCCTTGAGTATACCGTCTAGCTCCAGCACGGTGAAATTGTAATTAAGGCCCGGGCGCAACCTCATGATATCTGCCGGGCCTCCAAATTCCCAGGCCGGTCTCCCCCTCGCCTGCAGAGAGGCGATGCGGCGGCGAAGGTAATCTGTGCCGACAGCGCCTACGGTCAGCCCGGCAAGCCTGAGACGCAAGATCCGGGTGGTGGCGATCTTCAGCTTGTCGTCGTCCGCGGATAGGGCGCTCCAGTCATTGCCACGCACTGCTGGGGTTTGGCGCAGGGTGGTGAACGGCTGCGGGTTCTCCTCTACAACCCAGCACCAGTCTGCTCTCCACTCATCCCATTTGTTGCGGAGCTCCCCCTCCAGATAGGTCTCCTTCTTGCCGGCTCGCGAGATCCAGGCGATCCCGCCGGCAAGAGTCTCTCCTCTCTCGACATGAGGCATAAAGAAGTGGCGGAAGAGGGCTACGCTGGGGTGGACTCCGACAAAGTTTCCGCATAGATGGGCGAAAACTGACATGGTCAAGACGGCGTTGGGGGTGAAATCAAGGAGGTGGAACCCGTAGGTGTTCATGACATCACAGAAGAAATCAGAGAAGGGTGGGCAGAGCCCGCAGTAGAAGAACACGGCAAAGAAAGGGTACCCGCCAACTAGAGCTTCTTGCGAGGTGATGGCGGAGAGTACCTTCGTGCGCGGATGCGCGCGCGTCTCCGTCGCCCAGAAGAGATAGTACCAATCCCTCATATCCTTTGCGGAGAGCTCGGGGGAGAAGGTTGCCCGCTCCTTCCGCAGCGCCTCGAGCCGCTGCGCTTCGGTCGACTTCATAGCCTTCGCAGCCGCGGTCTTCGCGGCCTTCCCCTTCGCGGCCTTCGGAGCCATGGCGGAGGCGGTGGGGGAGATCGACGGCGCAGGTGGTGGCGGCGGCGACGGGGGCGGAACGCTGCTCTCTTTCAACTTTGGAAGCGGAGGGGAGAGGCGGAGGTTTCTGAGATTGCAACAGCAAGATGGTGAAGGTAGGGGAACTGCCCCTGTTTCCCCTTCTTATAAAGAGGAGGAAGCGAACGTTGCGCTTTTTCCGAATAAAGAATACCCCATGATCTCTCCCACGACACCGCAATCAACGCGTGCCGTTCGGGGAGGGCGCGGTGGATGCGAAGTAGGAAATGGCACGACCAGGCCGCGTGTGCCCGTGCCCTGTTTTGGGCCTGGCCCAACAGCGCTCGGCACCGTGTGTGGCCCAGGCCCGGGGGCTCCTGTCGGTGTACTAGAGTAGGGGTACCCTAGTATCTCGAACTTGTGCACGGGCAGTCGCAGCACCCCGTGGCAGGGCTCGCCAGGTCACCGCCAAGATCCTCTGTGGCTCTTCAGAAGACAAGACCCCGGCAAGAGGAGCTTGCCGGGAAGCCATTCTAGAACAAAGTATTCAAGATGAGAAGACAAGGCCCCGGCAAGAGGAGCTTGCCGGGAAGGCCAACCAAGGCGTCTCAAGAATGCTTGCCGCGACGCGCCACGCGTCCCAGCAAGGCACGGTGAGTGGCAAGCTCCCGGGCCCGACAAGGTAGCGCCCGCGGCAAGATACTTGCCGCGGCAAGCGGTCGCTGCGCGCCCAGGCTCCAGCACACCCACCAACGTGTCGTCTTGGGACCCTTCCGGGCATGTGTGGCGGGAGGCTGTGCAGCCAGCGGTGCGTGGTGGCAAGCGGCGCTGACAAGAAGGCCTTCGTGGCGATCGGTGGCGCTCCTAACGGTCACTTTTTGCACTGTTTAGGCGAATCAGACGGGCATTCAATGCCCTTGTCCCCTGTCGTCAGGGTTAGGTAGGATGCACTGTGGCTACAGTAGAGGTAGCTGTACCTACCGCACTCTTTTTCCATTTTTACCCCTCTAGTCTACGTTACCACCTGTCGTTGACCCCTTGAGCATATAAAAGGAGGCCCATGCGCAACGTAGAAAGGGTTCGACTCATTCGAAGCTAGCACACTCCCACGCTCGGTCTTGTAGCTCATCTCGCTCCCGAGCAAGAACACGGAATATACATAGATGCAGCAGTAGGAGTGTTATCTCTCCGGAGAGCTCCGAAGCTGGGTAAACTGCTCGTGTGTACTGCCTCGATCCGCTCTTCGCACGACCTCCGCCCTCTGCTGAACCGAAAGGGGCTCGGTCCCCATAGGTGTTCGTGGATCAGTTTCCCCGACAAGCGCTATCTTTTAACGCCCCTAGCTAGGCATAAAAGCAAAGATAGATGTAACGAGTGCCATCTTTGGCACTAAATTCATAAGTAGCACGCATGATAGATTCATAAGGTAATTTGACTTTATTTCTTGGAAAGTGCTCCATGCCTTTCTTTAATGGAAATTGGAATCTAATATTCCCTTCCTTCATATCAATAATCGCACCAATCGTTCTAAGGAAAGGTCTACCAAGAATAATAGGGCAAGAAAGATTGCAACCTATATCAAGAACGATAAAATCTACGGGCACAAAATTTCTATTTGCAACAATAAGAACATCATTGATCCTTCCCATAGGCTTTTTAATGGTGGAACCCGCAAGGTGCAAATTTAAAGAGCAATCATCAAGATCATGGAAACCTAGAATATCACATAAAGTTTTCGGAATCGTGGAAACACTAGCACCCAAATCACACAAAGCAAAACACTCATAATCTTTAATTCAAATCTTTATAGTAGGTTCCCACTCATCATTAAGTTTTCTAGGTATAGAAACTTCCAAATTAAGTTTTTCATCATAAGATTGCATCAAGGCATCAATGATATGTTTGGTAAAAGCTTTATTTTGACTATAAGCATGAGGAGAATTAACAACGGATTGCAACAAGGAAATACAACCTTTTAAAGAACAATTATCATAATCAAATTCCTTGAAATCCGATATAGTGGGTTCAATGTTATTTGAAGTTGTGACCTCTCCAATCTCACTTTTACCAAATTTAGCATCAAGATCTAAAGACTCCGAATTCTTGGGACGTCTTCTAGGCAAAGTTGATTCATCATCAGTCCCATAATCATCAAAATTCATATTGCAAAACATAGATCTAATATGAGACGCATCAATAACTTTAAGATCCCCATCATTATTTTCATGGAAACTAGAAGAACACACTTTTATAAAGCTATCGTTTTTAGCACGCAATCTAATGGTTCTTTCCTTACACTCATCAATGGAAATTCTCATTACTTTGAGAGACTCATTGATATCATGCTTGGGAGAAGAAGATCTAAGTTTAAGAGAATTAACATCAAGCGAAAGTCTATCAACGTTCCTAACCAAATCATCAACTTTGAGCAATTTTTCTTCAAGCAAAGCATTAAAATTCTTTTGAGAAATCATAAATTCTTTCACACTATTCTCAAAATCAGATGGCATCTTATTAAAATTACCATAAGAATTATTGTAGGAATTTCCATAATTATTAGAGGAATTACTAGGGAAAGGTCTAGCATTAAAGTTTCCTCTATAAGCGTTGTTTCCAAATTCCTACCAACAAAATTCACATCCATAGATTCATTATTATTCTCAATCAAAGAAGACAAAGGCATATCATTGGGATCAAGAGGAGTATTTTTAGTAGCAAACATCTTCATAATTCATCCATCTTTCCACTCAAAACATTGATTTCTTCTATAGCCATAATATTATCAAGAAGTTTTGTAGCATCTCCTAACGCGATTTCCATAAACGTGCCTCCCGCGGCCGAATCTAAGAGATTTCTAGAAGCAAAGTTCAAACCGGCATAAAAAATTTGTATGATCATCCATAAATTCAAACCATGAGTAGGGCAATTGCGAAGCATCAATTTCATTCTTTCCCAAGATTGGGCAACATGCTCATGATCAAGTTGTTTCAAATTCATAATATCGTTCCTAAGAGTGATAATCTTTGCTCTTGTTCCAAGAATCAATACTATTTTTAGGCAAAGACGAAAACTAAACTTTAGCACGATCTCTAAGTGAAAACGGAAATAACTTCAATTTGACAATATTGTTATCCGTATCTTTCTTCTTTTGCATATCACACAAATCAACAAATATGTTTAGATGAGTAGCGACATCTTCACTAGGAAGGCCAGCAAATTGATCTTTCATAACAAGATTCAGTAAAGCAGTATTGATTTCACAAGATTCAACATCATTAAGAGGAGCAATCGGAGTACTAAGGAAATCATTATTATTGGTATTCGAGAAATCACACAATTTGGTATTATCTTGCGCCATGGCAACAAGTAATCCAACACACAAGCAAACAGAAAAACGACAAGCAAAAAAGAGAGGAGGGGATTGGGAAAGAGAGGGCGAATAAAATGGAAAGGGTGAAGTGGGGGAGAGGAAAACGAGAGGCAAATGGCAAATAATGTAAATGCGAGGGAGATGGATTTGTGATGGGTACTTGGTATGTCTTGACTTGAGCGAAGACCTCCCCGGCAAGGGCGCCAGAAATCCTTCTTGCTACATATTGAGCTTGCGTTGGTTTTCCTCGAAGAGGAGAGGGTGATGCAGCGATAGTAGCGTAAGTATTTCCCTCAGTTTTTGAGAACCAAGGTATCAATCCAGTAGGAGGCAACCAACGCAATAAAGGGGTTGTCAATCCCTTCATGGCCACTTGCGAAAGTGAGATCTAATAAAGATAGTAAGATAAGATAAATATATTTTTGGTATTTTATAATATAGATGCAAAAAGTAAAGATGCAAATAAAAGTAGATTGAAAGCAAATATGATAAGAGGTATACCCGGGGGCCATAGGTTTCACTAGTGGCTTCTCTCAAGATAGCATAAGTATTACGGTGGGTGAACAAATTACTGTCGAGCAATTGATAGAAAAGTGAATAATTGTCAGGACCCCGACTCGATGTCACATCGATCTAGCCGGTAACACCTCATATCACTTTGCGGCCTCACGCACGGTATCCCCACGGGTGTCGCCTTACCTTTGCCCGGGACCGTTTGCGCCTTTTGGCTCACGTATATGATAGTGTCGCTAGCATCCATATGATAAGGAGCCCGGGCTGACATGACTAGTCGTAAACCCAAAGTGGCCCAGACTTACAGGGACAGGCATCCATGACCCAGCTTTGAACGTGTCGGTCATCAGCAAGTGGGTCCGGGCTGTAGCACTGGGCTAGCAGGACTCCGGTAAACCGGGCTGTAGCGGGCTAACAGGACTCCGGTACTCAATGCGTGACATTTCCCCGAAGGGACAGACACAGGAACAAAGAAGGACACATGCCGGCCAGCCTAAGTGTTCCAGAGCAGTAGCAAGCTACCATGGCTCAGCGGTAACACTAGGAGACATTTCCCGGTAAGAGAGGCTACTAAAGATAAACAACTAGATAGTCAGATCCCACACATACCAAGCATTTCAATCATACACACAATATGCTCGATATGTGCAAATACAACGAAGCATCACAACATGACTCTATGACACAAGTACTTTATTTAAGGCTCA
The DNA here is from genome assembly GCF_002162155.2 of Triticum dicoccoides. NCBI lineage: Eukaryota > Viridiplantae > Streptophyta > Magnoliopsida > Poales > Poaceae > Triticum > Triticum dicoccoides. The sequence goes on along the minus strand of NC_041389.1, from coordinate 225,189,977 downwards.
GGGAGCCATACATAACATACACAGAGGAACGGGTCTCACGTCCCGACATTCAAGTCATACAGTCATACAAACCAGCAGCGGAAGTAACTTGTCTGAGTACAGACAACTAGTAAAATAAAAGAGGCTTGGAAAGCCTAGCTATACTACATGGTCCTTCACAAGCTCAGGATCACCACCTGGGCCTTTAGCCTACTCGTTGATGTCAATGTCTACATAGAACCCATCAGAAGGGGTTGCAGCGTCTTCTGTAAAAATGTAAATTATAGCAACATGAGTACAAAGGTACTCAGCAAGACTTACATCAGATCCTACATACATGCATATTATCAAGAAGGGTTGGTGGATTTATTGCAGCAAGCCAGCTTTGACTCTTGGCTAGACTATCCTACGATACTTCAACTTGAAATGGTTTTGCGCACACGAGTCCACTACTCACCACTTCAATACCCTACCGTGGGTTCGCCTCCGTTTTCCTACGGAAGAGCCACCCTCGGCACTCACACTTATCTTGAGGCTTTTAGTAGTTTCCATTTACTTGTCTATGAACTGTATAGGCAACCAAGTAGTCCTTTACCGCGGACGCGGCTATTCGAATAGATCATGTTAACCCTGCAGGGGTGTACTTCTTCATACATGCTCTCACCACTTACCGTCGTTTACACGACATGTACTCGGCAACCTTCAAGCGGAAGCCCAACGTGGGTGTCGGCCATGACCTACCTAATCACCTAAGTCTCTAGTCCAGGTTTATCGCCTATTCGGGTTCCATCCATGAGGAGATCCGGCCGAGGTATCGCTCACAGCCCCAAACGATGTGAACAGGGTTCCCGAGATACCTAACGGGTATTCGGTACACCGTGCCACGTACCTACCGCATCACAGCCCACCCCTACGGTCAGCGCTGTCCACGGCCTCCAGTATACTACAAACACCAGAAACTACTTGCAACTCCTGGACAGAGAACTAGGGTGACTAAGAAGTCGAGAGGGTCCATTGGTTTCGGGCCCAATGCATGGTAGTAGCTGAATCTTAAATCACACATACAGATCTCAGTGCTTAAGGTCGGCTTCAATGAAACAACCCACCATGTACTCCTACATGGCCTCTCATCGATACCTTTACCAAATCATGTTCACCACACCACTCTCATTACCGACATAATCATTTCACTCTAGCCCACCACCCAGATGAACCAGACCTGACCCGACTCTAAGCATAGCAGGCATAGCAAGGTAGGAACAACACATACATATGGCTCAATCAACTCCTACACATGCTAGTGGGTTTCATCTAGTTACTGTGGCAATGACAGGTTATGCAGAGGAAATGGGTTCAACTACCGTAGCACACAGCAGTTTGAATCGCGTTGTCTTAATGTAGTAAAAGAGAGCAGGAGCGAGAACATGGGATTGTATCGATATGATCAAATGGTTGGTTGCTTGCCTGATGGTTCGATGCACTGATACGGTTCTTCGATAGGGTAATCACGGTACTCCTCGGAGGCAGAAGCTGTCGCAAAGGACACCGATACACAACCATCACCAAACAATGTGCAACAATATGATGCATGCATGAAACATGGCAATATGAGTGTGTTGGGCTAATGCAACTAAGACCAGAAGGGTTTGAACCAATTTGAATCAAAGATTCAAATTTCAAACTCAAACATGGCCTTTTAAAGTGCTTTTCCTTGTTCTGCTTTAAACATCAATTTAACTTGTTTGATCATGCATGAAAATAGTACAGATGGATAGATTGGATTTTTCTGATCATTTTTCATATATAATTTGTCTGATTTGGAGTTACAGAATAAAAGTTATGAATTTTTGAAGTTTAAATTATATTCTGGAATTTCCTGATTTAATTTAAATCCAGAAATATATATATTGCGTCAGCATTGAGTAAGCATGACGTCAGCAGTCAACTGGGCTGGTCCGGGTCAAACCTGACGTGTGGGGCCCACACGTCAGTGACAGGGGGGTTAAACAGGGGTTAATTTAATCCTAATTAGAAGTTAGTGGCGCTGGGGCCCACTGTCAGTGTTAGGGGGGGTTAATTAAGCGGTGATTAGCACTAAGCTAATCACCTGACGGTTCGGGCCCACATGGCAGGGCTCAGGCGACGGGGCTCGCCGCCGGCGACCTCTGGACGCGGCGGAGTCTGCGCCACAGGCCACGGGGACGGCGTCTGAGAGCACCGGGGCGTAGCCCGGGCTCGTCCGCATCCAGGGGAGCAGATGGGAAGCCGCGGGGATGCCGGAGCTCGCCGGAGCGAAGCTCGGGGCGGCGGCCGGAGTTCGGCTTCGAGCGGAAATGGGCTGCGGGGCACGGGGAGGCCACCTGAGGGGCTCGGCGGCACCCTCGTGGCACTGGGAGCGCGAAGGGATGCTCGGTTTGGGCGGAGGCGGGCCGAGACGGCGACGGCGACATGGACGGCGGCGAGCGGCTTCGGCCGTGGTGGGGAGGAGGGCTACGGTGAGGGAACGAGGGGGAGAAGAGAGGGGAAACGGAGAGGGGCTCACAGCGAGACCAGCGAGCGCGAGGACGAGGTCGGGGATGCCCGGAAGCTCCCGAATCGACGGCGAGTACCCACGGCGGCCGGAGGCGAGGATGGCGACGG
>NC_041389.1:225078237-225187074 GCF_002162155.2 Triticum dicoccoides | reverse complement strand
GAGGAGGGGGAAGGCAGGCAGGCAGGCGAGCTGGTGGCGTGGCACGGTGGCGCGCGCGCGCGCCGGGCACGCTCCCTCCCTCTGTCGAGGACGAAGACGACAGGGGAGGGGGCGGCCTGGGCCGCCTGCTGGCTGGGCCGGCCTGCTGCTGCTGGGCCAGAGGCGCCAGGTAAGAGGCCCAGGTAAGGTTTCCCTCTTTTATTTATTTTTGTTTTCTAATTTCTGACATTTGTTTTGATTTAATTAAAATATTAAATCATTTTATCACCTTATGCCAATTTTTGCAGGAGCTAGATATATTATTCCAGAGCTCCTTTATAAATGGCATAATATTTTGGACCATATTTCATATATATAGAAATATATTTCCAATGCAAATATTTATCGAATTAATCCAAATGGCCAAAATAAATATCCATGAGCTCCTAAAAATATTGTTTTATTTTTATCTCTGTCCAATATTTTCAGAGAGCAACATGAGCATTTTCTTGGACCCTTTTGGAGAAATTTTTATTTGGGTCATTTTCAAAAATGATTCTGAGGGTTTCACAAATCCCCATTTCAGAATTAAATGGAATTTTAAACATGATGCACACACTCTGATGCATGACTAGCTAGGGTGTGACAATAATTATGAGATTATCTAGGCATGATCATGTATATATGCATCACGTCCATAACAAGTAGGCCGACTCCTGCCTGCATCTACTACTATTACTCCACACATCGACCGACTCCTGCCTGCATCTAGAGTATTAAGTTCATAAGAACAGAGTAACGCATTAAGCAAGATGACATGATGTAGAGGGATAAACTCAAGCAATATGATATAAACCCCATCTTGTTATCCTCGATGGAAACAATAAAATACGTGCCTTGTAACCCTTTCTGTCACTGGGTAAGGACACCGCAAGTTTTAACCCAAAGCTAAGCACTTCTCCCATGGCGAGAAAGATCAATCTAGTAGGCCAAACCAAACTGATAATTCGAAGAGACTTGCAAAGATAACTCAATCATACATAAAAGAATTCAGAGAAGATTCAAATATTATTCATAGATAAACTTGATCATAAACCCACAATTCATCGGATCTCGACAAACACACCGCAAAAAGAGTTTACATCGAATAGATCTCCACAAGAGAGGGGGAGAACATTGTATTGAGATCCAAAAAGAGAGAAGAAGCCATCTAGCTAATAACTATGGACCCGTAGGTCTGTGGTAAACTACTCACAACTCATCGGAGGGGCAAGGATGTTGATGTAGAAGCCCTCCATGATCGATTCCCCCTCCAGCAGAACGCCGGCGAAGGCTCCAAGATGGGATCTCGCGGATACAAAAGGTTACGGTGGTGGAAATTGTGTTTCGTGTTGCTCCTGGATGTTTTCGCGGTACGTAGGTATATATAGGAGGAAGAAGTACGTCGGTGGCCGCCCGAGGGGCCCACGAGACAGGGGGCGCGCCCTACAGGGGGGCGCCCTCCTATCTCGTGGGAGCCTCGGCAGCTTCTTGGCTTGCACTCCAAGTCCTCTGGATCACGTTTGTTCCAAAAATCATGCTCCCGAAGGTTTCATTTTGCTTGGACTCCATTTGATATTCCTTTTCTTCGAAATACTGAAATAGGCAAAAAAAACAGCAATATGGGCTGGGCCTCCGGTTAGTAGGTTAGTCCCAAAAATGATATGAATGTGTAAAATAAAGCTCATAAACATCCAAAAGGGGTAATATAATAGCATGGAACAATCAAAAATTATAGATACGTTGGAGACGTATCAATCTCAAGCAGGTACCTGAAGGTGGGTGACGACCTGTTCGTCCACCTTCCAGGGACGGCGGGCACCAGGGCTCTGGTCGAGGGAGAGGATTTTGATGACGAGGCACTTGCCGCCGCCGGGCTTGAGGTTGTCAACGAACCGAGCGCCGGTGGCGGTGGTTCTCAAGAGGAGCAGCTTCTCCGGGCCATGGGCGCCAGCTTCTGGAAGCTGCAGGCGCTCCACCGCGCTCGTCTGGACAAGGTGAAGTCCAGGGTAGCGGCGGCGGACAAGGCGGAGGCGGATCTTGAGGAACGCGTCACCAAGGCGCAGGCCTGGTTCTGCCAGGCCCACGAAGAGCTTAAGGCTGCCCAGGATCAGCTGGCCGAGCGCAAGCAGGAGCTTATCTTGAAGCAGGCCAACATCGAGAAGGCCCAGGAGGCGGCGAGCGAACAGGCCACCAGGGCCGAAGCCGCCCGACACCAGCACCATGCCGAGCTGAACTCCAAGGAGGAGGACCTCGTCGCTCGTGAGGCGGCGCTCGCCGCCACACGCCGCAACAAGGACGAGGAGGTCTAGAGGCTCGTCGCGCAGCGGACCCAAGAGCTGAAGCAGAGGCACAAAGAGGCACTCGATGCTCAAGCCCTGTCCCACGACGACAAGGTGAAGGAGCTGGAGGTGGAGCAGGACGGCCTGAAGAGCAGGGCCCAGGAGCTGGCAAAGGAGAAGGACACGCTCAACGGCGCCTTGACGGAGGCGCAGGCCATAGTCCTCGGCAAGGCCGAGCTACTCACCCAAGCCAATAGCTCCATCAACGACCTGAAGCTGAAGCTGGAGAGCCTCGAGGAGACGCTTTTAGAGGTCAGGGCCCGGGAGGAGACCCTGACCAATAATCTAGAGAAGGAGAGGCAGCTGCGGAAGAATGACGCCGCCAACCACGAGGATTTCGTGAAGGGTGAGAACCTCTAGATCGGCTGCCTCGCCGACGCTGCCCACAGGATCACCAAGAAGCTGGCTGCCATGGGGATGTCAAGCATGAGGTACACCCCAGAGCCAAACATGAGCCCCAACGCTAAGCTGACCCTGTTCTTTGAGGGCGTTCTTGGAGCCTTGGAGCAGTTTCGCTCTAACAGAGCAAACTCTCTGGCCAATGAGGCCCAGCAGCTTTGTCGGGGTGCCCTGACCAAGGTCCTCACCAAGGTGGTGATACGTCCATTTTGCATCATGCTTTTATATCGATATTTATTGCATTATGGGCTGTTATTACACATTATGTCACAATACTTATGGTTATTCTCTCTTATTTTACAAGGTCTACATAAAGAGGGAGAATGCCGGCAGCTGGGATTCTGGGCTGGAAAAGGAGCAAATATTGGAGACCTATTCCACACAGCTCCAAAAGTCCTGAAAATCCAAGAAAGTCATTTTTGGAATTAATGATAATATTGAGCGGAAGAAGTACCAGAGGGGGCCCACACCCTGGCCACGAGGGTGGGGGCCGCGCCCCTGCCTCGTGGGCCACCTGGCAGCCCTCCGGTGCCCATCTTCTGCTATATGAAGTCTTCTACCCTGAAAAAAAATCATAAGCAAGCTTTCGGGATGAAACTCCGCCGCCACGAGGTGGAACCTTTGTGGAACCAATCTAGGGCTCCGACGGAGCTGTTCTGCCGGGGAAACTTCCCTCCGGGAGGGGGAAATCATCACCATCATCATCACCAACAATCCTCTCATCGGGAGGGGGTCAATCTCCATCAACATCTTCACCAGCACCATCTCCTCTCAAACCCTAGTTCATCTCTTGTATCCAATCTTTGTACCCAAACCTCAGGTTGGTACCTGTGGGTTGCTAGTAGTGTTGATTACTCCTTGTAGTTGATGCTAGTTGGTTTATTTGGTGGAAGATCATTTGTTCAGATCCTTAATGCATATTAATACCCCTCTTATTATGAACATGAATATGCTTTGTGAGTAGTTACGCTTGTTCTCGAGGACATGGTGAAGTCTTGCTATTAGTAGTCATGTGAATTTGGTATTCGTTCGATATTTTGATGATATGTATGTTGTCTCTCCTCTAGTGGTGTTATGTGAACGTCGACTACATGACACTTCACCATTATTTGGGCCTAGAGGAAGGCATTGGGAAGTAATAAGTAGATGATGGGTTGCTAGAGTGACAGAAGCTTAATCCCTAGTTTATGCATTGCTTCGTAAGGGGCTGATTTGGATCCACTTGTTTCATGCTATGGTTAGGTTTACCTTAATACTTCTTTTGTAGTTGCGGATGCTTGCACTAGGGGTTAATCATAAGTGGGATGCTTGTCCAAGAAAGGGCAGTACCCAAGCACCGGTCCATCCACATATCAAATTATCAAAGTAATGAACGCGAATCATATGAATGTGATGAAAACTATCTTGACGATAATTCCCATGTGTCCTCGGGAGTGCTTTTCTCATTATAAGAACTTGTCCAGGCTTGCCCTTTGATACAAAAAGGATTGGGCCACCTTGCTGCACCTTACTTACTTTCATCGCTTGTTACCTGTTACAAATTATCCTATCACAAAACTATCTGTTACCTACAATTTCAGTGCTTGCAGAGAATACCTTACTGAAAACCGCTTGTCATTTCCTTCTGCTCCTCGTTGGTTTTGACACTCTTACTTATCGAAAGGACTACGATAGATCCCCTACACTTGTGGGTCATCAAGACTCTTTTCTGGTGCGGAGTGAAGCGCCTTTGGTAAGTGGAACTTGGTAAGGAAAAATTTAAATAGTGTGCTGAAATTTACTGTCACTTGTTACTATGGAATATAATCCTTTGAGGGGCTTGTTTGGGGTATCTTCACCCCAACCAGTAGAGCAAAGAGTTTCTCCTCAACCTATTGAACCTACTGAAAATGTTTACTTTGAAATTCCTTCGGGTATGGTGGAGAAACTTCTAGCTAATCCCTTTGCAGGAGATGGAACATTGCATCCCGATTTACACCTTATCTATGTGGGTGAAGTTTGTGGATTATTTAAACTTGCAGGTATGCACGATGATGTTATTAAGAAGAAGGTATTCCCTTTATCTTTGATGGGAGACACATTGACATGGTATAGGCTATGTGATGATATGGGATCCTGGGACTATAAACGATTGAAATTGGAATTTCACCAGAAGTTTTATCCTATGCATCTTGCTCATCGTGATCGCAATTATATATATAATTTTTGGCCTCGCGAAGGAGAAAGTATAGCTCAAGCTTGGGGGAGGCTTAAGTCAATGTTATATTCATGCCCCAATCATGAGCTCTCAAGAGAAATGATAATTCAAAACTTATATGCTCGGCTTTCTCTCAACAATCGCTCCATGCTTGATACTTCTTGTGCTGGGTCTTTTATGATGAAGACTATTGAATTCAAATGGGATTTATTGGAAAGAATTAAACGCAACTCTGAAGATCGGGATTCCGACGATGGTAAGGAGTCAGGTATGACACCTAAGTTTGATTGTGTTAAATCTTTTATGGATACCGATGCTTTTCATGGATTTACCACTAAATATGGACTTGACTCTAAGATAGTAGCTTCTTTCTATGAATCATTTTCTACTCACGTTGATCTCCCTAAGGAGAAGTGGTTTATATAATCCCCCTACTAAAGTAAAAGTAGTTGCAACTATTACAATTGAAGAAAAGACTATCACTTATAATGATCCTATTGTTCCTACTACTTATATTGAGAAACCACCTTTCCCTGTTAGAATAAGGATCATGCTAAAGCTTCAACTGTGGTTCGTAAGAGTAATACTAGAACATATACACCTCCTGAGAAAATTAAAGTTGAACCTAGTATTGCTATGGTTAAAGATCTCTTGGATGATAATATTGATGTGCATGTTATTTATTTCTATGAACAAGCTGCTAGAATCGCTAGACCTGATGCTAAGGCACATAGACCTGTTTTAGGCATGCCTGTTATTTCTATTAAGATAGGAAATCATTGTTATCATGGCTTATGTGATATGGGTGCTAGTGCTAGTGCAATACCTCATTCCTCATATGAAGAACTTATGCATGACATTGCACTTGCTGAGATATAAGATATTGATGTTACAATTAAGCTTGCCAATAGAGATACTATTTCACCAATTGGGATTGTTAGAGATGTTGAAGTCTTGTGTGGGAAAGTTAAATATCCTGCTGATTTTCTTGTTCTTGGTTCCCCACAAGATGACTTTTGTCCCATTATATTTGGTAGACCCTTCTTGAATATTGTTAATGCTAGAATAGATTGCGAAAAGGATGTTGTTACGATTGGCTTAGGAGATATGTCTCATGAGTTTAATTTCGCTAAATATCGTAGACAACCCCATGATAAAGAATTGCCTAGTAAGGATGAAATTATTGGTCTTGCTTCTATTGCCATGCCTCCTACAGATCCTTTAGAACAATATTTGCTAGACCATGAAAATGATATGTTTATGAATGAAAGAAGGGAAATGGATGAAGTATTCTTTAAACAGGGACCTGTTTTGAAACACAACTTGCCTGTTGAAATTCTAGGGGATCCTCCACCACCCAAGGGTGATCCTGTGTTTGAGCTTAAACCATTAGCTGATACTCTTAAATATGCTTATCTTGATGAAAAGAAGATATATCCTGTTATTATTAGTGCCAACCTTTCAGAGCAGGAAGAGGAAAGATTATTGAAAACTCTGAAGAAGCACCGTGCTGCTATTGGATATACTCTTGATGATCTTAAGGGCTTTAGTCCCACTCTATGCCAACACAAAGTAAAATTGGAGGAAGACGCCAAACCAGTCATTGATCACCAATGATGATTAAATCCTAAGATGAAGGAAGTGGTAAGAAAAGAAATACTAAAGCTCCTCGAGGCAGGTATAATTTATCCCGTTGCTGAGTAAGTGGGTAAGTCATGTCCATTGTGTCCCTGAGAAGGGAGGTATTACTGTTGTTCCTAATGATAAAGATGAATTGATCCTGCAAAGAATTATTACAGGTTACAGGATGGTAATTGATTTCCGCAAATTAAATAAAGCTACTAAAAAGATCATTACCCTTTACCTTTTATTGATCAAATGCTAGAAATATTATCCAAACATGCACATTTTTGCTTTCTAGATGGTTACTCTGGTTTCTCTCAAATACCTGTGTCAGCGGAGGATCAAGAAAAGACCACTTTTACTTGCCCTTTTGGTACCTTTGCTTATAGACGTATGCCTTTTGGTTAATGTAATGCACCTGCTACCTTTCAAAGATGCATGATGGTTGTATTCTCTGGCTTTTGTGAAAAGATTTGTGAGGTATTCATGGAATATCCATTTATGGATCCTCTTTTGATGATTTCTTGAGCAACCTTGAACGAGTTTTGCAGAGATGCGAAGATACTAGTCTTGTTTTGAATTGGGAAAAGTTCCACTTTATGGTTAATGAAGGCATTATCTTGGGGCATAAAATTTCTGAGAAAGGTATTAAAGTTGATAAAGCTAAAGTTGATGCTATTGAAAAGATGCCGTGTCCCAAGGACATTAAAGGTATAAGAAGTTTCCTTGGTAATGTCGGTTTTTATAGGAGGTTCATTAAGGACTTTTCTAAAATTTCTAGGCCTCTCACTAATTTATTGCAAAAAGATATTCCTTTTGTCTTTGATGAGGATTGTGTAGAAGCATTTGGAATACTTAAGAAAGCTTTGATTTCCACACCTATTGTTCAGCCACCTGATTGGAATTTACCCTTTGAAATTATGTGTGATGCTAGTGATTATGCTGTAGGTGTTGTTCTAGGACAAAGAGTTGATAAGAAACTAAATGTTATTCAATATGCTAGTAAAACTCTAGACAGTGCTCAGAGAAACTATGCTACTACTGAAAAAGAATTCTTAGCAGTTGTATTTGCTTGTGATAAGTTCAGACCTTATATTGTTGATTCTAAAGTAACTATTCACACTGATCATGCTGCTATTAAATATCTTGTGGAAAAGAAAGATGCCAAACCTAGACTTATTAGATGTGTTCTCTTGCTCCAAGAATTTGATTTGCATATTATTGATAGAAAGTGAGCTGAGAACCCCGTTGCAGACAACTTGTCTAGGTTAGAGAATGTTCTTGATGACCCACTACCTATTGATGATAGCTTTCTTGATGAACAATTAGCTGTCATAAATGCTTCTCGTACTGCTCCATGGTATGCTGATTATGCTAATTACATTGTTGCTAAATTCATACCACCTAGTTTCACATACCAGCAAAAGAAAAAGTTCTTCTATGATTTAAGACATTACTTCTGGGATGAACCACACCTTTATAAAGGAGTAGATGGTGTTATTAGACGTTGTGTACCTGAGCATGAACAGGAACAGATCCTAGACAAGTGTCAGTCCGAGGCATATGGAGGACACCACACTGGAGATAGAACTGCACATAAGGTATTGCAATCCAGTTTTTATTGGCCTACTCTCTTCAAAGATGCACGTAAGTTTGTCTTGTCTTGCGATGAATGTCAAAGAATTGGTAATATTAGTAGACGTCAAGAAATGCCTATGAACTATTCTCTCGTTATTGAACCATTTGATGTTTGGGGCTTTGATTATATCGGACAGTTTCCTCCCTCTAATGGGTATACACATATTTTAGTTGCTGTCGATTACATTACTAAGTGGGTAGAAGCTATTCCAACTAGTAGCGCTGATCATAACACCTCTATTAAGATGCTTAAAGAAGTTACTTTTCCGAGGTTTGGAGTCCCTAGATACTTAATGACTGATGTTGGTTCACATTTTATTCATGGTGCTTTTCGTAAAATGCTTGCTAAGTATGATGTTAATTATAGAATTGCATCTGCATATCACCCCCAGTCTAGCGGTCAAGTAGAATTGAGTATTAGAGAGCTTAAACAATAGATCTAGAAAGAATTGGTCCAAGAAACTTGATGATGCATTATGGGCTTATAGAACTGCATATAAGAATCCTATGGGTATGTCTCCATATAAAATGGTCTATGGAAAAGCATGTCACTTACCTCTCGAACTAGAACATAAGGCATATTGGGCCATTAAAGAGCACAATTATGATTTCAAACCTGCCGGTGAGAAGAGGTTATTTGACATTAGCTCACTTGATGAATGGAGAACCCAAGCCTATGAGAATGCCAAATTGTTTAAAGAAAAAGTTAAAAGATGGCATGACAAGAGGATACAAAAGCGTGAGTTTAACATAGGTGATTATGTGTTGCTATTCAACTCTCGTTTAAGATTTTTTGCAGGAAAACTTCTCTCTAAATGGGAAGGCCCTTACGTTATCGAGGACGTCTATCATTCCGGTGCCATAAAAATCAACAACTTCGAAGGCACGAATCCGAAGGTGGTAAACGGTCAAAGAATCAAACATTATATATCAGGTAGTTCTATAAATGCTGAGACTAATATTATTGAAACCGTAACCCCGGAGGAATACATAAGGGACACTTTCCAGAACGTTTCAGACTCCGAAAAGGAATAGGTATATGGTACGGTAAGTAAACCGACTCCAAAACAGTTCTAATAGCAATTTTTCTCCGTTTTGGAATATTTAAGAAAATAGGAAAATAAGAAGTAGTCCGGCAAAGACACGAGGCGTCTACGAGGGTGGAGGGCGTGCCCTACCCCCCTGGGCGCGCCCCCTGCCTCGTGTGCACCTCGTATGCTCTCCGTACTCTATTTTCTTGCACGATACTTCTTTCGGTCGGTAAAAATTCATTATATAATCTCCCGAAGGTTTTGACCACCGTATCACACAAATATCCTCTGTCTTTGTCTTGAGCTGTTTCTGCTGCAGATTAGAGCAATATGTCATCCCAGGATTCGAAGGGAGAAAACTATGTGGCTGATTACCTAGCAGACCCTAAGGTCTAAGGGGACTTGGAGCATCATGGCTGGACTACTGAAGAAGTAGAAGACTATGAGCCTAAAGGAAAGGAGGAGACGAGCTCAGACGAAGATGAAGCCCCATTACCTCAACCTGGGGACATGCATGTGGAGTTTAAAAAGTCAAGCCTCCCTGATAGAGCGAAGAAACCAAAGATCGAGTTTATTCCTTTTCGTCTCTTGCAGGAAAACAAACAGGAACTATGCAAAAGGATGTTAAGCCTTGAGCAGGAGATCGATGATTTGAGGGAGCAAAATTCCATTCTCAAGTGCAAATTAAGGAAGAAGCCTACATCGTCAACAACTCCATCATCACCAACTCCGAAGAAGGAGACATAATCACATGGGTATGGGCACTCCCCTTGGCAACTGCCAAGCTTGGGGGAGTTGCCCCAATATCGTATCACCATCACACTCCTATCTTTACCGTTTTTCTTAGTTCGATCCTTTTGGTAATATCTGGATCTAGTAGAATAAAGTTTTGGCATGAATTAGTTTTGAGTTTTGCTTTGTGATCCCTCTATGTAATCGAGTCCGTGAGCTATATATAATAAAGATTAGTGTTGAGTCAAGGGCTTTGCTATCTTGCTATGATCTTGAGTGCATAAAATAATAAAAGAGTTCATATTGATCTTATAGATAGTAATGACTTCACATATAAAGAGTATGATGATTAAAAGTTGTTGAGAGTTGGCAAACATTATTTTGGTCATCTTTGCAATTAATAAGAAGTAATAAAGAAAGAGAGGTCTCACATATAAATACACTATCTTGGACATCTTTTATGATTGTGAGCACTCATTAAAGTATGACATGCTAAAGAGTTGATGTTGGACAAGGAAGACAACGTAATGGGTTATGTTTTCTCACATCTCAGTTAAAGTATATTGTCATGGATCATTCAAACATGTTGAGCTTGCCTTCCCCCCTCATGCTAGCCAAATTCCTTGCACCAAGTAGAGATACCACTTGTGCTTCCAAATATCCTTAAACCCAGTTTTCGCCATGAGAGTCCACCATATCTACCTATGGATTGAGTAAGATCCTTCAATTAAGTTGTCATGTTGCATGCAATAAAAATTGCTCTCTAAATATGTATGACTTATTAGTGCGGAGAAAATAAGCTTTGTACGATCTTGTGATATGGAAGTAATAAAAGCGACGGATTGCATAATGAAGGTTCATATCACAAGTGGCAATATAAAGTGACGTTCTTTTGCATTAAGATTTCGTGCATCCAACCATAAAAGATCATGACAACCTCTGCTTCCCTCTGCGAAGGGCCTATCTTTTACATTATGCAAGAGTCAAGGTGATCTTCACCTTTCCCTTTTTCATTTTATCCTTTGGCAAGCACCTCACGTTGGGAAGATCCTGATATATATGTCCAATTGGATGTAAGTTAGCATGAACTATTATTGTTGACATTACCCTTGAGGTAAAAGGTTGGGAGGCAACACTATAAGCCCCTATCTTTCTCTGTGTCCGATTAAAACTCCATAACCATAAGTATTGCGTGAGTGTTAGCAATTGTGAAAGACTAAATGATAGTTGAGTATGTGGACTTGCTGAAAAGCTCTTTTGTTGACTCTTTCCTATGTTATGATAAATTGCAATTGCTTCAATGACTGAGATTATAGTTTGTTGGTTCTCAATGAAGTTTCTGAATCATACTTGACATTGTGAATAGATTGTTACTTGAGCATAACAAATCATATGACAAAATTTATATATGTTGCTGTTATAAGAATGATCATGATGTCCTCATGTCCGTATTTTATTTTAGCTACACCTCTATCCCTAAACATGTGGACATATGTAGGACCTTGAGAAGAGGTGTCTAGAGGGGGGTGATTAGACACTAAGTATCAAAGTTGCAGTTTTTAACTTCTTTAAGTTTAAGTGGAGTTTAGGCACAGGTTTAACATTCACAATACATAACAAGCAAGCATGCAAAGAGTATATGAGCAGCGGAAAGTAAAGCATGCAACTTGCTACAATGTAAAGGGAAGGGTTTTGGAGGATTCAAACGCAATTGGATACACGGATTTTTTGGCGTGGTTCCGATAGGTGGTGCTATCGTACATCCACGTTGATGGAGACTTCAACCCACGAAGGGTAACAGTTCCGCGAGTCCACGGAGGGCTCCACCCACGAAGGGTCCACGAAGAAGCAACCTTAACTATCCCACCATGGCCATCGCCCACGAAGGACTTGCCTCACTAGCGGTAGATCTTCACGAAGTAGGCGATCTCCTTGCCCTTACAAAGTCTTTGGTTCAACTCCACAATCTTGTCGGAGGCTCCCAAGTGACAACTAGCCAATCTAGGAGACACCACTCTCCAAGAAGTAACAAATGGTGCGTTGATGATGAACTCCTTGCTCTTGTGCTTCAAATGATAGTCTCCCCAACACTCAACTCTCTCTCATAGGATTTGGATCTGGTGGAAAGAAGATTTGAGTGGAAAGCAACTTGGGGAAGGCTAGAGATCAAGATTCATATGGTAGGAATGGAATATCTTGGCCTCAACACATGAGTAGGTAGTTCTCTCTCAGAAAATGTATGCTGGAAGTGTAGGTTCAGTCTGATGGCTCTCTCTATGAATGAAGAGGAGGTGGAGGGGTATATATAGCCTCCACACAAAATCTATCCGTTACACACAATTTACCAAACTCGGTAGGACCGATTCAACAGACTCGGTCGGACCAATTTAGTAAACCTAGTGACCGTTAGGATTTTCGGTGGGACCGACATGCAACTCGGTAAGACCGATATGGTTAGGGTTAGGGCATAACGTAATCTCGGTAAGACCGATTGCACAAACTCGGTGGGACCAATTTTGGTAATAAGTTTTCCAGAAAGTTGGTCAGGCAAAATCGGTTGGACCGATTACACAAAATTGGTGGGACCGATTTTGGTAATAAGTTAACCAGGAGGTTTGCATTGTAATCTCGGTAGTACCGATTGCTCAAAATCGGTGAGACCGATTTTGGTAATGGACATACACAGAGAGATTACAATCCCATCTCGGTGAGACCGAGATCCCTATCGGTGTGACTGATTTGCCTAGGGTTTGTGGCAGTGGCTATGACATCTGAACTCGGTGGCGCCGGATAGAAAGAATCAGTGGGGCCAAGTTTGACTTTAGGTATAGGACATATGTGTGGGAGTGGGAAAGTAGTTGAGGGTTTTGGAGCATATCAAAATGTAAAATGAAGAGTCTTGAGCTTGAAGCTTGAGCCAATCCTTTGTTCTTAGCATTTGAAGGAGTTCCCACATCCTTTAGTCCATGCCACTCCGTTGTTGAACTTATCTGAAACATACTAGATAAAAGTGTTAGTCCAACAAGAGATATGTTAACATTAATTACCAAAACCACCTAGGGAGCACTTGTGCTTTCAACATATTTTTCGATTTCGACTTGCGCTTGAGGACAAGCGAGGTCTAAGCTTGGGGGAGTTGATACGTCCATTTTGCATCATGCTTTTATATCGATATTTATTGCATTATGGGCTGTTATTACACGTTATGTCACAATACTTATGGCTATTCTCTCTTATTTTACTAGGTTTACATAAAGAGCGAGAATGCCGACAGCTGGGATTCTGGGCTGGAAAATGAGCAAATATTGGAAACCTATTCTGCACAGCTCCAAAAGTCCTGAAACTCCATGAAAGTCATTTTTGGAATTAATGATAAATATTGAGCGGAAGAAGTACCAGAGGGGGCCCACACCCTAGCCACGAGGGTGGGGGCGCGCCCAGGAATATTGAGCGGAAGAAGTACCAGAGGGGGCCCACACCCTAGCCACGAGGGTGGGGGCGTGCCCTACTCCCCTGGGCGCGCCCCCTGCCTCGTGGGCCACCTGGCAGCCCTCCGGTGCCCATCTTCGGCTATATGAAGTCTTCTACCCTGAAAAAAATCATAAGCAAGCTTTCGGGATGAAACTCCGCCGCCACAAGGTGGAACCTTGGCGGAACCAATCTAGGGCTTCGGCAGAGCTGTTCTACGGGGGAAACTTCCCTCCGAGAGGGGGAAATCATTACCATCATCATCACCAATGATCCTCTCATCGGGAGGGGGTCAATCTCCATCAACATATTCACTAGCACCATCTCCTCTCAAACCCTAGTTCATCTCTTGTATCCAATCTTTGTACCCAAACCTCAGATTGGTACCTGTGGGTTGCTAGTAGTGTTGATTACTCCTTGTAGTTTATGCTAGTTGGTTTATTTGGTGGAAGATCATATGTTCAGATCCTTAATGCATATTAATACCCCTCTGATTATGAACATGAATATGCTTTGTGAGTAGTTACGTTTGTTCCTGAGGACATGGGTGAAGTCTTGCTATTAGTAGTCATGCGAATTTGGTATTCATTCGATATTTTGATGAGATGTATGTTGTCTCTCCTCTAGTGGTGTTATGTGAATGTCTACTACATGACACTTCACCATTATTTGGGCCTAGAGGAAGGCATTGGGAAGTAATAAGTAGATGATGGGTTGCTGGAGTGACAGAAGCTTAATCCCTAGTTTATGCGTTGCTTCGTAAGGGGCTGATTTGGATCCACTTGTTTCATGCTATGGTTAGGTTTACCTTAATACTTCTTTTGTAGTTGCGGATGCTTGCACTAGGTGTTAATCATAAGTGGATGCTTGTCCAAGAAAGGACAGTACCCAAGCACCAGTCCACCCACATATCAAATTATCATAGTAACGAACGCGAATCATATGAACATGATGAAAACTAGCTTGACGATAATTCCCATGTGTCCTCGGGAGCACTTTTCTCATTATAAGAACTTGTCCAGGCTTGTCCTTTGCTACAAAAAGGATTGGGCCACCTTGCTGCACCTTATTTACTTTCATTGCTTGTTACCCGTTACAAATTATCCTATCACAAAACTATAAGTTACCTACAATTTCAGTGCTTGCAGAGAATACCTTAGTGAAAACTGATTGTCATTTCCTTCTGCTCCTCGTTGGGTTCGACACTCTTACTTATCGAAAGGACTACGATAGATCCCCTACACTTGTGGGTCATTAGGTGGCGTACTGGAACCCCAACCTCGACTTCGCTGCCGCGCTGGAGAGCTTGCCGGAGGGTGTGGACCTCACGCCGCTCGAGGAGCGTATCAAGCCCATCATCAGCCGTTTCGATGGAATCGAGAGCGTGGAGGGCTAGCGCCGGGACTAGGCACCCCGTTTCTCATCGCCGCTGCAGGTTCACTACCAAGACAAATTCTATCTTTAGTTAGAACCACAACAACAATTGATGTAATATAACTCTGCAGTACTCTAAAATGATGCATGTTGTTTTGCAATTCGATCTTTATCTGTATGTCCACCCTACGTTAGTTGGGTAGGCTTGCAGGCGCGTAAATCCAAGCTGCGGTGCCTCGAGGATGGATCCTCAAGAGCCTGCCGGGTGTGCTTGCTGCCAGGCGGACCACCTTACCGTTCTCAGCGCGGCCGCTTGAACTGTCGAGCGGACTCAAGACAGAACGAGAGCGTTGCCAACAGCGGAAGGCCACCCTGCCGTTCTCGACGCAGCCGCTCAAACTATTGAGCAGACCCGAAACAGAACCAGGGCGTTTCCAATAGTGGAAGGGCCCCATCGTGTGCAGGTTTCTCATACAGAGGGAAAGATCTCCAAGGAGAATAATCGTATATAAAAAGAAATGCTCAAAGTTTGCGTGACTTAGCTTTTCTGTCGCCGCGCGAGCGTTCGCTGTCTCCGCAGATGATGTCGCCCATTCGATCGCCTTCTTCCTTGGAAGCCATGGCGATGAAGGACTGCTAGACTAGCTGCTAGACCGGATTCTCATAACTACGCCCCCTACCTGGCGCGCCAAAGATGTTAGTGGGAACGACACCTATGGGATCACTGGAATCCCTACTACGGTCGACGAGTGCGGAGTTGTGAAAAGAGCGGGTCCAGGAGCCAGCACACAGATCGTTTACCCAGGTTTGGGCCGCGAGAATGCGTAATACCCTAGTCCTGCTTTGGTGTGTATTCGAGTGTTCTTGAGCTAGCTATGGTGCGTGACTTGCTCAAAAGAGCTGAATCCCCCTGCAGTACGTCTCGAGCCTCCTTTTATAGAGAAAAGGGGATGCCACAGTGGCACACAAGAGGTGGAAAGAAGATGAGGTGGCTGAGTCTATCCTCTGGCAGCGTTGGACAAACACATTTAATGCGCTGCTGACGTGCCCTTCTTGCTGTCGCCACTTCGCCTTGCTGCGACACGCGTCCGGGCCAGCGCGGCGTGCAGCGCCATGTAGGCTGGCAGGCTGCTGAGCTGGCGCGGTGCCAGTGTCTTCACGAAGATTTGCATGCCACCACGCAGGTGCTTGCTAAGCTGGTCTAGAGGCCGCATGTTGCCACGCAGGTGCACGCCCAGCTGGCTGGGCTGGCAGCTGCATGGGACGGCAGTGGAGTCTTGGCAGGTGCGGTCCTGGCCACGGCCCCGCTGATGTCTTTGGCAAGGGTCTTGCTGGGGGCCCCGGCAAGGGTCTTTCCGTGGCATCGTGGTCGTCCCCGGCAAGGATCTTGCCGGAGGTCTCATGGATTTCCTTGGCAAGGATCTTGCCAAGGATCATCGTCTTCTGGTCCTCATCTGATCATGCGTGTTTATGATCTTCACGAAGATCTGCATGCCATCACGGAGGCGCCTCCCGAGCCTTGGTTCCAATGTGGTTGATGGCGTTGGAACCCTGGGGCTCAAGGGTGGCGCGCTTTGCTGGTGTTGGGCAAGTTGCCCCGGTAAGGCTCTTGCCGGGGCCGCGGAGGCCGCCTCGGCAAGGGTCTTGCCGGGGGAGTCTGCCCCGTCCTCTTGCTCCTTGCCTCTCTATCTTAGTGTTGCTTTGATCGTCTTGTTGTGTTCGTTTCCCTCCTTTGCCCTGCTAAGTGTGGCCACGGGGGCAGCTCTGACTGCCCGTGCACAAGTAAAGGGGTACAAAAGAGAGCCCCTATTTTTGTACACTGACACGAAGGCTGTTAATGGGCAATGAATAAAACATTATATCTCATGTACGCCCATTAATGTTGAAAGTAATGTTATCCAAACTTTAACACCAGAAGAACACATAAAAGAGTCCTTCCAGAACACTCCAGAATCATGAAAATAAGGAGGTACGTGATACGGTAAGTAAGAGGACTCCGAAAAATCTGCATAAGAGGACTCCGAAAAATCTGCAAACATATTTTTTGTCAGTTTTGGAATATTTAGAAAATTAGGAAAATAAGAAACTTCCAGGAAGCGTACCCTGGTGGGCACAAGACACCAGGGCGCGCCTCGCTAGGTGGGTTGTGCCCACTGAGGGAGTCCTTGATTAAGGTGTCCTCGGACAGCCGGACTATATACTTTGGTCGGACTGTTGGACTATGAAGATACAAGATTGAAGACTTCGTCCCGTGTCTGGATGGGACTCTCCTTTGCATGAAAGGCAAGCTTGGATATTCGGATATGTAGATTTCCTTCTCTGTAACCGACTTTGTGTAACCCTAGCCCCCTCCGGTGTCTATATAAACCGGAGGGTTTATTCCGTAGGACAAGAACAATCATAATCATAGGCTAGCTCCTAGGGTTTAGTGATACGTCTCCAACACATCTATAATTTTTGATTGTTCCATGCTATTATATTACCCCCTTTGGATGTTTATGGGCTTTATTTTACACATTTATATCGTTTTTGGGACTAACCTACTAACCGGAGGCCCAGCCCGTATTGCTGTTTTTTTTCCTATTTCAGTATTTCGAAGAAAAGGAATATCAAACGAAGTCCAAATGGAATGAAACCTTCGGGAGCGTGATTTTTGGAACGAACGTAATCCAGGGGACTTGGAGTGCAAGTCAAGAAGCAGCCGAGGCGGCCACGAGAGGATAGGGCGCCCCCCTGTCTCGTGGGCCCCTCGGGCGGCCACCGACGTACTTCTTCCTCCTATATAAGCCTACGTACCCCGAAAACATCCACGGAGCCGACGAAACACAATTTCCACTGCCATAACCATCTATATCCGCGAGATCCCATCTTGGAGCCTTCGCCGGCGCTCCGCCGAAGGGGGAATCGACCACGGAGGGCTTCTACATCAACACCATAGCCCCTCCGATGAGTTGTGAGTAGTTTACCACAGACCTTCGGGTCCATAGTTATTAGCTAGATGGCTTCTTCTCTCTTTTTGGATCTCAATACAATGTTCTCCTCCTCTCTTGTGGAGATCTATTCAATGTAAACTCTTTTTGCAGTGTGTTTGTCGAGATCCGATGAATTGTGGGTTTATGATCAAGTTTATCTATGAGAAATATTTGAATCTCCTTTGAATTATTTTATGTATGATTGAGTTATCTTTGCAAGTCTCTTCGAATTATCAGTTTGGTTTGGCCTACTAGATTGATCTTTCTTGCCATGGGAGAAGTGCTTAGCTTTGGGTTCAATCTTGCGGTGTCCTTACCCAGTGACAGAAAGGGTTGCAACGCACGTATTGTATTGTTGCCATTGAGGATAAAAAGATGGGGGTTATATCATATTGCATGAGTTTATCCCTCTACATCATGTCATCTTTCTTAATGCGTTACTCTGTTCTTTATGAACTTAATACTCTAGATGCAGGCAGGAGTCGGTCGATGTGTGGAGTAACAGTAGTAGATGCAGGTAGGAGTCGGTCTACTTGTTGCGGACGTGATGCCTATATACATGATCATGCCTAGATGATCTCATAATTATTCGCTTTTCTATCAATTGCTCGACAGTAATTTGTTCACCCACCATAATACTTATGCTATCTTGAGAGAAGCCTCTAGTGAACCCTATGGCCCCCAGGTCTATCTGTTATCATATTTGCTTCGAGTCTACTTTTATTTGCATCTTTACTTTTTGCATCTATATTATAAAATACCAAAAATATATTTATCTTATCATACTATCTCTATCAGATCTCACTTTTGCAAGTGGCCGTGAAGGGATTAACAGCCCCTTTATTGCATTGGTTGCGAGTTCTTTGTTTGTTTGTGTAGGTGCGTGGGACTTTTGAGGAGCCTCCTTCTGGATTGATACCTTGGTTCTCAAGGAAAACCAACGCAAGCTCAAGACGTAGCAAGAAGGATTTCTGGCACCGTTGTCGGGGAGGTCTTCGCTCAAGTCAATACATACCAAGTACCCATCACAAACTCATCTTCCTTGCATTTACATTATTTGCCATTTGCCTCTCGTTTTCCTCTCCCCCACTTCACCCTTGCCGTTTTATTCTCCCTCTCTTTTCGCTTGCCTTTTTATGTGTGCTTGTGTGTTGGATTACTTGTTGCCATGGCACAAGATAATACCAAATTGTGTGATTTCTTGAATACCAATAATAATGATTTCCTTAGTACTCCGATTGTTCCTCTTAATGATGTTGAGTCCTGTGAAATCAATACTGCTTTGCTGAATCTTGTTATGAAAGATCAATTCGCCGGCCTTCCTAGTGAAGATGCTGCTACTCATCTAAACAACTTTGTTGATTTATGTGATATGCAAAAGAAGAAAGATACGGATAAAGATATTGTTAAATTGAAGTTATTTCCGTTTTCACTTAGAGATCGTGCCAAAGTTTGGTTTTCGTCTTTGCCTAAAAATAGTATTGATTCTTGGAACAAGTGCAAATATGCTTTTATCTCTAAGTATTTTCCTCCCGCTAAGATTATCACTCTTAGGAATGTTATTATGAATTTTAAACAACTTGATCATGAGCATGTTGCCCAATCTTGGGAAAGAATGAAATTGATGATTTGCAATTGCCCTACTCATGGTTTGAATTTATGGATGATCATACAAAAATTTTATGCTGGTTTGAACTTTGCTTCTAGAAATCTCTTAGATTCGGCCGCGGGAGGCACGTTTATGGAAATCACGTTAGGAGATGCTACAAAACTTCTTGATAATATTATGGCTAATTATTCTCAATGGCACACCGAAAGATCTTCTATTAAAAAAGTGCATGCTATAGAAGAAATCAATGTTTTGAGTGGAAAGATGGATGAACTTATGAAGTTGTCTGCTACTAAAAATACTCCTCTTGATCCCAATGATATGCCTTTGTCTACTTTGATTGAGAATAATAATGAATCTATGGATGTGAATTTTGTTGGTAGGAATTGTTTTGGAAACAATGCTTATAGAGGAAACTTTAATGCTAGACAGTTCCCTAGTAATCCCTCTAATAATTATGGAAATTCCTACAATAATTCTTATGGTAATTTTAATAAGATGCCCTCTGATTTTTAGAATAGTTTGAAAGAATTTATGATTTCTCAAAAGACTTTTAATGCTTTGCTTGAAGAAAAATTGCTCAAAGTTGATGATTTGGCTAGGAACGTTGATAGACTTTCGCTTGATATTGATTCTCTTAAACTTAGATCTTCTCCTCCTAAGCATGATATCAATGAGTCTCTTAAAGCAATGAGAATTTCCATTGATGAGTGCAAGGAAAGAACTGCTAGATTGCGTGCTAAGAAAGATTGCTTTGTAAAGGCGTGTTCTTCTAGTTTCAATGAAAAATAATGATGAAGGTCTTAAAGTTATTGATGTGTATCCTATTAGATGTTTGTTTTGCAATATGAATCTTGATAATTATGGGACTGATGATGAGTCAACTTTACCTAGATGGTGTCCCAAGAATTCGGAGTTTTTAGATCTTGATGCTAAATTTGGTAAAAGTGGGATTGGAGAGGTCATGACTTTAAATAGTATTGAACCCACTATTTCGGATTTCAAGGAATTTGATTATGATAATTGTTCTTTAGAAGGTTGTATTTCCTTGTTGCAATCCGTTGTTAATTCTCCTCATGCTTATAGTCAAAATAAAGCTTTTACCAAACATATCGTTGATGCCTTGATGCAATCTTATGATGAAAAACTTAATTTGGAAGTTTCTATACCTATAAAACTTAATGAGCGGGAACCTACTATAAAGATTAGAATTAAAGATCATGAGTGTTTTGCTTTGTGTGATTTGGGTGCTAGTGTTTCCACGATTCCGAAAACTTTATGTGATATTCTAGGTTTCCATGATCTTGATGATTGCTCTTTAAATTTGCACCTTGCGGATTCCACCATTAAAAAGCCAATGGGAAGGATCAATCATGTTCTTATTGTTGCAAATAGAAATTTGGTACCCGTGGATTTTATTGTTCTTGATATAGATTGCAATCTTTCTTGCCCTATTATTCTTGGTAGACGTTTCCTTAGAACAATTGGTGCGATTATTGATATGAAGGAAGGGAATATTAGATTCCAATTTCCATGAAAGAAAGGCATGGAGCACTTTCCAAGAAAGAAAGTCAAATTACCTTATGAATCCATCATGCAAGCTACTTATGAATTTAGTGCCAAAGATGGCACTACTTAGATCTATCTTCGCTTTTATGCCTAGCTAGGGGCGTTAAACGATAGCGCTAGTTGGGAGCCAACCCAATTTTTTTTGTATTTTTTGTTTTTGTTCCTGTTTAGTAATAAATCTTGCATCTACCTTCTGTTTAGATGTGTTTTTATCTTTTAATTAGTGTTTGTGCCAAGTAGAACCTATAGGATAACCTATGATGATAGTTGATTTGATTCTGCTGAAAAACAGAAACTTTACGCGCATGAATTTAGTTTTGTTAAATCACAGAAACGTGATTTTGCGTTGCTTATTTTTGCTGCTGATCAACAGACAAATTGTCCAGGACTTCCTATTTTTGTAGGAGTTTTAGAGTTCCAGAAGTTTGCGTTAGTTACAGATTGCTACAGACTGTTCTGTTTTTTGACAGATTCTGTTTTTCGTGTGTTGTTTGCTTATTTTGATGCATCTATGGCTAGTAAAATAGTTTATAAACCATAGAGGAGTTGGAATACAGTAGGTTTAACACCAAAATAAATAAAGAATGAGTTCATTACAGTACCTTATGTGGTGGTTTTGTTTTCTTTCACTAACGGAGCTTATAAGATTTCCAGTTGAGTTTTGTGTTGTGAAGTTTTCAAGTTTTGGGTAAAGCTTTTATGGACTATGGAATAAGGAGTGGCAAGAGCCTAAGCTTGGGATGCCCATGGCACCCCAATATATTCAAGGATAGCCAAAAGCCTAATCTTGGGGATGCCCCGCGAAGGCATCCCCTCTTTCGTCTTCGTTCATTGGTAACTTTACTTGGAGCTATATTTT
Source organism: Triticum dicoccoides (assembly GCF_002162155.2). Classification (NCBI taxonomy): domain Eukaryota; kingdom Viridiplantae; phylum Streptophyta; class Magnoliopsida; order Poales; family Poaceae; genus Triticum; species Triticum dicoccoides. The sequence continues at coordinate 225,165,243 of NC_041389.1, read as the reverse complement.
TATTCGCCACATGATACGTGTTTTGCTTGGAGCGTTGTGTATTATATTAGTCTTTGCTTTTTAGTTTACCACAATCATCCTTGATGTACACACCTTTTGAGAGAAGCCTACTTGATTAGAGTTTGCTAGAATACTCTATGTGCTTCACTTATATCTTTTGAGCTTGATAGTTTTTGCTCTAGTGCTTCACTTATATCTTTTAGAGCACGGTGGTGACTTGTTTTGAAGAAATTGCTAGTCTCTCATGCTTCACTTATATTATTTTGAGAGTCTTTTAGAATAGCATGGTATTTGCTATGGTTATAAAATTGGTCCTAGAATGGTTGGCATCCAAGTTGGGTATAATAAAAACTATCATAGGAAGTGAATTGGATGCTATGATCAATTTGATACTTAATAATTGTTTTGAGATATGGGGGTAGTGATATTAATCATTCTAGTTGGGTGATTATGAATTTAAAGAATGCTTGTGCTGAACTTAGCAAGTCCCGTAGCATGCACGTATGGTTAAATTTGTGTAAGAAATTTGAAACATGAAGTGTACCTGGCTTGTGCATCCTTATGAGTGGCGGTCGGGGATGAGCGATGGTCTTTTCCTACCAATCTATCCCCCTAGGAGCATGCGCGTAGTGCTTGATTTTTGATGACTTCTAAATTTTTGCAATAAGTATATGAGTTCTTTTGACTAATGTTGAGTCCATGGATTATACGCACTTTTACCTTTCCGTCATTGCTAGCCTCTTCGGTACCGTGCATTGCCCTTTCTCACCTTGAGAGTTGGTGCGAACTTCGCCGGTGCATCCAAACCCCGTGATACGATACGCTCTATCACACATAAACCTTCTTATATCTTCCTCAAAACAGCCACCATACCTACCTATTATGGCATTTCCATAGCCATTCCGAGATATATTGCCATGCAACTTTCCACCATTCCGTTCATCATCATCATGACATACTTTACTTTTGTCATATTGCCATTGCATGATCATGTAGTTGACATCGTATTTGTGGCCAAGCCACCATGCATAATTTTTCATACATGTCACTCTTGATTCATTGCACCATCCCGATACACCGCCGGAGGCATTCATATAGAGTCATATCTTGTTCTAGTTTCGAGTTGTAATTCATACGTTGTAATCAATGAAAGTGTGATGATCATCATTATTAGAGCATTGCCCAAAAAGAAAAAAAAGAAAAAAAGAAAGGCAAAAAAAAGGCCAAAGAAAAAAAAGAAAAAAAGAAAATAAATAAAAGGGGCAATGTTACTATATCTTTTTCCACACTTGTGCTTAAAAGTAGCACCTTGTTCTTTATGTAGTGAGTCTCATATATTGTGCTTCAAAGTAGCACCATGTTTTTCATATAGTGAGTCTCATAAGTTGTGTTTTTCATACTAGTGGGAATTTGTCATTATAGAACTGGGCTTTTATATTCCTACAATGGGCTTCCTCAAATGCCCTAGGTCTTCGTGAGCAAGCAAGTTGGATGCACACCCACTAGTTTTCTTTTGTTGAGCATTCATTTATAGCTCTAGTGCATCTGTTGCATGGAAATCCCTACTCCTCATGTTGACATCAATTGATGGGCATCTCCATAGCCCGTTGATTATCCTCGTCAATGTGAGACTCTCTCCTTTTTTTGTCTTCTCCACACAATCCCCATCATCATATTCTATTCCACCCATAGTGCTATATCCATGGCCCACGCTCATGTATTGCGTGAAGGTTGAAAAAGTTTGAGATTATTTAAGTATGAAACAATTGCTTGGCTTGTCATCGCGGGTATAGAAGTTGGGAACATCTTTGTGTGACGAAAATGAAGCATAGCCTAACTACATGATTTTGTTGGGATGAACTTTCTTTTGCCATGTTATTTTGAGAAGACATGATTACTTTGATTAGTATGCTTGAAGTGTTACTATTTCTTTTATAAATATGAACTTTTATTTTGAATCATTTTGGATCCAAACATTCATGCCACAATAAAGAAAATTACATTGAGAATTATGCTAGGTAGCATTCCACATCAAAAATTCTGTTTTTATCATTTACCTACTCGAGGACGAGCAGGAATTAAGGTTGGGGATGCTTGATACGTCTTCAATGTATCTATGATTTTTGATTGTTCCATGCTATTATATTACCCCTTTTGGATGTTTATGGGCTTTATTTTACATTTATATCATTTTTGGGACTAACCTACTAACCGGAGGCCCAGCCTGTATTGCTGTTTTTTTGCCTATTTCAGTATTTCGAAGAAAAGGAATATCAAACGGAGTCCAAACGGAATGAAACCTTTGGGAGCGTGATTTTTGGAACGAACGTGATCCAGGGGACTTGGAGTGCAAGTCAAGAAGCAGCCGAGGCGGCCACGAGAGGGTAGGGCGCGCCCCCTGTCTCGTGGGACCCTCCGGCGGCCACCGACGTACTTCTTCCTCCTATATAAGCCTACGTACCCCCAAAAACATCCTGGGAGCCAACGAAACACAATTTCCACCGCCGTATCCTTCTGTATCCGCGAGATCCCATCTTGAGCCTTCGCCGGCGCTCCGCCGGAGGGGGAATCAACCACGGAGGGCTTCTACATCAACACCATAGGCCCTCTGATGAGTTGTGAGTAGTTTACCACAGACCTTCGGGTCCATAGTTATTAGCTAGATGGCTTCTTCTCTCTTTTTGGATCTCAATACAATGTTCTCCACCTCTCTTGTGGATATCTATTCGATGTAAACTCTTTTTGCGGTGTGTTTCTCGAGATCCGATGAATTGTGGGTTTATGATCAAGTTTATCTATGAGAAATATTTGAATCTCCTATGAATTCTTTTATGTGTGGTTGGTTATCTTTGCAAGTCTCTTTGAATTATCAGTTTGGTTTGGCCTACTAGATTGATCTTTCTTGCCATGGGAGAAGTGCTTAGCTTTGGGTTCAATCTTGCGGTGTCCTTACCCAGTGACAGAAAGGGTTGCAAGGCACGTATTGTATTGTTGCCATCGAGGATAAAAAGATGGCGTTTATATCATATTGCATGAGTTTATCCCTCTACATCATGTCATCTTTCTTAATGCGTTACTCTGTTCCTTATGAACTTAATAGTCTAGATGCAGGCAGGAGTCGGTCGATGTGTGGAGTAATAGTAGTAGATGCAGGCAGGAGTCGGTCTAGTTGTTGCAGACGTGATGCCTATATACATGATCATGCCTAGATAATCTCATAATTATTTACTTTTCTATCAAGTGCTCGACAGTAATTTGTTCACCCACCGTAATACTTATGCTATCTTGAGAGTAGCCTCTAGTGAATCCTATGGCCCCCGGGTCTATCTCTTATCATATTTTCTTCCAATCTACTTTTATTTGCATCTTTACCTTTTGCATCTATATTATAAAATACCAAAAATATATTTATCTTATCATACTATCTCTATCAGATCTCACTTCCGCAAGTGGCCGTGAAGGGATTGACAACCCCTTTATTGCATTGGTTGCGAGTTCTTTGTTTGTTTGTGTAGGTGCGTGGGACTTTTGAGGAGCCTACTACTGGATTGATACCTTGGTTCTCAAAAACTGAGGGAAATACTTATGCTACTATTGCTGCATCACCCTTTCCTCTTCAAGGAAAACCAACGCAAGCTCAAGACGTAGCATTTAGCCTCTACGATCTCGTGGTAGATCAACTCTTGTAATACTCATATCATCAAGATCAATCAAGCAAGAAGTAGGGTATTACCTCTATCGAGAGGGCCCGAACCTGGGTAAAACATCGTGTCCCCTGCCTCCTGTTACCATTAGCCTTCGACACACAGTTAGGGACCCCCTACCCGAGATCCGCCGGTTTTGACACCGACATTGGTGCTTTCATTTAGAGTTCCACTGTGCCGTCGCTGTAAGGCTTGATGGCCCCTTCGGTCATCTTCAACGATGTGGTCCAGGGGGAGGTTTTTCTTCCCGGACAGATATTCGTATTCGGTGGCTTCGTACTACGGGCCAACTCGCTTGGCCATCTGGAGCAGATCGATAGCTACGCCCTTGACCATCAGGTCAGGCTTGGAAGCTTAAATTACACTGCCGACATCCGCGGAGACTTGATCTTCGATGGATTCGAGCTCAGGACAGGTGCGTCGAACAGTCACGACGGACATGACTTTGATCTGCCTCCAGACAGTATTCAGGAAATCGCACCAGCGTTTGCGCCGAGAATCAACCCGAAGCAGATCACGCCTTCCGAGGACGGGTGGATGGACCCCGCCACAGAGGCCGCACACTCATCGGTGTTGGAGCTGTACGCTGATCCCACCTCCTGTGAGAGTGGTGTCGTCGGACCCCCGGACTCTTACCCAGTTGCCGGATCCGAACCGCGTGTGTCCATGCCTATCAAATCAGATTGGGCACCTGTCATGGAGTTTACCGCCGCGGATATTTTTCACCACTCACCCTTGGGAGATGTGCTGAACTCATTAAGGTATCTGTCCTTGTCAGGAGACTCTTGGCCGAACTATGTCCGGCTCGAGTGGGAAGCAGACGACAAAGAAATTCTTTACCCACCCACCACCCACTTCATAGCCACTGTCGATGACTTAACCGACACGCTCGATTTCGACTCCGAAGACGTCAACGGTATTTACGATGACGCAGGAGAAGAACAGGAACCAGCGCCCATTGGGTGCTGGACTGCCACCTCATCATACGATATTTACATGGTGGACACACCAAAAGAAGGCGATGGTGACGACACAACGAAGGATAATCCCCTCGACAAGCCACCAAAGCGGCGCCGTAGACGCCGTTCTAAATCCCGCCACAGTAAAAACAACGACAACAGCGCAAGAAATAATAATACCCCGGTTGATTCCAAAGGAAACGACGACCCCATGGACCCAGCGATGGAGCAGGATGAGCCAGGGGACGGTGAAAATAGTCCGGAGCCAACGTCAGATAACACCGATCCCGAGGGTAAAATTCAACAACCTGTCCCTAGAGAGGAGGACAGCCCGGACGATGATGCACTTATCATCCCAGAAAAACTCTTGGAACAAGAGAATCTCCATAGAAGACTTATCACCACCGCGAGGAGCCTAAAGAAGCAGAAGCAAAAGCTTAAGGCCGTGCAGGATACGCTCAACCGAAGGTGGAACAAAATGCTCGACACAGATGAAAAATACGGCGAGATCGTCACGCAAAGAGCTATCCAAAGCGCAAGCTGCTGCCCAAGTTCGACGACGAGGCCGTAAAGCCCACTCAGCCGAAAACTACCAATCAGCCAGACCGACCGCCCCGTGGCCATGACAAGATGGCTAATGATGCCGCCCACAAGTCAGCACACGATTTACGTGAGCTCCTGGACAGAAAGTCCGGTATGGCCAGATCCATCTATGGATCTAGGAAGCACGCTCCAGCGCAGGATCGGAACTACCGAAACGATCACATCGATCGAATACCAGCTCGGAATCAGAACCAAACAAAACAACTGTCGACAACATGCCACAACACAACCAAATATAGGGGTGTCTCACACCCCCTATGCTTCACCGATGAGGTGCTGGATCATGAATTTCCAGAAGGATTTAAACCCGTGAATATAGAGGCATACAACGGAACTACAGACCCTGGGGTCTGGATCGAGGACTTTATCCTTCATATCCATATGGCTCGCGGAGGCGACCTCCACGCCATCAAATATCTACCCCTCAAATTAAATGGACCAACTCGGCACTGGTTGAAAAGCCTTCCCGAAAACTCAATTTGAAGTTGGGAAGAGCTCGAGGATGCTTCAGGGCCAATTTTCAAGGGACCTATGTCCGGCCTCCGGACACTGACGACCTAAGTCATATAATTCAACAGCCCGGAGAGTCAGCCCAAAAGCTCTGGAACAAGTTTCTTACTAAGAAAAACCAAATAATCGATTGCCCGAACGCCGAGGCTTTAGCGGCCTTCAAACACAGTATCCAGGATGAATGGCTTGCCAGACACCTCGGCCAAGAAAAGCCGAGGACGATGGCAGCCTTAACAAGCCTTATGACCCACTTTTGCGTGGGCAAGGACAACTGGCTGGCCCGTAGCAGCACCAGCGACCTAGGCACATCCGAAGTCAGGGATGGCAATGGGAAGCCGCGACGCAAGAAAAACAAGCGTCGAAACAATAATGATAGCCCAGAGAATACGACAGTCAATGCCGGATTTAGGGGCTCTCAGCCCGGTCAACGGAAGAAGCCATTTAAAGGTAGCAGAGACGGACCGTCCAGCCTAAACAAGATTCTAGACAAATTATGTTAGATTAACGGCACCCCCGAAAAGCTTGCAAACCACACCCATAGAGAGTGTTGGGTTTTCAAACAGGCTGGTAAGATGAACACCGAACAAAAGGGGAGGGAGACGCCAAGTGAGGACGAGGAGGAGCCTCGTCAGCCAAACACTGGAGGATAGAAAAAATTCCCACTAGAAGTCAAAACAGTGAATATGATTTACGTAACTCACATTCCAAAGAGAACGCGCAAATGTGCACTCAGAGACGTATACGTTGTTGAGCCCGTTGCCCCCAAATCTAATCCCTGGTCGGCCTACCCAATCACCTTCGATCGCAGGACCACCTGACTAGTGTCAGGCACGGAGGATCGGCTGCCTTGGTGCTCGACCCAATAATTGATGGATACCATCTCACACGAGTCCTCATGGACGGCGGCAGTAGTCTAAACCTGATATATCAGGACACTATCCGCAAAATGGGGATAGACCCTTCAAGGATCAGCCTAAGTAACACTACCTTTAAAGGAGTAATGCCAGGTGTTGAGGCCCACTGTACGGGCTCCCTAGTACTAGAAGTTGTATTCGGTTCCCCCGACAACTTGAGAAGCAAGGAATTAACCTTCTACATCGCTCCATTCTGGAGTGGCTATCACGCACTACTCGGACGAACGACCTTCGCTCATTTTAATGCAGTACCGCATTACGCCTACCTCAAACTTAAGATGCCCGGTCCACACGGCGTCATCACAGTTAGCTGAAACACAGAGCGCTCCTTACGTGTGGAAGAATATGTGGCGGCTGTAGCAGCCGAACACTAAGCAGTCCCTCCAACCAGGACTAATGGCCGGTCGTCAAGACCACGGACACGGTTAGACGAGTCTGACGCTCCACCTAATGTAACAGCCCAGTTGGGATTTCCCCATAAAAGATGCTAGGGGCTGCTCACAAAAAGAGCCCACAGTTTGGCTCGACCTTATCAATACAATAGCATATTGCATTTTCATTAACGAACACCTCGCACGAAGTCTTTCGCCTGGGTTTTTTCTTTTATAGGCGACCATCATGCTACACCCTTCTAGGATATGGCACAACAGAGATAAAGGCGCAGACGTGCAGCAGGGCCCTGCACAAAGCTTTCTCTTTAGATTAAGACCCTGTGTAAACCTTTTTAACATCTCTTGTTGCTTCTTCCCCCTCAGAAACTTTATACAACCGGGGGGGATACTGGCGTCTTTGACATTTTTGTCACACCAGAACACTGCTCATACCTGGAAACTCAGGGCTCATTGTTAAGGGCGTTATTTAGCCCAGTACACATTATAAAGTCCGAATACCTTAGGGAGTGTTCGGCGTCGCGAGTTTGGCCTTATATGCATCAGCTTCGAATCATGTCTTTGGTCAAATGTTGGGTTTGCCCGGCTCCCGTGTTTTGCTACCTTACGTTCCGTTCTATCAGCTAAGGCGGCACTGGGAGAACTACTGCGATTGTGCCCCAGTTCACCTGGACGAGCACCTCAGTAGAGAAAGCCGAAAACTGCTCTGTCATGATACAGCGCCAGACTGGACAACCACTCGATGACCCTGCGGAATCCTCACGATTCCTCCGCATTAACGAAGGACCGGTTTCCCGGTCACATACATATGCACACCATATCCGGCTGAACGCGAAAGTACCAGGGGCTATATAGTAGCCCCACCGTCAAACTCCTATGGCTAAGTGAAAGTGTTAAAGCTATATAGTCCGATTGCCTGGTTCGCCGCACTATCACCTCCTTAACGGACCAAGACGTTGGATCAAGTGTGACTATGCGCTTTCCCAAACACCCCCACATTATATGCGTGGGGGCTGAAGCCGATGACCACAAACTTTCAGGATACATATATATACATAAACGGCCGCACATGAGGCACCATAATACTTTCAGGCAAAAGGACAAAAACAACCTTTATAATCGAAATAGCATTGTCTTTACAATCGTGATACATGTCATTAGTACATGGCACTCTTCGAGCACTGAGCCTCTATTAAACGAGCGCCTTGTAAAACTTCTTCGAAATAGTGCTCGGCCGGGTCCTGGATGTCCGCCGCACTCCGGGTCACAATAGCAGTGGCTTCCATCCTAGCCCAGTATGTTTTAACACGGGCAAGAGCCATCCGCGCACCCTCTATGCATGCCGACCTCTTCACAATGTCGATATGCGACACAACACCAAGGAATTGTTGCACTAATCCAAAATAATTGTCCGGCCTTGGCCCTTGTGGCCGAAGATGATCCACGATAGACCTCATAGCAAGCCCGGACAACCTGTGGAGTCCGGCCCATGCGGCCATCTTCTCATTTAATGGTAGCAGACGCGTTGGGGCACAGAACTGCGACTAGAATAACCTCTCAGCCTTATAGTCCTTCTGATATTTGTAAAACTTGGATACATCAGCGGCACTCTTTGCCAGGTCCGCATATGCGTCCGCCGCACTCCGAATTTCATCCACAACAGATAGGGCTTTGCAGCCACGATATCTCCGGCTTCACGAAGCTCCTCCTTTACCCCCTCATTTCAGAGCAGGTTTCCTTGGCTGCCTCTAGGGCCTTCTTCAGGTCAGCTGCTTTTGCTTGATTTTCCTTTTAAAGGAGCTCGCGACAGTTGGCGGCATCTCCCAGCTCAGTAGCCATCTGAGCTACCTTTTCTTCGCTCCGGTGACGAGCAACCTGTTCGGATTTTAACTCTTCGGCCGCCTTCAAATCGGCCACATCACTTATCCGGGCTTGCTCCTTGGCTCGGGCAAGCTCCGCCCGAAGGGTCTGCACAGCAGCAGCTCCATCTGCAGTCACAGCATATTACAGATACTAGCATCATGCTCCTCTTAAAGATTTGCTGACAAGCCGAATATACATACCCTGGGCCTCGTCAAGCCGCTTGTTAACAAGCATGATGTCGGAATTGGCCACGTCTAGCTGTCGCTTTAGTTCGGCAAAATCGGCAGAATTGCCGGCCGCCGGACCCTCAGCCACCTGCATATAAAGCAGCGAGGATTATTAACAGATATTATGATCCTCTGTCCGCCACGTTGATGGCAACCAAAGTCTCAGGGGCTACTATCTATATAGAGCACACTTAGCATGTGCGGAACCATCAAAAATACATTTTTTGCGTACCTCAAAGCCTCTTAGAAGACTTGTAAAAGCTTCGTTCAAACCGCTTTTCGCGGATGCAATCCTCTCAACTACCATGCCCATTAAGGCACGATGCGTCTCGGAGATGGCCGCTCGCTCCAGAAGGCCCATCAGGGTGTCCGGCTCTGTGCTGGACAATCCCGGACTCCTCCTAAAGCTCTCCTTGGAAGCCGGATACTCCAGATTCCGGGCGGCCGAAGTGTCAACTTCTGGCCTTGGCGGATCAAGAGAAATCCTCCGTGACGATACTTCAGGGTTATCCGCCCCGTGTGACGGGGAGGCAGGGGGAGGCGACTCGCTCTCCATCATCTCCGGGGGAAGATCCCCCGAGGACGAACCCTGTGGAGAAGGGCTACGAGCCGGACTGCAACAAATATGTTTCGGTCATGATCCTCAAGAAAAATAAACGGGGTATGTCTACCAAAGTACTCTCTCACTTATGGCTCGGTTGAGGGCCGGTCCCCTTGTGAGGTCTTCTTCCCTCGTTTAGAAGCCTCCGTTTCCAAATCTTCGGAGGTGGCCCTTTTCTTACCTTGGGGAGAGGGGATTTTAGATCCCCTCCCCGATTATGCTCCTTCGCGGAGGCATCTACTCCAATCTGGATGTGTAAAAAATGAGGCCCATCTGTGGCTTCTCTATTCCTCGCCTCGTCTTCACCTGATGCACCTGATACGGCACACGGTCAATCATCCTGGTCAACAAAGGATTAGGCGAGCCTTCGGGAAGAGGGGCCGGACACCTAATCCTCTCCGCCTTCTTCAGCTAGTCCTGACAGAGAACGTTTTTTAGAATTACGTTATAATAAATATAAAGGATGGTGTATTCAGCAACAGAAGTATTTACCGGGGTATCCGGACGGTTGCAATTGAGACGCGCGTCCTCGGTGGTGTCTGGACACTTTATTCGTGATCCGAAGAACAACTCGTACATCTCTTTGAGCGTCAGGCCAAAGAATTGTTGAACGGTTCGCGGTCCTTCCGGGTTGAACTCCCACATACGGAGAGGACGACGTTGGCAGGGAAGGACTCGACGGACCAGCATCACTTGCATTATCTTGGCAAGACTGATATCCCTCTTGAGAAGGTCTCGGATGCGGCTCTGCAATGTCGGCACGTTATTCGCCGGCCCCTAGTCTAGCCCTTTGTTGACCCATGACGCCAGTTGTGGTGGAGGGCCCGGGCGGAATGCTGGAGCAGCCACCCGCTTTGTACCTCGGGGAGCGGTGATGTAAAACCACTCCCGCTGCCATAAATTAGAGGTCTCCACGAAGAACCCTTTGGCCATGGGGCGTCGGTGCCTTTGCTTATTATAGCGCCTCCATACTCCGCGTGACACCCGTCGATCACCCTCGGCCTGACATTGAAGGTCTTGAGCCATAGGCCGAAGTGGGGGGTGATGCAAAGGAAGGCTTCACACACGATGATAAACGATGAGATGTGAAGAACGGAATCCGGAGCTAGATCGTGGAAATCTAGTCCGTAATAGAACATGAGCCCTCTTACGAAGGGATCAACGCTAAAACCTAGCCCTCAGAGAAAGTGGGGGATAAAGACAACGCTCTCGTTGGGTTCGGGAGTGGGGACAACCTTCCCTGGAGCAGGTAGCCTGTGCGGAATCTCGGCGGTGAGATACCTGGCCTCCCTAAGCTTCCGGATATCCTCCTCTGTGACAAAGGAGGCCATCCACCGGCCTTGATTGGACCCGGACATGGTCGAAGGACCGAAGCTTTGGCTTGAGCCTTGGCTGTTGGAAGTCGAGGTGCGGGAGGGGAAGGGTTGAGCGTGGAAAGAAAAGGACAGGCCTTGGCCCCCTTTATAAAGAGGACAAATATCAAGCGTCCCCCGCGTGACCGTTTGGGACTTACCTAAAATCAAAGAGTCATATTAAACAAACACGGTTGGGTTAACCATGCAATCCCATGATAAGGGGGGACACGATCTCTTCTTCGACAAGACGTGCCAGTAAAACCGCCTCGCAGCGCGTGTAGTGGCTAGTTATGAAAATAGGTTCGAATAAAGGCCGAACCATGGCGTCGTGTCATGCTATGAAAAGCTGTTAGCAGATTAGATTTGTGGAATATTATACTCTCTACGGTGGTATGTGGAATTTGTTTTGTAGAGCCGGACACGACCCTTGTGTTCTAAATCTTCTATGGAGTATTCGAAGAAAGAACCCGCCTTGCAATGCCGAAGACAATATGCGCGCCAGACTCATCGTCATTGAAGCCTGGTTCAGGGGCTATTGAGGGAGTCCTGGATTAAGGGGTCCTCGGACAGCCGTACTATATACTTTGGCTGGACTGTTGGACTATGAAGATACAAGATTCAAGACTTCGTCCCGTGTCCGGATGGGACTCTCCTTTGCGTAGAAGGCAAGCTTGGATATTCGGATATGTAGATTTCTTTCTCTGTAACCGACTTTGTGTAACCCTAGCCCCCTCCGGTGTATATATAAACCGGAGGGTTTAGTCCGTAGGACAACAACAATCATAATCATAGGCTAGCTCCTAGGGTTTAGCCTCTACGATCTCGTGGTAGATCAACTCTTGTAATACTCATATCATCAAGATCAATCAAGCAGAAAGTAGGGTATTACCTCCATCGAGAGGGCCCGAACCTGGGTAAAACATCGTGTCCCCTGCCTCCTGTTACCATTAGCCTTAGACGCACAGTTCGGGACCCCCTACCCGAGATCCGCCAGTTTTGACACCGACACCCACCTCGAGTACCTTCCGGACTCTGTTTTCTTCCGTTTCCTTGTTTCCCAAGATAAAAAAATCTTTATATACCCCCGAACCTATTGACCACCGTATCGCAGAGAAATCTTCTATTTTCTTTTCCTTGTTGTTTTCTGTAAGATCCCATCTACCATGGCCGCTTAAAGCTCCTCATTGGACAAGTTCTTTAAAGAAAAAGTTAAAATATGGTGATAACCCACAAGTATAGGGGATCGCAATAGTTTTTGAGGGTAGAGTATTCAACCCAAATTTATTGATGATACAAGGGGAGCCAAAGAATATTCTCAAGTATTAGTAGCCGAGTTGTTAATTCAACCACACCTGAAAGACTTAATATCTGCAGCAAAGTATTTAGTAGCAAAGTAGTATGGAAGTAACGGTAACAGTGGCAAAAGTAACAGTAGCAGTTTTGTAGTAATCGTAACAGTGGCAACAGAAAAGTAACTAAGCAAAGATCAATATGTGAAAAGCTCATAGGCAATGGATCAGTGATGGATAATTATGTCGGATGTGATTCCTCATGCAACAGTTATAACATACGGTGACACAGAACTAGCTCTAGTTCATGAATGTAATGTAGGCATGTATTTCGAATATAGTCATACATGCTTATGGAAAAGAACTCACATGATATCTTTTGTCCTACCCTCCCGTGGCAGCGGGGTCCTATTGGAAACTAAGGGATATTAAGGCCTCCTTTTAATAGAGTACCGAACCAAAGCATTAACACTTAGTGAATACATGAACTCCTCAAACTACGGTCATCACCGGGAGTGGTCCCGATTATTATCACTTCGGGGCTGCCGGATCATAACACATAGTAGGTGACTATTGACTTGCAAGATAGGATCAAGAACTCACATGTATTCATGAAAACTTAATAGCTTCAGATATGAAATCATGGCACTCGGGCCCTAGTGACAAGCATTAAGCATGGCAAAGTCATAGCAACATCAATCTTAGAACATAATGGATACTAGGGATCAAACCCTAACAAAACTAACTCGATTACATGGTAAATCTCATCCAACCCATCACCATCTAGCAAGCCTACGACGGGATTACTCACGCACGGCGGTGAGCATCATGAAATTGGTGATGGAGGATGGTTGATGATGATGATGGCGACCGATTCCCCTCTCCGGAGCCCCGAACGGACTCCAGATCAGCCCTCCTGAGGAAGAACAGGGCTTGGAGGCGGATCCATGCCGTAAAATGCGATGAATCCTTCTATCTAATATTTTTCTCCCCGAAAGTGAATATATGGAGTTGGATTTGAGGTCGGTGGATTCCCAGGGGGCCCATGAGGCAGGGGGCGCGCCCTAGGGGAGGCACCCTGCACCCTTGTGGACAGGATGTGGCCCCCCTGATGCTGATTCTTTCGTCAATATTTTTTATTAATTCCAAAAAGTTGCTTCGTGGATTTTCAAGTCATTCCGAGAACTTTTTGTTCTGCACAAAAATAACACCATGGTAGTTCTGCTGAAAACAGCATCAGTCCGGGTTAGTTCCATTCAAATCATGCAAGTTAGAGTCCAAAATAAGGGCAAAAGTGTTTGGAAAAGTAGATACGGTAGAGACGTATCAACTCCCCCAAGCTTAAACCTTTGCTTGTCCTCAAGCAATTCAGTTGACAAACTGAAAGTGATAAAGAAAAACTTTTACAAACTCTGTTTTATCTTGTTCATGCAAATATGTAAAGCCAGTATTCAAGTTTCCAGCAAAGATTATGAACTAATCTTATTCACAATAACATTTAGGTCTCACATTTACTCATATCAATGGCATAATCAACTAGCGAGCATTAATAATAAATCTCAGATGACAACACTTTCTCAAAACAATCATAATATGATATAATAAGATGGTATCTCGCTAGCCCTTTCTGAGACCGCAAAACATAAATGCAGAGCACCCCTGAAGATCAAGGACCGACTAGACATTGTAATTCATGGTAAAAGAGATCCAGTCACAGTCATACTCAATGTAAATTAATATCAATGCATGCAAATGATAGCAGTGCTCTCCAACTGGTGCTTTTTAATAAGAAGACGATGACTCAACATAAAAGTAAATAGATAGGCCCTTCGTAGAAGGAAGCAGGGATTTGTAGAGGTGCCAGAGCTCGAGTTTTGAAACAAAGATAAATAATATTTTGAGCGGTATACTTTCATTGTCAACATAACAACCAAGAGATCTCGATATCTTCCATGATACACACATTATAGGCGGTTCCCAAACAAAATGGTAAAGTTTATACTCCCCCACCACCAACAAACATCAATCCATGGCTTGTCCGAAACAACGGGTGCCCTCCAACTAACAACAATCCCGGGGGAGTTTTGTTTGCAATTATTTTGATTTGATTTGAGCATGGGACTGGGCATCCCGGTTACCGGCCATTTTCTCGTGAGTGATTAGCGGAGTCCACTCTTGATGAGAATAACCCACCTTGCATGGAAGATATAGACAGCCCTAGTTGATACATGAGCTAATCGAGCATACAAAACAGAATTTCATTTGAAGGTTTAGAGTATGGCACATACAAATTTACTTGGAACGGCAGGTAAATACCGCTTATAGGAAGGTATGGTGGACTCATATGGCATAACTTTGAGGTTTATGGAGGTGGATGCACAAGCAGTATTCCCGCTTAGTACAAGTGAAGGCTAGAAAGAGACTGGGAAGCGACCAACTAGAGAGCGACAACAGTCATGAACATGCATTAAGATTAATCAACAATGAGTGCATGCATGAGTAGGATATAAATCACCATGAACATAAATATCATGGAGGCTATGTTGATTTTGTTTCAATTACATGCGTGAACATGTGCCAAGTCAAGCCACTCGAATCATTCAAAGGAGGATACCACCCTATCATACCACATCACAACCTTTTAATAGCATGTTGGCACGCAAGGTAAACCATTATAAACTCCTAGCTAATTAAGCATGGCATGAGCAACTATAATCTCTAATTGTCATTGCAAACATGTTTCATCCATAATAGGCTGAATCAGGAAAGATGGACTAATCATATTTACAAAAATAAGATAGGTCGAGTTCATACCAGCTTCTCTCATTTCAATCAGTCCATCATATATCGTCATTATTGCCTTTCACTCGCACGACCGAATGGTGTGGATAATAATAATAGTGCATGTGCATTGGACTAAGCTGGAATCTGCAAGCATTTAATACAAAGGAGAAGACAAGGTAATATGTTCTCTTGGTTAGATCAACAATAATGCATATGATAGCCACTCAACATTTTCATCATGGTCTTCTCCTCTCGACACCCAAAAGGAAAGAAAAGAAAAGAAACTATTTACACGGGAAAGCTCCCAACAAGCAAAAGAAGAACGAGAAATCTTTTTGGGTTTTCTTTCAATTACTTCTACAAGCATGGAAAGTAAAGTAGCTAAAAGCTACAACTAATTTCTTTTTGTTTTCTTAAGGTTTTTCAAACACACAAGAAGAAAGCAAGAAAAGAAAATAAACTAGCATGGATAGTACAATGAAAAAGTTTGAGCACCGACAACTAGCATGAGTCTGTGAACAAGAATGTAATGTCGGTGAGAAACATGTACACCCCCAAGCTTAGGCTTTTGGCCTAAGTTGGTCTATGGCCACTGCTCGAAGCTACTCTCTCTGGTGTACTGAGGAGGATCCTCCGGGTGCCACTAGTTAGCGAGCTCCTCTGGATCCCACTGATAAACAAAATGTCTATATTGGTCAAGTGGCGGCTCAGGCTCAAGCTCAGGCTCTGGGGCCGGTGTCATCCTCCAGTATGCATAAATGGCCTCGGGCAAGATGAGGTACGTTCCTGAAAGTATGTTAAACAAAGAGGGTGCAGGCAAGATAATAGTCTCACATTGAGTTTTACGAAATATCAAATTATACTTAAGCATCTTCTTCTTATCTTCAACAATAAACTCATGTGCTACCATACTCTTATAATCTAGAAAAATAGTGGGCAACAACTTTTCCTCTTCTCATAATGCCTAGTAGGTATCTCAAAGTGTTCAGTAAGGCGAGAGGCAAAGATACCACTAAAGATGGGGCCCTTTGTACGGTTTAGACTTAACCGTTTAGCAACAATAGCAGCTAAGCTGAAAGTTGTATCACGAAACAAAGCATGGCGCAAAATAACAAGATCAGGAGCACTAAGATTTCCACTGTTCCCGCGACCAATTAAGCATCTACTAGCAAATATCGCAAAGTAACGTAGAACAGGAAAATGTATACTGGTAATGCGTGCATCGGAACTTTCCTCGTTTCCCCTACAACAATTATATCAATAAACTCCTGCACATCACTACGATGTGGTTCCTCAATACTTCCCACAAAGGGTATCTTGTAGACTCAACAAAAATCACGGAGTGGCATCTCCCTAACCTCATCATATAAGTGAAACTCCACTGAAGGTGGTGATTTCTTAGCATGGAAATAAATTTTTTTGCACGAAAGTATTAGTGAATAGGAGATACTGTTCGCGCTGGTCGTGGAGGAAGTCGGTGATGCCTGCATTCTCAGCCAAGTAATAAAAGTCATCATGAATTCCGGCGGCCCTCAAGAACATATCATAAGGCCATTCGCACGGCCGGACTTCCGTGGTGCGAGGAAGATTGAACTTGGGCTTTTTGTTTTCCTCATTCTGCTTATCCTTTGAGCTTCGGCTCGAAGAGCCCCTCAACAATCTCTTCATAATTTTCTTTGAAAAATTTCTGAAATTTTTACTGACTCAAAATAAAAGTGAACCAAACTCAACAAGATTGATAGCAACTACTCCCACAAGTGCCTAGAGGCTATATCATGCATTAAAACTACTTTCACCATATAAATTTGACATGCAAGCTCAAGAACATGGTCACCTTAGCAGCAAAAATTTGCAATAAATAAAGCACTAGAACAAAAACTAATTGGACCATTGGAGTAGTCACATACCGAAGAACAATCCCCCAAAATAGTTTTATGAATGGAGCTTTGAGCAAAGAGATCGAAAATGGTAGCAAGATGAGCTAGAACACGGGTTTGAGCTATGGGAGGATTTGTTTTCTGGAGGAAGACGAAGTGAGTGGGTGCTGGAATAAGTGGAGGGGGTCACGTGGGGCCCACGAGGCAAGGGGCGCGCCCCAGGGGGTGGGTGCGCCCTGTGCCCGCGTGGCCAGATCGTGGGCCCCCTGGTGTGTTCTGAGTGCCAGAAATTCTTAAATATTCTACAAAAAATCATACTTCATTTTCAGGACATTTGGAGAACTTTTATTTTTGGGGTATTTTTTATTGCATGGTTAAATCAGAAAACAGACAGAAAAATAATATTTTGCTTTATTTATTCTAAATAACAGAAAGTAAAAGGAGGGTACAGAGAGTTGTGCTTTCTAACTTCATCTATCTCATGCTCATCAAAAGGAATCCACTAACAAGGTTGATCAAGTCTTGTGAACAAACTTCTTTCGAATAACATAAAATCGGAGAATTTTTGAATAACAGTAGGTCACATGAACGGGGATATGCATGTCCCCAACAATAAGAATGTCATATTTCTTTTTGACAGTAGGAAGAGGGAATTCAAACCTCCAATAGTAATCGTTGAAAAATTTCCAATAGAATTGATATTGTGGACTTGAGGTTGTTTCCTTAGAAAGTGTACCGTATGCTCATTACCATTAACATGAAAAGTGACATTGCCTTTGTTGCAGCCAATGACAGCCCCTGCAGTATTAAAAAAGATTCTACCAAGGAAATCGACATACTATCGTCCTCAGGAATATCAAGAGTAACAAAGTCCGTTAAAATAGTAACATTTGCAACCACAACAGGCACATCCTCACAAATACCGACAAGTATAGCAGTTCATTTATCGGCCATTTGCAAAGAGATTTCAGTAGGTGTCAACTTACTCAAATCAAGTCTACGATATAAAGAGATAGGCATAACACTAACACCGGCTCCAAGATCACATAAAGCAGTTTTAATATAGTTTCTTTTAATGGAGCATGGTATAGTTGGTACTCCATGATCTCCTAGTTTCTTTGGTATTCCACCCTTAAAAGTGTAATTAGCAAGCATGGTGGAAATTTCAGCTTCCAGTATCTTTCTTTTATTTGTAACAATATCTTTCATGTACTTAGCATAAGGGTTCATTTTAAGCATATCAGTCAAACGCATACGCAAAAAGATAGGTCTAATCATTTCAGCAAAGCGCTCAAAATCCTCATCATCCTTTTTCTTGGATGGCTTAGGAGGAAAAGGCATGGGTTTCTGAACCCATGGTTCTCTTTCTTTACCGTGCTTCCTAGCAACGAAGTCTCTCTTATCATAACGTTGATTCTTTGATTGTGGGTTATCAAGATCAACAGTGATACGTCTCCAATGTATCTATAATTTATTATTGTTCCATGCTATTATATTACCCGTTTTGGATGTTTATGGGCTTTATTTTACACTTTTATATCATTTTTGGGACTAACCTACTAACCAGAGGCCCAGCCCGAATTGCTGTTTTTTTTGCCTATTTTATTGTTTCGAATAAAAGGAATATCAAACGGAGTCCAAACGGAATAAAACCTTCGAGAGCGATCTTTTCGGAACAAACACAATCCAGGAGACTTGGAGTGGATGTCAAGCTACAAACAAGGCGGCCACGAGGGTGCCCAACGCGCCCCCCACCCATGTGGGCCCCTCATAGCTCCATCGACGTACTTCGCCTATATATACTCCTGTACACTGAAAACATCCAGAGCACCACGAAAAACTATTTCCACCGCCACAACCATCTGTATCCGTGAGATCCCATCTTGGAGCCTTTGCCGGCGGCTCCCTCGGAGGGGGAATCGACCACGGAGGGCCTCTACATCATCTCCAAGGCCTCTCCGATAAGTTGTGAGTAGTTTACCATAGACCTTCGGGTCCATAGTTATTAGCTAGATGGCTTCTTCTCTCTCTTTGAATCTCAATACAAAGTTCTCCTCGATCTTCTTGGAGATCTATTCGATGTAACTCTTTTTGCGGTTTTTTTTCGAGATCTGATGAATTGTGGGTTTATGATCAAGTTTATCTATGAGAAATATTTGAATCTCCTCTGAATTCTTTTATGTGTGATTGGTTATCTTTGCAAGTCTCTTCGCATTATCAGTTTAGTTTGGCCTACTAGATTGATCTTTCTTGCAATGGGAGAAGTGCTTAGCTTTGGGTTCAATCTTGCGGTGTCCTTTCCCAGTGACAGGAGGGGCAGCAAGGCACGTATTGTATTGTTGACATCGAGGATAAAAATATGGGGTTTATATCATATTGCATGAGTTTATCCCTCTACATCATGTCATCTTTCTTAATGCGTTACTCTGTTCTTATGAACTTAATACTCTAGATGCAGGCAGGAGTCGGTCGATGTGTGGAGTAATAGTAGTAGATGCAGAATTGTTTCAATCTACTTGTTGCGGACGTGATGCCTATATACATGAACATACCTAGATATTCTCATAACTATGCACTTTTCTATCAATTGCTCAACAGTAATTTGTTCACCCACCGTAATACTTATGCTATCTTGAGAGAAGCCACTAGTGAAACCTATGGCCCCGAGGTCTATCTTTTATCATATAAGTTTTCCATCTACTTTTATTTGTATCTTTTACTTTCCAATCTATATCATAAAAATACCAAAAATATTTATCTTATCTTATTATTTCTATCAGATCTCACTTCGGCAAGTTTCCGTGAAGGGATTGACAACCCCTTTATCGCGTTGGTTGTGAGGTTGTTGTTTGTTTGTGTAGGTGCGTGGATCTTTGAGGAGCCTCCTACTGGATTGATACCTTGGTTCTCAAAAACTGAGGGGAAATACTTACGCTACTTTGCTGCATCACCCTTTCCTCTTCAAGGGAAAACCAACGCAGTGCTCAAGAGGTAGCAAGAAGGATTTCTGGCACCGTTGCCGGGGAGGTCTTCGCTCAAGTCAAGACATACCAAGTACCTATCACAAACTCATCTGCCTTGCATTACATTATTTGACATTTGCCTCTCGTTTTCCTCTCCCCCACTTCACCCTTGCCATTTTATTCGCCCTCTCTTTCCCAATCTCCTCTCTCTTTCGCTTGCCTTTTGTGTGCTTGTGTGTTAGATTGCTTGTCACGATGGCAAGATAATACCAAATTGTGTGACTTTTCCAATACCAATAATAATGATTTCCTTAGCACTCCGATTGCTCCTCTTAATGATGTTGAATCTTGTGAAATCAATGCTGCTTTGTTGAATCTTGTTATGAAAGATCAATTCTCCGGCCTTCCTAGTGAAGATGCCGCCACTCATCTAAACAATTTTGTTGATTTGTGTTATATGCAAAAGAAGAAAGATACGGATAACGATATTGTTAAATTGAAGTTATTTCCGTTTTCACTTAGAGATCATGCTAAAACTTGGTTTCTTCTTTGCCTAAGAATAGTATTGATTCGTGGAATAAGTGCAAAGATGCATTTATCTCTAAGTATTTTCCTCCCGCTAAGATCATTTCTCTTAGAAACGATATTATGAATTTTAAACAACTTGATCATGAGCATGTTGCCCAATCTTGGGAAAGAATGAAATTAATGATTCGCAGTTGCCCTACTCATGGTTTGAACTTATGGATTATCATACAAATTTTTTATGCCGGATTGAATTTTGCTTCTAGAAATCTTTTATATTCGGTTGCGGGAGGCACTTTTATGTAAATCACCTTAGGAGAAGCAACTAAACTCCTTGATAACATTATGGTTAATTATTCTCAATGGCACACCGAAAGATCTACTAGTAAAAAAGTGCATGCTATAGAAGAAATTAATGTTTTGAGTGGAAAGATGGATGAACTTATGAAATTGTTTGCTACTAAGAGTGCTCCTATTGATCCCAATGATATGCCTTTGTCTACTTTGATTGAGAATAATAATGAATCTATGGATCTGAATTTTGTTGGTAGGAATAATTTTGGTAACAACGCATATAGAGGAGACTTTAATCCTAGACCATTTCCTAATAATTCCTCTAATAATTATGGTAATTGCTACAACAACTCTTATGGAAATTTTAATAAGATGCCCTCTTATTTTGAGAATAGTGTTAAAGAATTTATGATCTCTCAAAAGAATTTCAACTCTTTGCTTGAAGAAAAATTGGTTAAAGTTGATGAATTGGCTAGGAACGTTGATAGACTTTCGCTTGATGTTGATTCTTTGAAACTTAGATCTATTCCACCTAAGCATGATATCAATGAGTCTCTCAAAGCCATGAGAATTTCCATTCATGAGTGCAAAGAAAGAACCGCTAGGATGCGTGCTAAGAAAGATTGCTTTGTAAGAGCGTGTTCTTCTAGTTTCCATGAAAATAATGATGAAGATATAAAAGTTATTGATGTGTCCCCTATTAAATCTTTGTTTTGCAATATGAATCTTGATAATGATGGGACTGGAGATGAGTCAACTTTAGTTAAAAGGCATCCCAATAATTCAGAGTTTTTAGATCTTGATGCTAAATTTGGTAAAAGTGGGATTGTAGAGGTCAAAACTTTACATAGCAATGAACCCACTATTATGGATTTCAAGGAATTTAATTATGATAATTGTTATTAATAGATTGTATTTCCTTGTTGCAATCCGTGTTGAATTCTCCTCATGCTTATAGTCTTATGAGGTCAAAACATATTGTTGATGCCTTGATGCAATCTTATAAGGATAAATTTGAATTGGAAGTTTCTATACCTAGAAAACTTTATGATGAGTGGGAACCTACTATAATGATTAAAATTAAATATCATGAGTGCTATGCTTTGTGTGATTTGGGTGCTAGTGTTTCCACGATTCCGAGAACTTGATGTGATGTGCTAGGTTTCCATGATTTTGATGATTGCTCTTTAAATTTGCACCTTGCGGATTCCACCATTAAAAACCATATGGGACGGATCAATGATGTTATTATTGTTGCAAATAGGAATTATGTGCCCGTAGATTTTATCGTTCTTGATACAGATTGCAATCTTTCATGTCCTATTATTCTTGGTAGACCTTTCCTTTGAACGATTGGTGCAATTATTGATATGAAGGAAGGGAATATTAGATTCCAATTTCCATTAAGGAAAGGAATGGAACAATTTACAAGAAATAAAGTTAAATTACCTTATGAATCTATCATGCGAGCTACTTATGAATTAAATGCCAAAGATGTCACTACTGAGATCTATTCTCGCTTTTATGCCTAGCTAGGGGCGTTAAACGATAGCGCTAGTTGGGAGGCAACCCAATTTTATTTTTGTTCCTTGCTTTTTGATTCTGTTTAGTTATAAATAATTCATCTAGCTTTTTTTAGATGTGGTTTTATATTTTAATTAGTGTTTGTGCCAAGTAGAACCTATAGGATAATCTACACTGATAGTTAATTTGATTCTGCTGAAAAACAAAAACTTTTGCGCGAACGAAAATAATTTTAGTAAATCACGGGAACCTGATTTTGTGTTGATTCTTTTTTCATTAGATCAATATACTAATTTCCCAGGACTTCCTATTTTGGTAGGAGTTTTAGAATTACATAAGTATTTGAAAATTACAGATTTCTACAGACTGTTCTGTTTTTGACAGATTCTGTTTTTTCGTGTATTGTTTGCTTATTTTGATGCATCTATGGATAGTATCGGGGGGTATGAACCATAGAGAAGTTGGAATACAGTAGGTTTAACACCAATATAAATAAATAATGAGTTCATTACAGTAACTTATGTGGTGGTTTTTCTTTCTTGCACTAACGGAGCTTATGAGATTTCCTGTTGAGTTTTGTGTTGTGAAGTTTTCAAGTTTTGGGTAAAGATTTGATGGACTATGGAATAAGGAGTGGAAAGAGCCTAAGATTGGGGATGCCCATGGCACCCTAAGATATTCAAGGATAACCAAAAGCCTAATCTTGGGGATGCCCCAGAAGGCATGCCCTCTTTCGTCTTCGTTTATCGGTAACTTTACTTGGAGCTATATTTTTATTCACCACATGATATGTGTTTTGCTTGGAGCGTCTTGTATGATATTAGTCTTTGATTTTAGTTTACCATGATCATCCTTGCTGTACACACCTTTTCGGACAAACCCACATGATTTGGAATTTATTAGAATACTCTATGTGCTTCACTTATATCTTTTGAGCTAGATAATTTTGCTCTAGTGCTTCACTTATATCTTTTAGAGCATGGCGGTGGCTTTATTTTGTAGAAATTGTTGACCTCTCATGCTTCACTTATATTATTTTGAGAGTATTTTAGAACATCATGGTATTTTCTATGGTTATAAAATTGGTCCTAGAATGATGGGCATCCAAGTTGGGTATAATAAAAACTATCATAGGAAGTGAATTGGATGCTATGATCAATTTGATGCTTGATAATTGTTTCGAGATATAGAGGTGGTGATATTAGAGTCATGCTAGTTGGTTAATTGTGAATTTAAAGAATACTTGTGTTGAAGTTGGCAAGTCCCGTGGCATGCACGTATGGTAAAAGTTGTGTAACAAATTTGTTGCATGGAATGCTTTTTTCATTGCCTTCCTTATGTGTGGAGGTCGGGATCGCGCGATGGTTAACTCCTACCAACCTTTCCCCTAGGTGCATGTGTAGTAGCAATTTGCTTCGAGGGCTAATAAAACTTTTGCAATAAGTATATGAGTTCTTTATGACTAATGTGAGTCCATGGATTATACGCACTCTTACCCTTCCATCATTGCTAGCCTCTTCGGTACCGTGCATTGCCCTTTCTCACCTTGAGAGTTTGGTGCAAACTTCACCGGTGCATCCAAACCCCGTGATACGATACGCTCTATCACACATAAACCTCCTTATATCTTCCTCAAAACAGCCACCATACCTACCTATTATGGCATTTCCATAGCCATTCCGAGATATATTGCCATGCAACTTTCCACCATTCCGTTTATCATGACACGCATCATCATTGTCATATTGCCTTGCATGATCATGTAGTTGACATCGTATTTGTGGCAAAGCCACCATGCATAATTTTTCATACATGTCACTCTTGATTCATTGCCCATCCCAGTACACCGCCGGAGGCATTCATATAGTCATATCTTGTTCTAGTTTTGAGTTGTAAATAAATAGAAGTATGATGATCATCATTATTAGAGCATTGTCCCTTATAAAAAAATAAAAAAAAGGGAAAGGCCAAAGAAAAAAGAAGAAAGGACAAAAAAAGGCAAAAAAAAGAAAGGCCCCCCCAAAAAAAAAGGGGGACAATGTTACAATACTTTTCCACACTTGTGCTTCAAAGTAGCACCATGTTCTTCATATAGAGAGTCTTATATGTTGTCACTTTCATATACTAGTGGGAATTTTTCATTATAGAACTTGGCTTGTATATTCCAACGATGGGCTTCCTCAAAATGCCCTAGGTCTTCTTGAGCAAGCAAGTTGGATGCACACCCACTAGTTTATTTTGTTGAGCTTTCATACATTTATAGCTCTAGTGCATCCGTTGCATGGCAATCCCTACTCCTCATGTTGACATCAATTGATGGGCATCTCCTTAGCCCATTGATTAGCCTTGTCAATGTGAGACTTTCTCCTTTTTTGTCTTCTCCACACAACCTTCATCATCATATTCTATTCCACCCATAGTGCTATATCCATGGCTCACGCTCATGTATTGCGCGAGAGTTGAAAAAAGTTGAAGCACGTTAAAAAGTATGAACCAATTGCTTGGCTGAAACTGGGGTTGTTATTGATGGGAGTATTTTGTGTGATGAAAATGAAACATAGCCTAACTATATGATTTTGTAGGGATGAACCTTCTAATGCCATGATATTTTGAGAAGACATGATTGCTTTGTTACTATGCTTGAAGTATTACTATTTCATATGTCAATATGAACTTTTATGTTGAATCATTTGGATCTGAACATTCATGACACAATAACGAAAATTACATTGAGAATTATGCTAGGTAGCATTCCACATCAAAAATTCTGTTTTTATCATTTACCTACTCGAGGACGAGCAGGAATTAAGCTTGGGGATGCTTGATACGTCTCCAACGTATCTATAATTTTTTATTGTTCCATGCTATTATATTACCCATTCTGGATGTTTATGGGCTTTACTTTACACTTTTATATCATATTTGGGACTAACCTACTAAACGGAGGCCCAGCCCGAATTGCTGTTTTTTACCTATTTCAGTGTTTCGAAGAAAAGGAATATCAAATGGAGTCCAAATGGAATGAAACCTTCGGGAGCGATCTTTCCAGAACAAACACAATCCAGGAGACTTGGAGTGGATGTCAAGCTGCAAACGAGGCGGCCACGAGGGTGCCCGGCGCGCCCTAAGGGGGTGGGCATGCCCCACACCCTCGTGGGCCCCTCATAGCTCCACCGACGTACTTCCTTCGCCTATATATACTCCCGTACCCTGAAAACATCCCAGAGCACCACAAAAAACTATTTCCACCGCCGCAACCTTCTGTGTCCGCGAGATCCCATCTTGGAGCCTTCGCCGGTGCTCCGCCGGAGGGGGAATAGACCACGGAGGGCCTCTACATCATCTCCAAGGCCTCTCCGATGAGTTGTGAGTAGTTTATCACAGACCTTCGAGTCCATAGTTATTATCTAGATGGCTTCTTCTCTCTCTTTGAATCTCAATGCAAAGTTCTCCTCAATCTTCTTGGAGATCTATTCGATGTAACTCTTTTTGCGGTGTGTTTGTCGAGATCCGATGAATTTTGGGTTTATGATCAAGTTTATCTATGAGAAATATTTGAATCTCCTATGAATTCTTTTATGTGTGATTGGTTATCTTTGCAAGCCTCTTTGAATTATCAGTTTGGTTTGTCCTACTAGATTGATCTTTCTTGCAATGGGAGAAGTGCTTAGCTTTGGGTTCAATATTGCGGTGTCCTTTCCCAGTGACAGCAGGGGCAGCAAGGCACGTATTGTATTTTTGCCATCGAGGATAAAAAGATGGGGTTTATATCATATTGCATGAGTTTATCCCTCTACATCATGTCATCTTTCTTAATGCGTTACTCTGTTCTTATGAACTTAATACTCTAGATGCAGGCAGGAGTCGGTCAATGTGTGGAGTAATAGTAGTAGAAGCAGAATCGTTTCGATCTACTTGTTGCGGATGTGATGCCTATATACATGATCATGCCTAGATATTCTCATAACTATGCACTTCTCTATCAATTGCTCGACAGTAATTAGATCACCCACCATAATACTTATGCTATCTTGAGAGAAGCCACTAGTGAAACCTATGGCCCCCGGGTCTATCTTTTATCATATAAGTTTTCCATCTACTTTTATTTGCATCTCTTACTTTCCAATCTATATCATAAAAATACCAAAAATATTTATCTTATCTTATTATCTCTATCATATCTCACTTTCGCAAGTTTCCGTGAAGGGATTGACAACCCCTTTATCGTGTTGGTTGCGAGGTTCTTGTTTGTTTGTTTAGGTGCGTGGGACTTTTGAGGAGCCTCCTATTGGATTGATATCTTAGTTCTCAAAAACTAAGGGAAATACTTACGCTACTTTGCTGCATCACCCTTTCCTCTTAAAGGGAAAACCAACGCAGTGCTCAAGAGGTAGCAAACAGCAGGTTCAATCTCTACATCATTATTATTACTAGGTTGAGCATCAACATGAACATCATCATTAACATTATCACTAGGTTCATGTTCATTACCAGATTGTGTTTCAGCATCAGAAATAGAAATATCATTGGGATTCTTAGGTGTGTCTATAACAGGCTCACTAGA
Organism: Triticum dicoccoides; assembly: GCF_002162155.2. Taxonomy (NCBI): domain Eukaryota; kingdom Viridiplantae; phylum Streptophyta; class Magnoliopsida; order Poales; family Poaceae; genus Triticum; species Triticum dicoccoides. Next base: position 225,138,298 of record NC_041389.1, on the reverse strand, counting down.
TGCATGCAAAGTCCTATCATTTTTCCTTTCTTTTTCTTAGAAGGACTAGGTGCATCAACATTAGTTCTCTGAGAATCTTGCTCAACTCTCTTAGGGTGGCCCTCAGGATACAAAGGTTCCTGAGTCATTCTTCCACCTCTGGTCATAACTCTAACAACATTATCATTTTTCTTATTGTTTAATTCACTGAGCAAATTATCTTGTGCTTTAAGCACTTGTTCTACTTGAGTGGTAACCTGTAACATCCCAATTTTCAATTTGGATGTTATACATAGATCATCACATGCATATCATATTTTATTCTTGCATTTTGGTTGAGATCCTAGAAATCTTAAGCAACTCAAGGACCCATGGAGAGAGTTGGAGGTTTCACAAAATTCATATTTGAATTTATTTCAAATTTGAAGAAAAGGATCAATTTGGGTTTATTATTTTTTCTCCAATTATTTCCATTATTAAAAATAAATGACAGAAGATAATATGACTTCTTCAAATTGAGAGAAATATAGGAGAAAGAATTATAAAATCGAATTATAATTTTCTCGTATTTTTATTTGCTATTTTATTCGAATTGGAAAAACATGCATTTTTGAAAATTGCATTTTTGGCCAGAAAAATGTTCACTTTGTTCTAAATATTCTATTTAGACGGTGAAAATTGTTTTTGACATTTTTGGATTTTTTTATATTTTATTAGGATTTTCTTCTTCGGGAGAAATTATTATTAAAAAAAGTTTCCGCCCAACTGGGCCCTGGCCCAAGCTGCGCCGCCGCACTGACATCGCCGGACGAGGAGTCCGAGCCGGACTCCGTCGTCCGACCCCTCGCGCAAGTCGCCGCTGCCCTCCCCACCTTAAAAGCCGCGACCCGGGGCCCCCAGGACCCCAAGTCGCCGCGCGCCGCCGCCTGCCCTAGTCAGCGCCGCCTCCCGCCATTGCCTGCCGAGCACCGCTACCACCGCCGCCGCTGCTCCGCCCCACGCCGCCAGACGCCGTCGCCCCGCAACCCCGCCGCCCCATGCCGCCCACGCCACCGGCCGCCGCTGCCGCCGTTGACCCCGCGTTGACCGGTCGATTTTCCTTGGTTTTTTTAGTTTCACAGTTTATTTCTTAGATCGGTTTTTCATCGGTTTAGTTTATTTAACGGACGTTTGTCCGTTCGTTCGTTTTAACGAACAATAATGGCCGGTTAGGTTCAGACAGCGAAGTTCGTTCGTTAGTCTTTTCTTTTTATTTTATTTTTGGCCAGGGACTTAACCATGATTATTTTTTCGCGATTCCGCCCCTGGTCTTTAAACTAATATAACTTTTTACACGTTTATCCAAATTAGATGAAACAAGCGCCAACATCTTCGTCTCGAACCCCTCTTTTCAGTTAACCAAGTTGAACATGATTTTGGTACTGTAAAATTTGACTTTGTCCCAGATTAGTAAACAATCTTGTTTCATTCGTATTTTGAGTTTCGTTGCTCCGTTTCAGTTGAATCTTTTTGCAAATCATAGCTAATCACATGTACCTACTGTTAAGATCTAATTCACATGTTAATATTGCTGTTAGGTTTTGACTCTTGCTAGTTTAAGCCGTTTGCTTGTTTCATGTTCGATTTGAATCTTTTCTCGGTTTTTTTCTAGAGTGCAGCAAGGCAAGGCAAGGCATGTTCGATTTGACTCAGTGCGAAGCTTGTTACTACGAATCTCTAGAGTTTGCAGATCGTCAGCAAGGCAAGTTACATTTTGATGATACTCTTTATACCCAGTTTTTACTATGCATTAGTTCTGCCCCACAAATATTTGCATTGGTAGGATTGGGAACATGTGGTTTTGGTTGTAGTACTTGAGGTAGGAACCTAATACCTTTTGATCACCCCGGGAATATACGTTATGCTTATTATTGCTTAGCCATGCTCGTAGACAGGGAATCGATCGTGATTCACACATGGAAGTTGAGAGTTATTTTAAATCATGGATAATATTAAGGTGGCAACTTAAATACACATCTGGGTGGATTGGTTGAGGCACCTAGGGAACCCAGTGTTGCCTATTTTTTTTGGAAATCCCCGGGTTACCGTGTGATTATCCTATGGAATGCCACCCAGGCCCAAAGGGATCATAAGATTATTCATGCTAGAAACTTCCGTGTGCAGCCACAAGCCATTATGGGCTCTGGCATAGTTGAGTAAGTTGCGTGAGCTCTTGAAGAGGTAGACTAGTAGATGTAGAGGGTTGTAGGTGGTACTGTCTACCCAGAGTAGAGAGTTAATCCTTCAGAAAGGCTATGTCTCGTTCATCCGTTTCTCAAACATCATGTAGTGTGAGAAATTCAACAGAGGAGATCGAGTCTTGTGGGAGAAGTGTGCAAACCTCTGCAGAGTGTACAAACTAATCATGGTTAGCCATGTCCCCGATTATGGACTTCTTGAGTATCTAGTACTTGAATCTATTGATGTGATCTCATCACGTTACTTTAATTAATTATGATGTTGGGTTAATGATGATACTTTTAATTGGGATTTGAGTTGGGGTTACCTTCTCAAATAATGGGCAACATGGCAGTAGTTAAATAAAGTTACTCCTTTGTTGTAGGGAAAAACTAGCTTTATGCAAAACCATAAAACGTACAGCCTCCACCAGCCAAATATTGCGTGTAGATATAGTTCTTGCATTATCATTGCTTTACAGTGTAACTATGCCAGCATATTCCATGTGCTGGCCCATTTCAGGATGCAACGTCTTATGTTGTAGACTACTTAGACGATGAATAAGGTGCGATAGGTCGTTGTTTTGCAGTCAGCTATGCCGTTGGAGTTGACGGACTCATTTACCTTCGAAGCTTCCACAGTTATCTAGTTTAGATGGCCTTCAGCCATGATTTATTTATGTAATCATACTCTTTATGAGGACTCGATGTAATAAGTGTGTGATTAAAACTCTCTTATAATTCCTTGAGTACTGTGCGTGTCAGCATTACCGGTCCAGGGATGACACTAATGCACAGAGACTTGACCGTTTGAGCTCTGGTCACTACAAGATGGTATCAGAGCACACGTTGACTATAGGACACGACCACTAGAATGAGCCATAGGATTTCTCTTCTCTACTCATTTGTAATTCTCCTCTCTTTCTACTCTATAGATGGCGGATCCTAGGAACAAGTTCACTCAACCGTATGACGACACCCCTTTCGGAAAGCACTTGAAGGAAGTCACTAAGTATCTGAACATTGGATTACCAAGCTTCACGAGGACTTTCTCTACATCTTTATCGGAAGAGGAGCGCTGGAAGATCAAAGTCTGGATACTTGGGAGGACCTTTGCACCAATAATGGAGCCTATTAATTTCTACCTGGATGCACCAAGCTGGAGTATTGGAAAGAGCATGGCCGCACATATCACCTTTGGACGCATATGTGAGGTGTATCACAAGGAGCTAGAGAATACCGTTTACCAGATATGTGGCCGTAGAGATGACAAATGGGAGATGATTCGCACCAGGAGGGATGGATCAATTGCAGCTTACATCCAAGAGATGGGAGATCATATTCGTCGATAGGAGAATCAACAAATTATTCACATGAAGAAGATTAAGAAACTGGTAAGGATAAACAATGAGCTGGAGGAGGAGATCAAGACTACACACGATGGATACGAGGAAGAGATTGCTATACTAGTAGAAAATAATGACGACCTGACAATGAAGCTAGGAGTATTCATGGGAGACCCCGCGCCAGGAGGAGATGACGACCATCCCAAGGACTACATCATCATCGACGACACCGACTCCGACCCCAACAGTAGTGATGATGATTACGTTGATGAAGCTGGAGCAGATATCATGGAGTCTTCTTCTGATGAAAATTTCTAGACGACCACCATTTTAATTAGTAGTATTTTCCCTCCAAGTAGTTGCAATGATCGAGTTTGTAGTTATAGGTTAGACCGCTTTTGCATGACTTGTGTGCTATTGATTGAAGTGAAATTGATTGTGTTTGTAGTTATAGGTTAGACCGCTTTTGCATTATGGGTAGTGCATCTCTCTTAGACCCCAATTCTATTATGTTTTCTCACCCCTTCTAAACCCATCAGATGCCTCTGAGACATGATAACAGATTTGCCTTCCCACCGAAGCTCACCAGTTGATCCAGCAGCAGAATACCTTGATGTAGCTTTTAGTCCAGAATCAGAACCAAGGCAACAACAACAACAACCCATCACCACCTCCCCCTGTTGATCACCTAGCCCGTTTTCTAAGGTTGAATCTGTCTCTGTTCTCTAGTAGCACTGTGCCGATTGTTGCAGATGATTGGCTCCGCAAGATTGGAAGAGAGCTGACCACTATAGGATGCACAGATGCGGAGAGAGTGCATTTTGCCGCACATCAGCTTGATGGACCGGCAGCATCATGGTGGGAGAATTTCACAGCTACTTACCCCATTGACACTGTTACATGGGATCAGTTTCAGTAGGCTTTCCGCACTGCCCATGTTTTAGGAGGAGCTATGAGCATGAAGAAGCGTGAGTTTCACAACTTGCGCCAAGGAGGACGTATAGTGGGCCAGTATGTGGATGAGTTTAGTAAGTTAGCATGCTATGCCCCTGATGACGTAGCTACATATGCTGCTAAGCAGGAGAAGTTTCTAGAAGGACTGAATTACGAGCTGAGCATGCAGTTGATGGTGGCAACATTCAACAACTACCAGGAGTTGGTAGATAGGGCTCTTATGATTGAAGGCAAGTAGCAACAGATTGATAATCGCAAGAGGAAGTATGGACAGGGGAGGTACACTTCAGGAGCTCAGCAGAAGCCCCACTATTCCCCGTACTCAGGAGGACATACCCACAACCATGGAGCACACACGCACAACGGAGCAAGTTCGCACAACCATAGTGGCCCCAAGAATGGAAATGGCAATGGAGGTTCTGCCAAGAAGCCCAACCCCTTCATCAAAAGGTCAGGAGAACCACATTAGCGTGTAGGAGATAGAGGATCAACCCGACGCAGTTGTCGGTAAGTTTTTGATTAATGCATTTCCTGCACTTGTTCTTTTTCATACTGGTGCATCGCATTCATACATATCAAGGGGATTTGTGGACAAGTTTAAATTACCAACCCTAGCCCTTAGGTCACCCATGTTAGTAAGATCGCCAGGAGGAGAGTATATGGACAGCCGATGGTGTGATCGGTTACCCTTGAACATTGGCAGATATGTGTTTCCCTCTAACCAAATAATATTGGAGTCACAAGGATTAGATATAATATTAGGCATGGATTGGTTATCAAAGTACGGACGAAACATTGATTGTGCTAGTAAGTCGATATTCCTCACCACTCTGGAAGGAAGGAAGATCAAGTATGTATCCCGGCATGCGCTGAAAAGGACTCAAGTGAATTCCTTATCAGGCGTTGTACAGGAGGAAATGCCAGTGGTGAAGGATTACGCCGACGTATTTCCAAAGGAGTTACCAGGCATGCCACCGGATCGAGACATTGAGTTTTTGATTGAGCTATTGCCAGGCACCGGGCCAATATTAAAGAGACCGTATCGGATGCCCGCACAGGATTTGGAGGAAATTAAGAAGTAGATTAAGGAGTTACTGGATAAGGATACATTCGACCAAGTTCATCACCTTGGGGAGGCCCAGTGCTTTTGGTGGAGAAGAAGGATGGATCTTTAAAGATGGTTGTTGATTATCGTGCATTGAATGAGGTGACGGTCAAGAACAAATACCCTTTGCCGATGATCAATGATTTGTTTGACCAGTTGCAAGGAGCTAAAGTTTTCTCTAAGATTGATCTTGAATCAGGTTATCACCAGTTGAAGATTTGAGAGCAGGATATACCAAAGACAGCTTTTACCACAAGGTACGGGCTATATGAGTATACCATTATGTCATTTGGTCTGACTAACGCGCCTGCCTATTTCATGAACATGATGAACAAGGTGTTTATGGAGTTTTTGGATAAGTTCGTCGTGGTGTTCATTGATGATATATTGGTCTACTCGGAGAACGAAGAGGAGCATAAGGACCATTTGCTTTTGGTTCTTGAGAAGCTCAGAGAACATGAGTTGTATGCCAAGTTCAGCAAATGTGAGTTTTGTTTAAAGGAAGTTGGATTTCTCGGACATGTTATATCTGGAGAAGGAATAGTAGTAGACCCTACCAAGGTTGCTTCTGTGACTAAATAGGTGGCACACACATCAGTTGGAGAGATCAGGAGTTTTCTTGGACTTGCAGGATATTATCGGAGGTTCATTGAGAATTTCTCCAGGATTGCAAAGCCCATGACAGAGTTATTGAAGAAGGACACCAAGTTTAAATGGACTGAGGAGTGTGAAGCCAGTTTTCAGGAGTTGAAGAAACGTTTGGTTACAGCACCAGTGCTGATTCTCCCAGATTAACACAAGGATTATCAAGTGTATTGCGACGCTTAACGTCGAGGACTTGGAGCAGTGCTTATGCAGGAAGGAAGAGTTGTTTCATATGCCTCACGACAGCTTAAACCTCATGAGTTGAATTATGCTACGCACGATTTGGAGTTAGCAGCCATAGTGCATGCGCTGAAGACATGGAGACATTTTCTCATCGGAAACCATTGTGAGGTATACACGGATCATAAGAATTTGAAATATATCTTCACACATAAGGAGTTGAACCTCAGACAAAGGAGATGGTTGGAGCGCATTAAGAAATATGATATGAAATTGCACTATCATCCCGGAAAGGCCAATGTAGTAGCAGATGCGTTGAGCCGCAAGAATTATGTTAACACACTCATGACCGGAGGATTACCTAAGGAGTTAGCAGAAGATCTTCACGAGTTATGTTTGGAGATAGTCCCAAGAGGTTATGTAGGAGCATTGGAAATTTAGTCCACCTTGATGGGTAAGATCAGAGAAGCCCAGAAGACTGACAAGGATATTGCCGAGATAAAGGAAAGGATGAGCAAAGGAAAGGCTAAAGGATTTCGTGAGGATGAGCACGACACCTTATGGTTTAAGGATCGCGTATTTGTGCCTAATGACCCCGAGATCAGGAAGTTGATTCAGCAGGAGGCGCATGATTCGCCATATTCGATTCACCCTGGAAACACTAAGATGTATCTGGATTTAAAGCAAAGTTTCTGGTGGACAGGAGTGAAGAAGGATATTGCCGAGTATGTAGCAGTATGTGATGTATGTCAGAGAGTTAAGGCAGAGCATCAGAAGCCAGCTGGATTGCTACAGCCATTGCCGATACCCGAATGGAAGTGGGATAAACTTGGCATGGATTTTATCACGGGATTGCCCAGGACTCATTCAGGCTATGACTCTATCAGGGTTGTAGTCGATCGTTTGACGAAAGTAGCTCATTTCATCCCGGTGAAGACCACCTATACGAGTGCTAACTTGGCAAAGATATACATGACCATGATCATATGTCTTCAAGGAGTTCCGAGGACCATTGTATCAGATAGAGGAACCCAGTTTACCTCAAAGTTTTGGAATCAGTTGCATGAGACTTTGGGTACTAGGCTAGAGTTTAGCACAACCTTTCATCCACAGACAGATGGACAGACCGAGAGAGTCAATCAGATTCTGGAGGACATGTTGAGAGCTTGTGTGCTAGATTATGGATCTCGTTGGGACGACAATTTGCCGTATGCAGAGTTCTCTTATGACAACAGTTATCAAGCTAGTTTGAAGATAGCACCTTTCGAAGCTTTGTACAGAAGGAGGTGTAGGACACCGTTATCGTGGGATGAAGTTGGAGATCGATAGTTGTTTGGACCAGATTTAATCAAAGACTCTGAAGAGAAGGTTAAGTTGATTCATGACAGACTCAAGGTAGCCCAATCCAGGTAGAAGAGTTATGCAGATTCGAAACGCAAGGAGACAATTTACGAAGTCGGAGACAGAGTATATCTTCGTGTGTCCCCGCTTCAAGGAGTTAAGCGTTTTGGAGTTAAGGGAAAGCTAGCACCACGTTTTGTGGGACCATGCCGAGTTTTGGAACATGTCGGAGAAGGTGCATACAAGCTGGAATTGCCAAAATGATTGTCAGGACTTCACGATGTGTTTCAGGTTTCCCAGTTGAAGAAGTGCCACACAGAGATGGTCAATATTTCTCTGAGAGATACAGTGCCACTGGAGGCGATTTAGTTAGACAGTGATTTGACCTATGAGGAGAAGCCAGTCAAGATTCTCGAGTTTTCTAGCCGAGTTACTCGCAGTAAGGTAATCAAGTTTTGCAAAGTTCAGTGGAGCCACCATACCGAGGAGGAAGCCACCTGGGAGCGAGAGGAAGACCTTCGTAGAGACCACCCAACCCTTTTCGCTGACCAATCCGAATATCGAGGGCGAGATTCATCTTAAGGGGGGTAGGTTTGTAACATCCCAATTTTCAATTTGGATTTTATACATAGATCATCACATGCATATCATATTTTATTCTTGCATTTTGGTTGAGATCCTAGAAATCTTAAGCAACTCAAGGACCCAGGGAGAGAGTTGGACGTTTCACAAAATTCATATTTGAAGAAAAGGATCAACTTGGTTTTATTATTTTCTCTCCAATTATTTCCAATATTAAAAATAAATGAGAGAAGATAATATGACTTCTTCAAATTGAGAGAAATATTGAAGAAATAATTATAAAATCAAATTCTGATTTTTCTGGTATTTTTATTTGCTATTTTATTTGAATTAGAAAAATATGCATTTTTGAAAATTGCATTTTAGGCCAGAAAAATGTTCACTTTGTTCTAAATATTCTACTTAGACGGCGAAAATTGTTTTTGGCATTTTTAGAATTTTCCTTATATTTTATTAGGATTTTCTTCTTCGGGCGAAATTATTATTAAAAAAAGTTTCTGCCCGACTGGGCCGAGCCCAGCCGAGCCGGCCCAAGCCACGCCGCCACACCGACATCGCCAGACGAGGAGTCCGAGCCGGACTCCGTCGCCCGACCCCTCGCCCAAGTCGCCACCGCCCTCTCCTCCTTAAAAGCCGCGACCCAGGGCCCCAGGACCCCCAGTCGTCGCGCGCCGCCGCTTGCCCTCGCCCGGGCCGCCTGCCGCCGCCGCCTGCCAAGCGCCGCTGCCGCCGCCGCTGCTGCTCCGCCTCGTGCCGCCACCTTGCGCCGCCAGACGCCACCGTCGCCTGCCGAGCGCCGCTGCCGCCGCCGCTGCTGCTCCGCCTCGCGCCGCCACCTTGCGCCGCCAGACGCCGCCGTCGCCCCCGCCCCGTGATGACCCACAAATGTAGGGGATCTATCGTAGTCCTTTCGATAAGTAAGAGTGTCGAACCCAACGAGGAGCAAAAGGAAATGACAAGCGGTTTTCAGTAAGGTATTCTCTGCAAGCACTGAAATTGTAGGTAATAGATAGTTTTATGATAAGATAATTTGTAACGGGTAACAAGCAATGAAAGTAAATAAGGTGTAGCAAGGTGGCCCAATCCTTTTTGTAGAATAGGACAAGCCTGGACAAGTTCTTATATAGAGAAAAGCGCTCTCGAGGACACATGGGAATTATCGTCAAGCTAGTTTTCATCACGTTCATATGATTCGCGTTCGTTACTTTGATAATTTGATATGTGGGTGGACCGGTGCTTGAGTACTGCCCTTTCTTGGACAAGCATCCCACTTATGATTAACCCCTATTGCAAGCATCCGCAACTACAAAAGAAGTATTAAGGTAAACCTAACCATATCATGAAACATATGGATCCAAATCAGCCCCTTATGAAGCAACTGATAAACAAGGGTTTAAGCTTCTGTCACTCTAGCAACCCATCATCTACTTATTATTTCCCAATGCCTTCCTGTAGGCCCAAACAACGGTGAAGTGTCATGTAGTCGACGTTCACATAACACCACTAGAGGAGAGACAACATACATCTCCTCAAAATATCGAACGAATACCAAATTCACATGACTACTAATAGCAAGACTTCTCCCATGTCCTCAAGAACAAATGTAACTACTCACAAAGCATATTCATGTTCATAATCAGAGGGGTATTAATATGCATTAAGGATCTAAACATATGATCTTCCACCAAATAAACCAACTAGCATCAACTAAAAGGAGTAATCAACACTACTAGCAACCCACAGGTACCAATTTGAGGTTTTGGTACAAAGATTGGATACAAGAGATGAACTAGGGTTTGAGAGGAGATGGTGCTGGTGAAGATGTTGATGGAGATTGACCCCCTCCCGATGAGAGGATCGTTGGTGATTACGATGGTGATGATTTCCCCCTCCCGGAGGGAAGTTTCCTCGGCAGAACAGCTCCGCCGGAGCCCTAGATCGGTTCCGCCTTGTGGCGGCGGAGTTTCATTCCGAAAGCTTGCTTATGATTTTTTCCAGGGTAAAAGACTTCATATAGTAGAAGATGGGCACCGAAGGGCTGCCAGGTGGCCCACGAGGCAGGGGGCGCGCCCAGGGGTTAGGGCGCGCCCCCACCCTCGTGGCCAAGGTGTGGGCCCCCTCTGGTACTTCTTCCGGTCAATATTTATTATTAATTCCCAAAATGACTTTCGTGGAGTTTCAGGACTTTTGGAGCTGTGCAGAAATAGGTCTCTAATATTTGCTCCTTTTCCGGCCTAGAATCCCAGCTGCCGACATTCTCCCTCTTCATGTAAACCTTGGAAAATAAGAGAGAATAGCCATAAGTATTGTGACATAATGTGTAATAACAACCCATAATGCAATAAATATTGATATAAAAGCATGATGCAAAATGGACGTATCAACTCCCCCAAGCTTAGACCTCGCTTGCCCTCAAGCGGAAGCCGATATCGAAAAATATGTCCACATGTTTAGAGATAGAGGTGTCGATAAAATAAAATACGGACATGAGGGCATCATGATCATTCTTATAACAGCAACATAAATATATTTTGTCATATGATTTCTTATGCTCGAGTAACAATCTATCCAGAATGTCAAGTATGAATCAGAAACTTCATTGGGAACCAACAAACTATAATCTTAGTCATTGAAGCAATTGCAATTTATCATAACATTGGAAAGAGTCAATATGAGAGCTTTTCAGCAAGTCCACATACTCAACTATCATTTAATATTTCACAATTGCTAACACTCACGCAATACTTATGGTTATGGAGTTTTAATCGGGCATAGAGAAAGATAGGGGCTTATTGTGTTGCGTCCCAACCTTTTACCTCAAGGGTAATGTCAACAATAATAGTTCATGCTAACTTACATCCAATTGGATATATATATATATATATATCAGGTTCTTTCCAACACGAGGTGCTTGCCAAAGGATAAAATATAAAAAGAAAAGGTGAAGATCACCATGACTCTTAATGTAAGACAAGAAGTAAAAGGTAGGCCCTTTGCAGAGGGAAGCAGAGGTTGTCATGTGCTTTTATGGTTGGATGCACGAAATCTTAGTGCAAAAGAACGTCACTTTATATTGCCACTTGTGATATAGACCTTTATTATGCAGTCCGTCGCTTTTATTGCTTCCATATCACAAGATCGTATAAAGCTTATTTTCTCCACACTAATAAGTCATACATATTTAGAGAGCAATTTTTATTTCATGCAACATTACAACTTACTTGAAGGATCTTACTCAATCCATAGGTAGATATGGTGGACTCTCATGGCAAAACTGTGTTTAAGGATATTTGGAAGCACAAGTAGTATCTCTACTTGGTGCAAGGAATTTGGCTAGCATGAGGGGGAAAGGCAAGCTCAACATGTTGGATGATCCATGACAATATACTTTACTAAGATGTGAGAAAACATAACCCATTATGTTGTCTTCCTTGTCCAACATCGACTCTTTAGCATGTCATACTTTAATGAGTGCTCACAATCATAAAAGATGTCCAAGATTGTATATTTATATGTGAGAACCTCTCTTTCTTTATTACTTCCTATTAATTGCAACGATGACCAAAACTATGTTTGCCAACTCTCAACAACTTTTAATCATCATACTCTTTATATGTGAAGTCATTACTTTCCACAAGATCAATATGATCTCTTTTATTTATTTTTATTCTTTTATTTCCTTAGGATCATAGCAAGATAGCAAAGACCTTGACTCAACACTAATCTTTATTATATAGCTCACGGACTCGATTACATAGAGGGATCATAAGGCAGAACTCAAAACTAAATCATACCAAAACTTTATTCTACTAGATCAAGATATTACTAAAAGGATCGAACTAAGAAAAACGGGAAAGATAGGAGTGTGATGGTGATACGATACCGGGGCACCTCCCCCAAGCTTAGCAGTTGCCAAGGGGAGTGCCCATACCCATGTGATTATGCTTCCTTCTTCGGAGTTGGTGGTGTGATCTTCTTGGCGATGATGCCCCTCAGGATATGATTCTCCTCCTCAAGCTTATTGACTTGCTGCTTGAGGTCCATGTTTTCATTTTGGAGCTTACCCGTGACGGCTAAAGCTCCTTTCACCCAAGGATGTTGCATAGCTGCTGGAGAACAAGTGACACTCTTTTTCATATTTTCATAATAAAGAAATTTAACATTGGAAGGGATGACCGAGTTTGGAATAGCTGAGCTCTGTAGTTCCCCCATCATGAATCCTGCTTGGAAACGAGAGGTAACTTCTTGATCCTCCTCCATGACAGCTATCCTTTTCAAGTCGGCCTGCATCTCATCCTCCGTTAATATCCCAAAGTGATAAGCATTGCTGTCCGCTCCAAGACTGGGCGTCGGATGAGACACCTGACTCTCCCCGACTGACTCTTGAGAAGACATCTTGCTCTAAATCTGCGACAGAAACAACTCGAAACAAAGACAGAAGATTTTTGCATGATACGGTGGTCAAAACCTTCGGGATATTATATTATGAATTTTTACCGACCGAAAGAAGTATTGTGCAAGAAAACAGAGTCCGGAGAGCACAGGCGTCTGAGGGAGTCCTGGATAAGGGGGTATCTGGATAGCCGGACTATATACTTTGGCCGGACTGTTGGACCATGAAGATACAAGACTCAAGACTTCATCCCGTGTTCGGATGGGACTCTCCTTTGCGTGGAAGACAATCTTGGCGATTCGGATGTTAGATCTCCTTCTTTGTAACCGACTCTGTGTAACCCTAGCCTCCTCCGGTGTCTATATAAACCGGAGGGTTTAGTCCGTAGGACAACAATCAGAATCATAGGCTAGCTTCTAGGGTTTAGCCTCTGCGATCTCGGGTGGTAGATCAAATCTTGTAATACTCATATCATCAAGATCAATCAAGTAGGAAGTAGGGTATTACCTCCATTGATAGGGCCCAAACCTGGGTAAAACATCGTGTCCCCTGTCTCCTATTACCATTAGCCTTAGACGCACGGTTCGGGACCCCCTACCCGAGATCCGCCGGTTTTGACACCGAGATTGGTGCTTTCATTGAGAGTTCCTCTGTGTCATCGCTGCAAGGCTCGATGGCTCCTTCAATCATCAACAACGCGGTCCAGGGTGAGACTTTTCTCCTAGGACAGATCTTCGTGTTCGGCGGCTTTGCACTGCGGGCCAATTCGCTTGGCCATCTGGAGCAGATCGACAGCTACGCCCCTGGCCATCAGGTCAGGTTCGGAAACTTGAACTACACAACCGATATCCGCGGAGACTTGATCTTAGACGGATTTGGGCCTATGCCAGGAGCGCCGAACAGCCACGACGAGCACAGCTTAGACCTGCTGGCAGACAATACTCGGGATATCGCACCTGCAAGAGCTCCAGACCTAAATCCGGGGCAGATCGCGTCGTCCAAGGACGGGTGGATGGACCCTGCCCCGGAGGCTGCATACTCTTTGGCGGTAGAGCCGAACACGGACTCCACCCCCAAGGAAGTCTGTGTCACTGGACCCCCGGACTTGTGTCCGGCCGTAGGTTCCAGACCGCGCACCCCCGAGCACTCGGGATATCAACGGAGCAGGAAGAGCCAGGTCACGCCGAACACAGTCCGGAGCAGACGCCCGATCACCGCGATCCCGAGGGCCGAACTCATCAACCTGCCGCGGGAGAAGAGCACAGCCCGGACGATGATGCATTCATCATCCCGGAAAAACGTCTGGAACGAGATAACCTCCATAGAAGGCTTATGGCCACTGCAAGAAGCATAAAGAAGCAGAAGCAAAGGCTTAAGGCCGCGCAGGAAACGCTCAACCGCAGATGGAATAAAGTGCTAGATACTGAAGAAAGATATGGCGACGATCACCACACGAAGAGCTACCCAAAGCGCAAGTTGCTGCCAGAATTCGACGATGAGGCCATTCCGCCAAAGAACAATACGGCCAGTAGGCTGGACCAACCACTCCATGACTGCAATAGAGCAGCTACTGATGCCGCACATGATTTACGTGAGCTCATGGACAAAAAGGCTGGTGCGACCAGGTCCATCTATGGATCTAGAGGACATGCTCCGGCGCAGGATTATGGTCACCAAAATGATCAGACTGATCGAATACCAGTTCGGAATCAACATCGGACACAACAATAGTCGACAGCATTCCACAACATGTCCAAATACAGAGGGGCTGTGTACCCTTTGTGCTTCACCGAAGAGGTACTGGATCACGAATTTCCATAGGGATTCAAACCCGTGAATATAGAGGCATACGACGGAACGACTGACCCCAGGGTCTGGATTGAGGATTTTATACTTCATATCCACATGGCTCGTGGGGATGACCTCCACGCCATCAAATACCTTCCCCTCAAGTTGAAGGGACCAGCTCGACACTGGTTGAAAAGCCTGCCCAAAAATTCGATCGGAAGTTGGGAGGAACTTGATGACACTTTTAGGGCCAACTTTTAAGGGACCTATGTCCGACCTCCGGACACTGACGATTTAAGTCACATAATACAACAGCCCGGAGAGTCCGCCCGCAAGCTTTGGAATAGATTCCTCACTAAGAAGAATCAAACTCGATTGTCCGGATGCCGAAGCCCTAGCGACCTTCAAGCACAGTATCCGAGACGAGTGGCTCGCTAGACACCTCGGCCAAGAAAAGCCGAGGACAATGGCAGCCTTAAGAAGCCTTATGACCCGCTTCTGCGCGGGTGAAGTCAGCTGGTTGGCCCGCAGAGGCAGCAGTGACCCGGGCACATCCGAAATCAGGGATGGCAACGGGAAGCCACGGTGCAGTAAAAACAAGCATCGAAACAAGGAAGAAAGTCCGGACAACACGGCGGTCAACGCCGGATTCAGGGGCTCTTGACCCAGTCAACAAAAGAAGCCATTTAAAGGCAGCAAAGAGGGACCGTCCGGCCTGAACAAAGTCCTGGACAGACTGTGCCAAATTCATGGCACCCTCGAAAAACCTACAAACTACACTCACAGAGAATGCTGGGTCTTTAAGCAGGCCGACATGTTAAATGTCGAACACAAGGGAAGGGAAACAACAAGTGAATACGAGGATGAGCCTCGCCAGCCGAACACTGGGGGACAGAAAAAATTCCCACCAGAGGTAAAAACAGTAAACATGATCTACGCGACTCACATACCAAAGAGAAGGCACAAACGCGCGCTCAGAGACGCATATGCTGTAGAGCCCGTCGCCCCCAAACTCAACCCCTGGTCGGCCTGCCAGATCACCTTTGATCACAGGGACCACCCGACTGGTATGCGGCACGGAGGATCGGCTGCCTTGGTGCTTGACCCAATAATCGATGGATACCATCTCAATAGTGTCCTCATGGACGGCGGCAGTAGTCTCAATCTAATATATCAGGACACTGTCTGCAGGATGGGGATAGACCCATCCAGAATCAGCCAAAGTAACACCACCTTTAAAGGGGTGATACTAGGCGTTGAGGCCTGCTGCAGGGGCTCCCTCATATTAGAGGTGACATTCGATTCTCCAGACAACTTGAGAAGCAAAGAATTACTCTTCACCATCGCTCCCATCCGAAGTGGTTATGATGCATTGCTCGGAAGAACAACCTTCGCTCGTTTGAATGCAGTACCGCACTACGCCTACCTTAAACTCAAGATGCCCGGTCCATGTGGCGTCATCACCGTCAGCGGAAATACAGAGCATTCCTTACGTGCAGAAGAGTATGCGGCGGCTCTAGCAGCCGGACACTAAGCGGCCTCTCCTATCAGAACACATGATCGGTCGTTAAGACCACGAACACGATTAGACGAGTCCGGCACACCACCCTCGGTAACAGCCTAGATAAACCCGAGCTGGGTGCTATACATGTAACCCCATAGAGGGCATCAGGGTCTGCAAACAAGCAATAAAGCCCACCTTTTTGCTTGACCTTACTAACAGGCCAATGTCTTACACCCCTACTATCCATTGATAATAATCAACTCTTCGCATGATTACGCCGTACTCTTTTACATGAGTTTTCCTCTTTACAGACACCATTCGTGCGACACCCTACCAGGACACGACACAACGGAGACAAAGGTGCAAATGTGCAGCAGGGCCCCGCTCAAAGGTTTCTCTTTAGATTAAGCCCCTGTGTAAACCTTCTTTATTGTCTCTTGTTGCTTGACATCCCATGGGTATTCTATACACCCACAGGGGATACTGGCGTGATTGGCATTTCGCCACGATAAACTATCGCACGTACCTGGAAATACAGGGTTCATAATCAAGGGCGCTACTCAGCCCAGTATATGTTTTAAAGTCCGAATACCCTCGGGAGTGTTCGGCGTCGCGAGTTTGGCCTTATATGCATCAGCTCCGAATCATGTCTTTGGTCAAATGTTGGGTTTGCCCGGCTCCTGGGTTTGCTGCCTTATGTTCCGCTTCTATCGGCTAAGGCGGCCAAAGGAGAACTACTGTGATTGTGCCCTGGTTATTCCGAATGAGCACCTCAGTAGAGAAAGCCGAAAACTGACTATCATGATATAGCGAAAGACTGGTCAACCACTCGAGGACTCATCGGAATCTTTAGGATTCCTCCGCATTAATGAAGGGCCGTTCCCTAGTCAAGTACACACGCCCCCGTATCCGAATGCACGCGAAGGTACCAGGGGCTACATAGTAGCCCCACCATCAAACTCCTATGGCTAAGCGAAAGTGTTAAAGCTATATAGTCCGGTTGCCTAGTTCGACATGCGATCACCTCCTTAATGGACCAAGACGTTGGATCAAGTGTGATTACGCATACTTTAGCGAACACCCCCGCATTGTATGCGTGGGGGCTGAAGCCAATGACTACTAACTTTCAGGTTATATATACATCAAACGGCCGCACAGGAGGCACAATAACACTTTCAGGCGAAAGTATAAACATAGCCTCTATAATTAAAATACAATTGTTTTTACAACGAAACGATTTGTCACTCGAACATGACACTCTTCGAGCACCGAGCCTCTATTAAACGAGCACCTTCTGTTACCTACTCCAAGTAGTGCTCGGCTGGATCCTGGCTTCCCGCCGGATTCTGGGTTGCAATGATGGTGGCCTCCATATCTGCCCAATATGTTTTAACATGGGAAAGAGCCATCCGTGCACCCTCTATGCACGCCGACCTCTTCATGGCATCGATTCGTGATACGACACCAAGGAATTGTTGCACTAACCAAAATAACTGTCCGGCTTCGGCTCCTTCGGCCATAGATGATCTATTACAGACCTCATTGCAAGACCGAACAACCTATGAGCTCGGCCACAGCGGCCATCCTTTCACTCAATGGCAACGGGTGCGTTGGAGCACTGAATTGCGACTAGAACAACCTTTCTACTTCACTATCTTTTTGATCCTCGAAAAACTTGGCCGCATCAGCCATACTCTTTGCCAGATCCGCATACGCGTCTGCAGGGCTCCATCGCCGATCCAAAGGAGCGTACTTTGGATCTAAGAACTTCATCCGCAACAAATAGGGGCTTCCAGCCGCGATTTCTCCAGCCTGTCGAAGCTCCTCCCGCGCATCCCTAATTTCGGAACGCGTCTCCTTGGCCGCATCAAGGGCCTTCTTTAGGATAGCTGACTTCGCCGGATTCTCCTTTTCAAGGAGCTCATACCGGCCGGCGGTGTTTTTCAGCTCCACAGCCATCTTGGCTATTTTATCTTTGCTACGGCAATGAGCAGCCTGTTCGGCTCTCAACTCTTCGGCCGCCTTTAGGGCAACCGCATTGCTAGCCCGGGCTTGCTCCTTGGCTAGGGCAAGCTCCGCTCTCAGGGCCTCCACGGCAGCAGCTCCGCCTGCAGTCGAAGCATCTCACATTAACATTATGCTCTGTTAGGACCGGATTTTCGGCATATCATTTCCCAGAAAATGGTCCTTGTGCTCACCAGCCCCAGGATTACTGTTAGCTGATGAGGCACCAACTTGATACAGAAATTCCAAGCAAAATACAAAATGTGAAGTACAAGACCATTCTGGCCTGAGTGTACAACAAATGGTTTCTAGTGGCTGATGGCGGAAGCAGTTTGTGGTTCATCTGTGTCTATGGGACTCCATTTCCCACAGGAACAGCTAACCTGGATAACTCCTATCTTCGTGAGGCTGCTCTTGCCATTGCTTAGGTTCCAGGGCTGTCATCGCAACGCTCCTCTCCATGCAAGAAATATGGCCAAGACAATAGCCAGGGACAAGCCAGTGAGTACTTTGAATGTACTCGCAAACATTATGAACACGGGTATAATATAACAAATGATAATCATGCTCTGAAATATCCTATGTTCACAACGTATGTCACAAAATAAAATCCATGATGCACGCAAGCAGGTTATTCATATACAACATAATATGCAATAATGGAGTAGAAATAAAAATGCTCCGATCGGGTGTCTGAAGCGACGCCTCGAAGGGATAATAATTTAATGCTTGCCTTAGTCGGGCGTATGAGCGACACCACATAAAGGGCTTATAAAGTAAACAAGCATGCCACAGTCGGGCGTCTGTGCGACACCACATAAAGGGCTTATAAAGTAAATAAATATCAAGAATGCCATAGTCGGGCGTCTATGCGACACCACATAAAGGGCTTATAAAGTAAATAAATATCAAGCATGCCACAGTCGGGCGTCTAAGCGACACCGCATAAAGGGCTTATAAGAGATAAGTAACAAACATGCCACAGTTGGGCGTCTGAGCGACACCACATAAAGGGCTTATAAGAGAATAACCACAGTGAATATCTAGGAGGTAGAACCGTCCCAGGGATATCAAAAGTTCAAATAATACAAAGGGGTTAGTCCATAATAATAATAATCAAAATCATCATATGTCATGAGTCATGATCCATGTTCTGGTTTAGCAGTTTCTCCTCCAAAGACCGACACTAAGACCGACACTAGACCCATCCCAGACTGTAGTCCTTAACCATGGACACGGCTATTCGAATAGATATAACCTCTGCAGAGGGTGTACTCTTTACCCATGAGTAACGAATTTCTTTAGTCCATCGGGACTAATTCCATTTACGGTCTTTCAGTTGAAAACACACCTGACCTGCACACACCAGCTTAACTTACCGGTGTCTGGAATCACCTATGACACCTGTCAAGCAAAACTCTAAGTGGGGAGGCTACAACCTCGATTAGCATGGGATCAAATTTATTCCGCGCGCTACTAAGGGGTGCCCCCCTCTCGGTCCCAACCGGAAACACCCCTGCCCCCGGACCAGGTGGCCTGCCTACCGGATGCAGCCGATATCTTCCACCATGGCCTCTTTGTATGGTGTGTGCCAAGAAAGGGGTTGACAACTTACTGAACTGTACCCTACCTACGGCAGGGACAAGTGGTAGTACGAAACAAGCATGGGGGTTACTGGAACAAGACTCGATCTATGGTCGACTCAGGAGGTTTAAGTATTCCTTGCATGATTAGCATAACAAATATATTTCATCTGACAGACAGAATCACCACTCATCATACCCCATCATTCCATACCGGACACACCCGTCTCGACGAGGAACTAGAGACAAGCTCGTGTCTACCCAAGACATAGGCTTTCCCGGCTTTCTCCCGGTAGGCATGAAAGGTATACGAGGATGATTACTATCACAAGCATAACCATTTCCAACAGCAAGGAATCTTCATTATGCATTCATGCGTATGATCACACCATCACATAAAATAACGAATGCTCCATGTCAAGGTGGTGTTGTAATCGTATCAAACATCACACAAAAATATTATGCCAGAGTTTAGAATGCTTGCCTTCAAGTTGTGGAGAGGCAGGGTGCATTCCAAAACTTTTGAAAGTTCTCTTCTCTCTCCAAAAATCCTATTTAAAAATTTGAATTAATACATAGTTTCAAAACAGTACAAAAACATTGTCTGAATTTTTTTCAAATAAATCTGAAAAAAACTAGACAAACTTTGAGAAACAACAAAAAAAGAATCAAATCATTTGGGCTAATATTTAAAAAGATATAGCCAGTCAAAGTTTGGTCAAAATTCTGTTTTTAATAAAACAGAAAAAGAAAAAAAACGTTTCGAATAAAACACGTATGAGACGTACTCTGAGTTTATGCTTCCACTTACGCCAGCGTGGACCGGCCCGTGGGTCACTGGTAGTGGGTCCCTTGGGCCCACTGGTCAGGTTTGACCGGTCGCCCGCGCCTCCTTCCTCCTCTGTCCGAGCGGAGGTGGGGCTCCAGCGATCAACGCCGGTGAACGGCGGCTCCCCACAGGATTCTGAGGAGAGGGATGGATCCGCTAGTCCAGGGCGGTCCTCCCGGTGGTCGATAGGGTGGCAGGGAAGGAGGGAGTCGCCGGCGGTGAGCTCCGCGGCGGAGGTGGCTTCGAGAGGATTTGGGGGTTTGGGCTACGGTGGCTCCCGGTCGAGGCTGAGGGGTTGGGTGGCTCCGCACGATCAAGGGGAGTCGGGTGGTGGTGCTGGATGGATGGGGGAGGGCCTGCTCGCGATGAACGGAGCCGGAGCATGGCGGCGGCCGAACCTGCTGGAGATGGGGAAGGAAGGGCTTCTGGCCAACTAGGGAGGAGGGGGGCTTCCTACTGCTCGAATGAGGCTGCTGACGAGCTTAGGCATGATTGGGAGGGCTATATATAGCCTAGATTGTTCGGTTCCCGTGGTCGTGGATAAGAACGCCGGCGAACCGCCGTTCTGTTGCAGCAGGCGGTGCGTGGTGGTGACGGGCGCTAGCGGACGCACTCTTGGATAAGCTCGGGCTGTTCCAGGGGCAGCTGGCGCGCGGCTGTGGCTCGGGCGGCGCCGTCCAGGGCAGGAGCCTGCTGTGGTCGGCCGCTAGTTGCCACGGCCGACCTGACGGCGGCGTTGAGGGGCTCCAGGGACGGCTCTGCAGCGAGGGAGGGGGCGTGCGTGTTGGCTGCAAGTGGGGAAGGACCAGAACGAGCGCGGGGAGGCGGTAGTGAGACGCGGCGGCTCGATGCGCGCGCGTGCAAAACGTGCGTTCTGGGCGCGCCCAGAGCACGCACGCCAGGCGTTCTACAGAATGCCATCGCGTTCTAGGCCCCTCTGCTGCCTCTACAACTAACCAGGACTAGGCTAATAATCATATGGGAGCTAATAGACATGCGGGTAAGGCCATTACGGCAACTTCATAATGCAAGTCCAAAAGCATGCCAAAACTGGCCATGGTCCTAACCTGCTCGATGAAATGCCAAGTGCATCTAGGCATCTCTTGGGGTGGCCAAAAACTCCAGATCATAGTCTCTTTGGATGAATGAGAGGGTGGCAAGGTTGTTAGGGCAAAACCAGAAACTTGTTAGTGCAAGTTTTTGAGAAAACCAATTCTGGACAGAAAGTAAAGGGGTATAGTTTCATGGACCAAATATACTCCAATGGGTCCATTCTCCTGGACTTAAGGGTTTGGTAGGGAGGACTATAAGCAGGATAAAGCTCATGGGCACTAGAGCATAATCAATTAGGGTTGCAGTTGAAAAAGCCAATCTAGACCAGAGAGCAAAAGAGAATGATTTGCTCAAATTTTTCAAAGAACATTAGTGGGTTTTTGCACAAAGATGAATAATATACTCCTACTAACATCCCCTAATTTTGCTGGAGGTTTTAAAGAAATATTTAAATAGGTTGTAGTGCAAAAGTGCAACTGGTCCAGATTTGAAAACTTGGGGTAAAGCTCAAAATCTCTAAATGACTAAAGGATATTTTTGCATAAAAGTGATTTAGGAACATCACATGTCATCCCCAAATTTTGGTGGGGTTTTTAAATAAATTTATCGAAGGGTTGCACTGCAAAAGAGGCTCTAAAGTTCAAGAAAAATCATTTTTAAAAGAAATAAAATTCAGGGAAAATAATCATATATATAATTTCACTGATAAAAGAAATGTTTCTTGAGAGGGTATACAAGTCCAACAACCTTTGAAAAGTTTTTACTTGGGGTGGAAACTCCACAACTCAGAAGAAAAGAGTGGTTCTGAATCAAGAAAAATCTAGAAAATAAAAATTTAATTTACCAAGGCAAAATTTTAATCAATAAATCATGGTTAAATTTTTGGGGTGTTACAACACTACCCCCCCTTAAAAATATCTTGTCCTCGAGATTTGCAATGGGCTGTTTTGAAAATATTACTCCTATTAGCTGAAACCAAACAGTTTACTCATAGCACAAACTTTGTGTCGTCGGGGTTGGTTTTTGGTAGCTACGCTCGGAATTAAAAATGCAATCATACACCAACATACTTATGCATGGCTACTATTTAAAATAGGGGCGCACAAGCAAACAACATTTACTTATGGCGATATAGGATCACACAGTTACAGGGCGTGGACATACTAAGACTCGGTACTACTCGAGTGACTTTAGTCTACCTCATTAATATCTAGGTGGGCATGCCTTGTGGACGTCGAGGCTTCTAAACGGGTTTCACCATCGGGATTTTCTGGAGGGGGTTGAGGGGCTGCAGGGTCGGGGTAGTGATGATGACCATCCCGGGGATTGTTGGCCACAATCCCGTTGGAGCGTGTTCCAAAAAGGCGACGAAGAACTTCTGGAGACACCAAAGCATTTTGGTCGATGGCTGGTGCTGACCTCAAGGACTCGATCGGTTTTGAACAGCACAATTGGGTTGTCGGCGTTGGGCTCATCTTCTCTTCTTGCCGGGGCTCGGCGGATTAGTTCTCCACGAGCTGCAATCAGATCGAGGGTGATTTGATCGAACAGTTCCTCTAGTGCACTTACATAGCGCACCAGATGCAAGAATGTAGGGTCCGTCTCGTGATCTCCGTTGGCGACCTTGGGTGGCCTACCATACCCGTCACGACTGGGGTAGTAGTAGAACGAGCGACAGTTAACTCTCGGCGACAAGTGCCGGAGTTGAACTATAGCCTCTCGAGCAGCTAGTTGGATGGCTTGTGGCTCAAAGGAAGTTGTCCTTCCGGTGAACCTGTAGGGGCGTTCTGGCGATAGACCCCTACCATAGATGTGCACAGTGGCCCAGAATTGACGGCTCTCACCGCTCATGGGCCCTTTGTACACAACATATTCTGGGGGCTCTTCTAATGCAAAGGCACGACGGGTGAGGTTTGCTAGCACGGTCACAAAACCTCCAAGGTTGGTTGATGTGGTCTCATTGTGCACGACGGGGCCAGGCATTATAGCTCGGTTTGGGGAAAAGGCTGGGCTGTGCTGGGTTGATGCAAGCGTGCCTTCTTATAGAAAAAGAGGATGGAGTCTTCCTTCGCACGCTTGCGAATGAGACAATTTAGGTGTCGGTCACTGGCGCGTGATCAACAGGCTAGGCTGATAGGTTGGGCATCGACTGCCGAAAGGTGTTGGGTCACTATGTGGCTATCTTACATGAGAAGCTTGGCTGGGGTTAGGTTAAGGTCTGGTGGGTTGGTTAACCTAGGTTTATTGACCTGGCTAAGATAGGATTGGCCAATGGTCAGCCTGGCTCTGATACCAAGGTTGTCAGGACCGAATTTTCAGGATATCCTTTCCCAGAAAAAGGTCCTTGTGCTCACCAGCCCTAGGATTACTGTTAGCTGATGAGGCACCAACTTGATACAGAAATTCCAAGCAAAATACAAAATGTGAAGTACAAGACCATTCTGGCCTGAGTGTACAACAAATGGTTTCTAGTGGCTGATGGCGGAAGCAGTTTGTGGTTCATCTGCGTCTATGGGACT
Source organism: Triticum dicoccoides (assembly GCF_002162155.2). Lineage (NCBI taxonomy): Eukaryota > Viridiplantae > Streptophyta > Magnoliopsida > Poales > Poaceae > Triticum > Triticum dicoccoides. Next base: position 225,114,277 of record NC_041389.1, on the reverse strand, counting down.
CCATTTCCCACAGGAACAGCTGACCTGGATAACTCCTATCTTCGTGAGGCTGCTCTCACCGTTGCTTAGGTTCCAGGGCTGTCATCGCAACGCTCCTCTCCATGCAGGAAATCTGGCCAAGACAATAGCCAGGGACAAGCCAGTGAGTACTTTGAATGTACTCGCAAACATTATGAACATGGGTATAATATAACAAATGATAATCATGCTCTGAAATATCCTATGTTCACAACGTCTGTCACAAAATAAAATCCATGATGCACGCAAGCAAGTTATTCATATACAACATAATATGCAATAATGGAGTAGAAATAAAAATGCTCCGATCGGGTGTCTGAAGCGACACCTCGAAGGGATAATAATTTAATGCTTGCCTCAGTCGGGCGTATGAGCGACACCACATAAAGGGCTTATAAAGTAAACAAGCATGCCACAGTCGGGCGTCTGTGCGACACCACATAAAGGGCTTATAAAGTAAATAAATATCAAGAATGCCACAGTCGGGCGTCTGAGCGACACCGCATAAAGGGCTTATAAGAGAAATAAGTAACAAACATGCCACAGTCGGGCGTCTGAGTAACACCACATAAAGGGCTTATAAGAGAATAACCACAGTGAATATCCAGGAGGTAGAACCGTCCCAGGGATACTCAAAAGTTCAAATAATATAAAGGGGTTAGTCCATAATAATAATAATCAAAGTCATCATATGTCACGAGTCATGATCCATGTTCTGGTTTAGCAGTTTCTCCTCCGAAGACCGACACAAAGACCGACACTAGACCCATCCCATATTGTAGTCCTTAACCATGGACACGGCTATTCGAATAGATATAACCTCTGCAGAGGGTGTACTCTTTACCCACGAGTAACGGATTTCTTTAGTCCATCGGGACTAATTCCATTTACGGTCTTTCAGTTGAAAACACACCTGACCTGCACACACCAGCTTAACTTACCGGTGTCTGGAATCACCTATGACACCTGTCAAGCAAAACTCTAAGTGGGGAGGCTACAACCTCGATTAGCATAGGATCAAATTTATACCGCGCGCTACTAAGGGGTGCCCCCCTCTCGGTCCTAATCGGAAACACACATGCCCCCTGACCAGGTGGCCTGCCTACCGGATGCAGCCGGTATCTTCCACCATGGCCTCTCTGTACGGTGTGTGCCAAGAAAGGGGTTGACAACTTATTGAACTGTACCCTACCTACGGCAGGGACAAGTGGTAGTACGAAACAAGCATGGGGGTTACTAGAACAAGACTCGATCTATGGTCGACTCAGGAGGTTTAAGTATTCCCTGCATGATTAGCATAACAAATATTTCATCTGACAAACAGAATCACCACTCATCATACCCCATCATGCCATACCGGACACACCCGTCTCGACGTGGAACTAGAGACAAGCTCGTGTCTACCCAAGACAGAGGCTTTCCCGGCTTTCTCCCGGTAGGCATGAAAGGTATACGAGGATGATTACTATCACAAGCATAACCATTTCCAGCAGCAAGGAATCTTCATTATGCATTCATGCGTATGATCGCATCATCACATAAAATAACGAATGCTCCATGTCAAGGTGGTGTTGTAATCGTATCAAACATCACACAAAAATGTTATGCCAGAGTTCAGAATGCTTGCCTTCAAGTTGTGGAGAGGCAAGGTGCATTCCAAATCTTTTGAAAGTTTTCTTCTCTCTCCAAAAATCCTATTTAAAAATTTGAATTAATACATAGTTTCAAAACAATACAAAAAAGATGTTTGAAATTTTTTCAAATAAATCTGAAAGTAAACTAGACAAAATTTGAGAAACAACAGAAAAAGAATCAAATCATTTGGGCTAATATTTAAAAATATATAGCCAGTTAAAGTTTGGTCAAAATTTTGTTTTTAATAAAACAGAAAAAGAAAAAAAAATGTTTCGAATAAAACACGTAGGAGACGTACTCTGAGTTTACGCTTCCACTTACGCCAGCGTGGACCGACCCGTGGTCACTGATAGTGGGTCCCTTGGGCCCACTGGTCAAGTTTGACCGGTCGCACGCGCCTCCTTCCTCCTCTGTCCGAGCGGAGGCGGGGCTCCGGCAATCAACACCGGCGAACAACGGCTCCCCACGGGATTCTGAGGGGAGCGATGGATCCGCCAGTCCAGGGCGGTCCTCCCGGTGGTCGATAGGGTGGCGGGGACGGAGGGAGTCGCTGGCGGAGGTGGCTTCGGGAGGATTTGGGGGTTTGGGCTACGGTGGCTCCCGGTAGAGGCTGAGGGGTTGGGTGGCTCCACACGATCAAGGGGAGTCGGGTGGTGGTGCTGGATGGACGGGGGAGGGCCTGCTCGCGCTAAACGTAGCCGGAGCATGGCGGCGGCCGAACCTGCCGGAGATGGGGAATGGAAGGGCTTCTGGACAACTAGGGAGGAGGGGGGCTTCCTACTGCTCGAACGAGGCTGCTTACGAGCTTAGGCATGATCGGGAGGGCTATATATAGCCCGGAGAGGTCAGTTCACGTGGTCGTGGATAAGAACGCTGGCGAACCGCCGTTCTGTTGCAGCAGGGGGTGCATGGCGGTGACGGGCTCTAGCGGACGTGCTCTTGGATAAGCTCGGGCTGTTCCAGGGGCAGCTGGCGCGCGGCTGTGGCTCGGGCGGCGCCGTCCAGGGCAGGAGCCTGCTGTGGCCGGCCGCTAGTTGCCACGGCCAACCTGAGGGTGGCGCTGTGGGGCTCCAGGGACGGCTCTATGGCGAGGGAGGGGGCGGGCGTGTTGGCTGCGAGTGGGAAAGGACCAGAACGAGCGCGGGGAGGCGGCAGTGAGACGCGGCGGCTCGGTGCGCGCGCGTGCAAAACGTGCGTTCTGGGCGCGCCCAGAGCACGCACGCCAGGCATTCGACCGAATGCCATCCGGTTCTAGGCCCCTCTGCTGCCTCTACAACTAACCATGACTAGGCTAATGATCATATGGGAGCTAATAGACATGTGGGTAAGGCCATTAGGGCAACTTCATAATGCAAGTCCAAAAGTATGCCAAAACTGGCCATGCTCCTAACCTGCTTGATGAAATGCCAAGTGCATCTAGGCATCTCTTGGGGTGGCCAAAAACTCCAGATCATAGTCTCTTTGGATGAATAAGAGGGTGGCAAGGTTGTTAGGGAAAAACCATAAACTTGTTAGTGCAAGTTTTTGAGAAAACCAATTCTGGACAGAAAGTAAAGGGGTATAGTTTCATGGACCAAAAATACTCCAATGGGTCCATTCTCCTGGACTTAAGGGTTTGGTAGGGAGGACTATAAGCAGGAAAAAGCTCATAGGCACTAGAGCAAAATAAATTGGGGTTGCAGTTGAAAAAGCCAATTTGGACCAGAGAGCAAAAGAGAATGATTTGCTCAAATTTTTCAAAGAACATTTGTGGGTTTTTCCACAAAGATGAATAATATACTCCTACTAACATCCCCTAATTTTGGTGGATGTTTTAAAGAAATATTTAAATAGGTTGTAGTGCAAAAGTGCAACTGGTCCAGATTTGAAAACTTTGGGTAAAGCTCAAAATCTCCAAATGACTAAAGGATATTTTTGCATAAAAGTGATTAAGGAACATCACATGTCATCCCCAAATTTTGGTGGTGTTTTTAAATAAATTTATCAAAGGGTTGCAGTGCAAAAGAGGCTCTAAAGTTCAAGAAAAATCATTTTTAAAAGAAATAAAATTCAGGGAAAATAATCATATAAATAATTTCACTGATAAAAGAAATGTTTCTTGAGAGGGTATACAAGTCCAACAACCTTTGAAAAGTTTTTACTTGGGGTGGAAACTCCACAACTCAGAAGAAAAGAGTGTTTCTGAATCAAGAAAAATCCAGAAAATAAAAATTTAATTTACCAAGGCAAAATTTTAATCAATAAATCATGGTTAAATTTTTGAGGTGTTACATGCTCCTCTTAATTTTTCCTATAAAAATAAGGAAAGCAGAGCACATACTTTGTGACTCGTTAAGACGCTCGTTCACAAGCGTGATGTCGGCGTCCACAATTTCAATATGTCGCCTCAGTTCGGTCTGCCACCGGACCCTTAGCCGCCTGCGCATGAATATAGTGCGATCATTACTTAAGAGTGTGATCCTCCGTTTGCCGCCTAGTGCTGGCAACCAGAGTCTCAGGGGCTACTATCTATACGGAGCACACCTAGCGTGTGCGGTACAACCAAAAAATTACGTATTTCATTATGTACCTCAAAGCCTTTGAGCAGGCTCGTAAAAGCTTCATTCAACCCGCTCGTGGCACATGAAATCTTCTAAAGCACCATGCCCATTAATGAACGGTGATCCTCCGAGAGAGCAGCTCGCTCCAGAAGGCCCGTCAGCGTGTCCGGCCGGTCGCCGGACTGTGCCGGACCCTTCTTATTGCCCCCGTGGGAGCCGAACACTACGGGGTCAGGGAAGCCGAAGTATTAGCTTCTGGCCTCGGCAAATCTGGACTCCTCTATGACGACACCTCAGGGTCGCCTGCCCCATGAGGCGGAGAGGCGGGTGGGGTTTCACTCTCCATCATCTCCGCAAGAAGATCCCCCGAAGACAAACTCTATCGAGAAGAGTTGCTAGCCAGACTGCAAAGAATGGATCCTGGTTATTGTTCTCAGAGGAGGAAGCAGGAGCTTCGTATTTACGATTAACTTACCGCTCGGCTGAGGGATGTCCCGTTTGCAGGCATGGCGCGGTGAGGACGCCCTCCGGGGCAGGGCCCCCTGATGAAGTTTTCTTCCCTTGTCTAGGCACCTCCGTCTCCAACTCTTCGGAGGCGGCCCTCTTCTTCCCGCGGAGGGAGGAGACCGTAGATTCCCCTCCCCGACTATCCTCCTTCATGGAGATAGTAATTCCTCCGGTTTGGATGTGCAATGTTTTAAGCTCTGCTTCTCTGTTCTTCCCTTCGTATTTCCTCGACGGCACTTGACTTAGCACAGGACTAAGCATCTTGGCTATGGAAGGACTAGGCGAGCCTTCGGGAAGCGGTGCCGGACACCTGATTCTCTCTGCCTTGCTGAGCCAATCCTAGCTGCGGATGGTTTTCAGAATAATGTTATAAATATGAACGAAGTGTTCGGTTTCTAGGTTACTTACTTGGGTATCCAGGCGGTTGCAGCTCAGGCCCGCATCCTCGGCGATGTCCGGACACTTTACTTGTGGTCCGAAGAATAACTTACACATCCCTTTGAGCGTCATGCCGAAGAAGTGCTGAATAGTTCGCGGACCTTCCGGGTTGAACTCCCACATCTGGAGAGGTCGGCGTTTGCACGGCAAGATCCGTCGGACTAGCATTACCTGGATTACGCTGACAAGACTGATGTCCGTCTCCAGAAGCTCCCGAATGTGACTCTGCAATGTCGGTACGTCATTAGCAGGCCCCCAATGCAGTCCCACGTTGGCCCACGACGCCAGTTGAGGCAGAGGGCCTAAGCGGAAGTTGGGGGCATCCACCCACTTTGTGCCTCTGGGAGCCGTGACATAGAACCACCTCCGCTGCCATAAATCGGATACCTCCGGGAAGAAGCCCTCTGGCCATGGGGCGTCGGCGTTTCTACTTATTACAGCGCCTACGCACTCCGCGTATCGCCCCTCAATCACCTTCAGCTTTACATTGTAGGTCTTGAGCCATAAGCCAAAGTGCGGGGTGATGTGGAAGAAGGCTTCGCACACGACGATAAACGGCAAGATATGAAGGATGGAGTCCGGAGCTTGATCATGAAAATCTAGCCCGTAATAGAACATGAGCCCTCCCACGAAGGGATCAAGGGTGAAACCTAAGCCACGGAGGAAGTGAGAAACAAATACGATGCTCTCGTTGGGCTCGGGAGTAGGGATGACCTGCCCTAGAGCAGGAAGCATGTGCTTGATGTCGGTGGTCAGATATCTGACATCCCTAAGTTCGCAATGTCCTCCTCTGTGATAGAGGAGGCCATCCACCGGCCTTGAAGGTCGGATCCGGACATGATTGAAGATCCGGAGTGCCTAAGCTTGGGCTTCGGGTGTTGGAACTCGAGATGCAGAAAGGCGCAAGCGTGGTAGAAAAGAGGGATAGGCCTCGGCCCCTCTATAAAGGGGATGAATATCAAGCGTCCTCAGCGTAACTGCTTGGGACATGCCTAAAAACATGGAGTCATACCAACACGCGTAGTGGGGTTTCCTGCGCCCGTATCGATGGGAATCCCGCTGAGGGAGTCCTGGACTAGGGGGTGTCCGGACAGCCGGACTATCATCATCCGCCGGACTCCAAGACTATGAAGATACAAGATTGAAGACTTCGTCCCGTGTCCGGATGGGACTTTCCTTGGCGTGGAAGGCAAGCTTGGCAATACGAATATGTAGATCTCCTACCATTGTAACCGACTCTGTGTAACCCTAGCCCTCTCCGGTGTCTATATAAACCGGAGGGCTTTGTCCGTAGGACATAACCTCCATTACAACAATCATACCATAGGCTAGCTTCTAGGGTTTTAGCCTCCTTGATCTCGTGGTAGATCCACTCTTGTAATACACATCATCAATATTAATCAAGCAGGACGTAGGGTTTTACCTCCATCAAGAGGGCCCGAACCTGGGTAAAACATCGTGTCCCTTGTCTCCTGTTACCATCCGCCTAGATGCACAGTTCGGGACCCCCTACCCGAGATCCGCCGGTTTTGACACCGACATTGGTGCTTTCATTGAGAGTTCCTCTGTGTCATCGCCGATAGGCTTGATGGCTTCCCCAATCAACAACACCGTCCAGGGTGAGACTTTTCTCCCTGGACAGATCTTCGTATTCGGCGGCTTCGCACTGCGGGCCAATTCACTTGGCCATCTGGAGCAGATCGAAAGCTACGCCCCTGGCCATCAGGTCAGGTTCGGAAGCCTAAACTTCACGGCCGACATCCGCGGGGACTTGATCTTCGACGGACTCGAGCCACAGCCGAGCGTGTCGTGTTGTCATGATGGGCATGATTTAGCTCTGCCGTCGGACAGTGCCTTGGTGGCCGCACACGAATCCACTCCGGCCCTCAGTCCGGAGCCGATCACGCAGATCGAGGACCGGTGGCTGGACACCGCCTCGGGGGCTGCAACTTCCACGGCGATGGAGCCGAACACTAACCTTGTCCCCTGCAAAGCTCATGACTCCGAGGTGCCGGACTCCCTGCCGGACTCCGAACCTCCCGCGCCCCTGCCAATCGAATTTGATTGGGCGCCGGTCATGGAGTTCACCGCCGCGGACATCTTCCAACACTCGCCCTTTGGCGACATCCTAAATTCGCTAAAGCATCTCTCGCTATCCGGAGAGCCCTGGCCGGATTACGGCCAGGATGGTTGGGATGCGGACGATGAAGAAATTCAAAACCCACCCACCACCCACTTTGTAGCCACTGTCGACGATCTAACCGACATGCTAGACTATGACTCCGATGACATCGACGGTATGGACGACGATGTCGGAGACGAACAAGAACCAACACCTACAGGGCACTGGAAGACCACCTCGTCATATGACATATACATGGTGGACACCCCAAAGGATGGGGACGGCGAAGAAGCAGCGGAGGCAGATTCCTTAAAGAAACAGCCCGAGCGCCAACGTCAGCGGCGCCGCTCTAAATCCCGCCACAGCAAGAATGGAGATTCCGGCACAGGAGATAACAACACCCCAGAAAGTGCCGAAGACAATCCCCTCCAGCAAGATTCAGTGCAGGAGGATGCAGAAGCAAGCCCTCACGAGAGAGCGGCAGACGAAGAGGTCGAGGATGATAATTACATACCTCCCTCCGGAGACGAGGCAAGCCTCAACGACGACGAATTCGTCGTGCCAGAGGATCCCGTTGAACAAGAGCGTTTTAAACGCAGGCTTATCGCCACGGCAAATAGCCTAAAGAAAAAGCAGCAGCAGCTTCAAGCTGATTAAGACCTGCTGGCCGACAGATGGACTGAGGTCCTCGCGGCCGAAGAGTATGAACTCGAACGTCCCTCCAAGAGTTACCCAAAACGCAAGTCGCTCCCCCAATTAGAGGAAGAAGCATACATACCCTTATCACCAGCGCACAATATGGCCGACCGACCACCCCGTGGTCGCGACAGAGAGGCATTCAGGCCCTCCACCAAGACCGTACCTCGACATCGCTCCAAAAGTACGAAGCCAAGAGGGAACGCGCCGGACTTGTGAGATATATTGGAGGACAAAGCAAGGCAATCCAGATCCATCTACGGATCACGTGGGCGCCCCACGACCCACGACGAATACCGTCGCGCCGGATACAACAACTCCGGCCGGGCCGAACACAGCAGACAATGCTCACTCGAGCTACGTCGTGATATTGCTCAATATAGAGGCGCCGCACACCCGCTATGCTTCACTGACGAAGTAATGGATCATCAAATCCCTGAAGGGTTTAAACCCGTAAACATTGAATCCTACGATGGCACAACAGACCCCGCGGTTTGGATTGAAGATTATCTCCTTCACATCCATATGGCCCGCGGCGACAATCTCCATGCCATCAAGTATCTCCCACTCAAGCTTAAAGGACCAGCTCGGCATTGTCTTAACAGCTTGCCCGCAGAGTCAATTGGGTGTTGGGAAGACCTGGAAGCCGCATTCCTCGACAACTTCCAGGGCACATATGTGCGACCACCAGATGACGATGACCTAAGCCACATAATTCAGCAGCCAGACGAATCGGCCAGACAGTTCTGGACACGGTTCTTAACAAAGAAAAATCAAATCGTCGACTGTCCGGATGCAGAGGCCCTCGCAGCCTTCAGACATAACATCCGCGACGAGTGGCTAGCCCGGCACCTAGGACAGGAAAAGCCGAAATCCATGGCAGCCCTCACATCTCTAATGACACGCTTCTGTGTGGGAGAGGATAGCTGGCTAGCTCGCAGCAACAACCTCAGTAAAAATGCTGACAGTCCGGATACTAAGGACCACAACGGCAGGTCGCGTCGAAGCAAAAACAAACGCCTCGTTAACGGCGACAATAATGAGGATACGGCAGTCAACGCCGGATTCCGAGGCTCTAAACCTGGTCAGCGGAAGAAGCCATTCAAAAGAACCACTCCGGGTCCGTCCAATTTGGACCGAATAATCGACCGCTCATGCCAGATACATGGCACCCCCGAAAAGCCAGCTAACCACACCAACAGAGATTGTTGGGTATTCAAGCAGGCAGGCAAGCTAATTGCCGAAAACAGTGACAAGGGGCTGCATAGCGACAACGAGGAAGAGACCCGGCCGCCGAACAGTAGAGGACAGAAGGGTTTCCCCCACAAGTGCGGACGGTAAACATGATATACGCAACCCATATACCCAAGAGGGAGCGGAAGCGTGCACTAAGGGACGTATACGCGATGGAGCCCGTCGCCCCGAAGTTCAATCCATTGTCCTCTTGCCCGATCACTTTCGATTGAAGAGACCATCCGACCAGCATCCGCCATGGCGGATTCGCCGCATTGGTTTTAGACCCAATCATCGATGGATTTCACCTCATGAGAGTCCCGATGGACGGCGGCAGTAGCCTAAACCTGCTTTATCAGGATACAGTGCGCAAGATGGGCATAGACCCCTCAAGAATTAAACCTACAAAGACGACCTTTAAAGGCGTCATACCAGGTGTTGAAGCTAATTGTACAGGCTCAGTCACACTGGAAGTGGTCTTCGGATCCCCGGACAATTTTTGAAGCGAGGAGTTAATCTTCGACATAGTCCCGTTCCGCAGCGGCTATCACGCTCTGCTCGGACGAACCACGTTTGCAAAGTTCAACGCGGTGCCGCATTACGCATACCTCAAGCTCAAGATGCCAGGCCCTCATGGAGTCATCACGTTCAACAGAAATACGGAACGCTCCCTCCGAACGGAGGAACATACAGTGGCTCTCGCGGTAGAAGTACAGAGCAGCCTTCTAAGGCAATTTTCGAGTCCGGTCGTTAAACGGCCGGATACGACCAAACGTTCCCGGAGCAACATCAACCAAGACCACCTGGCACATTCCGAGCACGCATAGCAATGCAGCCCCAACCCCAGCCCTCGCATGATTGCAAGACCAACCCTCCGCGTACATCATTACGCTCTGGAGATACCATGGGTCTAGGGGGAGGGGCACGACCACAACAGACCCAGACTGCGGCTCGACCACACCAGGGGCTCACAAGTGTGTCGCTTTTTTCTATTTTATTTCTTTGTATACACAGGACTCCGTTCACCAGAGGCCCTGTCCGGCGGCGAACCCGCCGAACTCACGATGCAACAGCCAGGGAGGGAAAAAGGCTGCGACGAACACTCAGGTGGTCTCCATTACGAGCATTAAATTCGATTATATACACCAGTCCGCAGCCCACCCCTGGAGGGGGACATGTTTATTTAGTCCAATCCCTTGCTTACCGCACTATTTGTATCCTTCCGCACTCATAGCAGAATTCCTTGAATAAATAATGCAGCACTTTTTGCCTGTAATTGCATTACTTTACATATATGTTCACTAATGACATCTTGCACCCGTATATTTTGGTACGGCCGAATACACCAGGGGCTTATGTTCCCCGCATTATGGTGTGATAAGTCCGAACACTTTCACAAGTGCGGCACCCCGAACTTATAGCATTATATGAATCGGCTCCGAATCATGTCTTGGGTCAATAGTTGGGTTTGCCCGGCTCCCACGTTTTGGTGCCTTACGTTCCGTTCTGTCGGCTAAGGTGGCTGTCGGTGTCAAAACCGGCGGATCTCGGGTAGGGGGTCCCGAACTGTGCGTCTAGGCAGATGGTAACAGGAGACAAGGGACACGATGTTTTACCCAGGTTCGGGCCCTCTTGATGGAGGTAAAACCCTACGTCCTGCTTGATTGATATTGATATTGTGGATGTTTACAAGACTGGATCTACCACGAGATCAAGGAGGCTAAACCCTACAAGCTAGACTATGGTATGATTGTAAGGGTTGATGTTGTTCGTCGTCCTACGGACTAGAGCCATCCGGTTTATATAGACACCGGAGAGGGCTAGGGTTACATAGAGTCGGTTACAATTGTAGGAGATCTACATATCCGTATCGCCAAGCTTGCCTTCCACGCTAAGGAAAGTCCCATCCGGACACAGGACGAAGTCTTCAATCTTGTATCTTCATAGTCTTGGAGTCCGGTCGATGATGATAGTCCGGTCGATGATAGTTCGGCCGATGATGGTAATCCGGCTATCCGGACACCCCCTAGTCCAGGACTCCCTCAGTAGCCCCTGAACCAGGCTTCAATGATGATGAGTCCGACGCGCATATTGTTCGGCATTGCAAGGCGGGTTCCTCCTCCGAATAATTCATAGAAGATTGTGAACACCAGGATAGTGTCCAGCTCTGCAAAATAACTTCCACATTCCACCATAGAGAGAATAATATATACACAAGTTCAATCTGCTGACGTTTTTTGCGGCATGACGTCACACCACTACCAAGCCATTACTTGAATTGTTTTTTTACTTTACCACCTCAGCGCATTTAGCGAAGCGGTTTCCTTGGCACGTCTTGTCGAAGCAGAGATCGTGTTCCCCCTTAATCCGGGATTCTCATCAATACGAACGTGGGTAACCCAACCGCGCCCGTCGCCACGCCCCCTCTATCGAAGGCGAGTCCCAAACGGTCACGGAGACGGCTCTTGGTATTCTCCCTCTTTATAACGGGACCAAGGCTCGTTTCTTTCCTTCAATCCTTCATCGAATCCTCTTCCTGCTCCAAGTTCCAGCACCTAGAGCCCCAGATTCGAGCGCTTCAGACCTTCAATGATGTCCGGTTCCGACCTCCAGGGCCGGTGGATGCCCTCCTCCGTCACGGAGGAGGACGTGCTAAAGCTGCGGGAGGCCAAGTACCTGACTTACGAGATTTCGCACAGGTTGCCTGCCGAAGGGCAGGCCATCCCCACCCCCGAGCCCGGCGAGTATGTTGTTTTTGTATCCCACCTCCGTCGGGGTTTAGGCTTCCCGATGGATCCTTTTATAAGAGGGCTCATGTTTTATTATGGGTTGGAATTCCACGATTTGGCTCCGGAGTCCATCCTCCACATCTCCGCATTTATCGTCGTCTGCAAAGCCTTCCTCCGCGTCACCCCTCACTTCGGCCTGTGGCTGAAGACCTTCAATGTGGCACCGAAGATGATCGGGGGGCGTCAAGCGGAGTGCGGCGGGGCGGCCGTCAGTAGGAGGGCCGATGCCCCATGGCCCGCAGGCTCCTTCCAAGAGGAGCTCGGCTTGTGGCAGCAAGAGTGGTTCTATATCACCGTTCCGAGGGGCCGCAAACAAAAGTCGCCGCCCTTATTCCGCCCGGGACCTCCACAACGGTTGATGTCATGGGTCAACCAACGGCTCAACTGGGGGCCGTCAAAGGACGTGCCCCTACTGCAGGGCCGGATTCGAGATATCCAGGCGAGGGAAATCGATCTGGTCGTGGTGATGCAGGTTATGCTGATCAGGCGTTACTTGCCCTGCAAATGCCGTCCTCTCTGTCTATGGGAATTTAATCCGGAGGGACCACAGATTCTTCAACACTTCATGGGTATAACACCCCTGGAGATGTACAAATTATTCTTCGGATCGCAAGAGGCGCGTCCGGAATTGACCGAGGATGCTGGCCTAAGCTGCAATCACCCGGATACTCAAGTAAGTAGCTCCAAGTCCGGACATACTGTTTGTTTGCCTTTCGATGATTCGCCTTATGACCAATTTCCTTCCAAACAGGAGTGGGTAGCGGAAGCAAAATTGATATGGTGTCCGGCCCCCCCTCCCAGAGACCGCGCCGGATTCCGTGCTGGTCCGGATGTTGGAGGTTGCGCCTCCAGAGGAAGGCGAAGGGGAAAGTGGAAAAGCTACTGCCTCGCCTAAGGAGGCTCTTGGAAGAGGGGGGATCGAGAATCCCTCCCTCCAAGGGGAGAAGAGGATTGCCTCTGAGGATCCGGGGGCCAAAGCCCCTAAACAGCGGAAGAAATCTTCGCCGGAGGGTCCTGCGTCCGGGGAGGCCCCGGCCGCACAGTCTTCCTTAAAGGATCAGCCCTCCAACGAGCCGTAAGTAGAAAGAAAGGATTTTTATAATAAAGGGCATCCCTATTTGTGCTTCTGAGGATAACTAAAGTTTTTACCTTGTAGTTCGGATCTCCGTCCTTAGCAAATGAGCTCGTCTTCAGGGGACCTTCGTCCGGATATGGTGGAGAGCGAGACGCCTCCGTCCGGGGCGCCGTCGGATAGGGCGGACGAGCCTGAAGTGTCGTCAAGGAGGGAGCCCCCGGGTTTGGCGAAGCCGGATAGTTCGGCGCCAACTGGTGTACGGCTGAAGGATCTGCTTGAGAAGGCGTCTATCTCAGAAGATCACCATGCATTGATGAGTGTGGTGATTGAAAGGATTTCATCCGCCGAAGGCGGGTTGCATAATGCCGTCAGGAGTTTGCTGGCGGGGTTTGAGGTACGTAAAAATGACACACCTTTTAATAGTTTTGCATATAGAATGCTCCCTGTATAGATAGTAGCCCCTGAGACTCGGTAGGTTGTCGACAGCGTGCCGAGGATCAAAATCGCAGGTTTAAATTTTCGCCTTGCCTATGTAGGTGGCGGGTCATCCGGGGGCCAGCCGGACTGATGAAGTTGCTGAACTAAAGCGGCAACTCACCGTTGCGGATGCGGACATCGCGCTGGTCAACAGGCGACTTGATGAGTCGCAAGGTAAGAGTTTCTGTGCGGTCACTTGGTAAGGGAGCCGAAGCCAGCTCCTTACAACATGTGTGTGAAATGCAGATAGTGCCGCTGCTGTGGAGAGCCTTCGAGACGAACTTGCTCAAGCCAAGGAGCAGGCCAGAAGGAGTAATGCGGCGGCCTCGAGGGCGGCCGAAGAGTTAGCGGCCGAAAGGGCCGCACACTGCCGAAGCAGGGAAGAGATGGACGAAATGGCCGTGAAGTTAAAAGATGCTACCGACCGCAATGAGGCTCTTGAGAAGGACCGCCTGGTGGTGCAACAAGACCTGGGGAAGGCCACCACCGAAGCCAAGGATGCCCGCTCTGCAATGCGGGCTATAAAGGAAGAGCTGCGCCAGGCCGGAGACATTGTAGCTGGCAAGCCTTTTCTGCTGCGCCGAAGGTTTACAGATCCAAAGTATGCTCAGCTGGGCCAACTGTGGGGTCCGTAGGACCCTTATATGGACTTAGCAGCGAGTGCGGTGGATGCCGTTGTGCATTTTCGAAGCCAGAAGGATCACGAGACGGAAGAGCTGTTTTGGTCTCAATTCCATAGTCCAGAGCGTTCACTTCCGCTGACCGACCGTTTGGCCGAGTGGGCTGAGTTGAATAGGTTGTCCGGGCTTGCCATGACGGATATCGTGACCCATGTCTGGCCGGATAGGCCCAAGCCGAAGAGTTACTTTGGCTTATTGCAGCAATTTCTTGGGGCAGTGCCTCATATGAAGGCGATGAAGCGGTCGGCATGCATAGAGGGTGCGCGGATGGCACTCGCCCGTGTGAAGACACATTGGACAGAGATGGATGCCCCCGCTATTGCGACCCCGGGTTCGGACGATAGCCGGTTACCCGCCGAGCACTATTTTGGCGAAGTGCTGCGTGGTGCTCGTGTAATAGAGTCGCAGTGTTCAAAAAATGTTACGTTCAAATGAACGTTTTATGTTGTAAAACAATATTTATGATGTAAGCGCCTTTTATACTTGTGCGTTCAAGTAATGTAATATCTCCTATGCGGCCGTTCATGTATACGTGTGTATAACCTGAAAGATGGCAGTCGTCGGCTTCAGCCCCCACGCACAAGGTGCGGGGGTGTTCGCAAAAAATAGCACGTTTTCACACTTAATCCGACGTCTCGGTCCTGTAAAGGAGGTGGTAGCGTAGCAAACGAGGCAACCGGACTATAATGCTTTATCACTTTCACTTAGCCATGGAGTTCGAGGGTGGGGCTACGACATAGCCCCTGGGGGCACCGCGCTCTCCGAATTTGGGGCACGTATGTGCCTGACCGGGAAACGGCCCTTCGTCAAAGCGGAGGAATTCTAAACATTCCCTTGGTCGATCGAGTGGTTGACCAGTCTCTCGCTGTATCATGACAGTCAGTTTTCGGCTTTCTCTACTGAGGTGCTCGCCCAGCCGAACTGGGGCACAATCGCAGTAGTTCTCCTGGTGCCGCGTTAGCCGATGATACGGAACGTAAGGCAGCAAAACACAGGAGCCGGGCAAACCCAACATTTGACCAAAGACATGATTCGGAGCTGATGCATATAAGGCCTAACTCGAGACGCCGAACACTCCCGAAGGTGTTTGGTCTTTATAATGACGGGCAGAACAATGCCCTAAGCCCCTTGTGTCCAGGTACGGGCAAGTTCCTCTGGCGCGGCCGATGCCAAAACGCCAGCCTCCACTCTGGTTATAGTAAGAAACCAGGGGATTATAGCAACAAGAGACGGTAAGAAAGGTTTACATAGGGTCTTACTCTGAAAAGAATCCTTGAAACGGGTCCCTACTGCACGTCTGCGCCTGTGTCTCCGTTGTGCCGTATCCTGGACGGGTGTGCACGTTGCTCATCTGTAAAAAGAGAGGAACTTAGTTTGAAAAGAAATTGTGCGAAAAGGTACATAAAAAATTGAAATATAAATTTAGAAAGCTGAGCCTATGCTAGCTCATTGTAGCTTATATACACAAACCCTTGTGAAGGGGTGTGCGGCTAGGTAGCCCCTAGATTATGTATTCCGGATCCGTCCAGCCGTGTCCGGGGGCTTAGCCGACCTTTTAATGAAATGATGCCACGTGGACCGGGCATTTTAAGCGTAAGAGACGCGTAGTGTGGTATTGCGTTAAAGCGGACGAAAGCTTCACGTCCCAGTAGTGCTTGATAGCAACTTTTGAATGGGGCGACATGAAAGGTTAGCTTTTCTTGTCGGAAGTTGTCGGGTGACCCGAACACAACTTCCAGTAATAATGAACCTGTGCACCTGGCGTAAGGGCCTGGCGCCACTCCTTTGAAGGAAGTGCGGCTATCTCGAATTGTAGTAGGGTCTATCCCCAACTTGCGGATTGTTTCCGGATATAGTAGGTTTAAGTCACTGTCGCCGTCCATCAGAACTTGCGTAAATCGCACTCCGTCTATTATGGGATCCAATATCAGAGCAGTCCATCCTGCGTTCCGGATACTTCTGGAATAATCCAGATTGTCGAAAGTGATTGGTTTTGACATCCAATCTCGGTGTTCCGCTGGGGTGGACCGTGCGACACTTGTCTTAGCGAGTGCCGTGTTGTATTTCCGTACTATCACGTGAAGTGAATTTACTGTTTTGACTTCTTGTGGGAAAGTCTTCTGACTTCCGATGCTCTGCTGGTGGGGTTCGTCATCGTCCTCGCTTGGCGCATCGAGCCCCTTGTGTTCGGCGTTGAGTCTGCCGGACTGTTTAAAAACCCAACAATTTCGGTTGGTATGGTTTGCAGGCCTTCCGGAGGTACTGTGGATTTGACATATCCGATCCAAAATTTTGTTTAAGTTGGATAGCTCGTCACTGTTGTCCTTAAGAGGCAGTGTTTTATTGTTTGGCCACGAGCTTTTGAATCCGGCGCTGACCGCCGTGCTCTTTGGGCTCCTTTGTTTATTCCGGCGCTTATCTTTCTTGTGTCGTGATTTTCCGTTTCCATCTCTGATCTCGGATGTACTCGGTTCGCTGGTGCTGCATCTTGCTAGCCAGCTGTCTTCCCCTGTGCAAAAGCGCGTCATGAGGCTTGTTAGTGCGGCCATTGTTCTCGGCTTCTCTTGGCCGAGGTGTCTGGCAAGCCATTCGTCTCGGACATTGTGTTTGAAAGCTGCTAAGGCTTCCGCGTCCGGACAGTCGACTATTTGGTTCTTTTTGGTAAGGAACCTGTTCCAGAATTTGCGCGCTGACTCTCCGGGCTGTTGAGTTATATGACTTAGATCGTCGGCATCCGGAGGGCGGACACAAGTCCCTTGAAAATTTGCTCTAAATGCGTCCTCAAGCTCTTCCCATCTTCCAACGGTGTTTTCTGGGAGGCTTTTAAGCCAATGCCGAGCTGGCCCTTTGAGCTTGAGGGGTAGATATTTTATGGCGTGGAGATCATCTCCTCTAGCCATGTGTATGTGTAGTATGTAATCTTCTATCCAGACTCCGGGGTCTGTTGCTCCGTCGTATGCCTCTATGTTTATGGGTTTGAACCCTGCTGGAAATTCATGATCCAGCACCTCATCGGTGAAACATAGTGGGTGTGCGGCGCCCCTGTATTTGGGTGTGCCGCTGTCTTCGAACACTTGTCGTGTTTTGTTGCTTCCTGGGGCCCTCTTTTTTGGCCCGTAGATGGACCTGGTTGGGCCGTCTATCTTCCCAGGATCATAAGTCGGCTTGTGTGCGGCGCCGTTTGCCGCTTTTGGCCTGTCATCTGGCCGTCTATCCGGCCAGGCGGCCTCTTTGTTTTTTGATTGTGAGGGCTCTATGGCTTCCTCGTCAAATTCTGGCAGCAGCTTGCGCTTCGGGTAGCTCTTTGCTTGATGGCCATTGCCATACTTGCCTGCGGTCTTGAGTATTTTGTTCCACTTCATTCTGAGTATGTCTTCCACTGTTTTGAGCTTTCGTTTTTCCTTCTTCAAACTTCTTGCAGTGGCGACGAGTCTTTTGTGAAGGTTCTTATGCTCCGGTGGTGTGTCCGGTGTGAGGTTGTCCGGACTGTTGGTTGCTCCGAGAAGGGGTTGATCATCCGGTTTGTCTTGTTCGGACGGTTGCTTTGTTGCATGTTCGTCGTCCACTGGTTTGCCCTGCTCTATTGCTGGGTCGTTAGGAATACTGCTTTGATCGAGGCGGGACTTAGAGCGGCGTCTGCGTCGCCGTTTTGGTTGTTTGTCGGCGGGATTATCCTCTGCCGCGTCCCGTTGTTCCTCGTTATCGCTTCCTTTTGGGGTGTCCACCATATATATGTCATGTGAAGAGGTGGCCTTCCAGTGCCCTATAGGCGCTGGTTCTTGATCGTCTCCGGCATCGTCGTCCATACCATCGATGTCTTTGGAGTCGTAGTTTTAGACATCGGTTAGATCGTCGACAGTGGCTACAAAGTGGGTGGTGGGTGGGATCTGAATTTCTTTGTCGTCCGCATCCCAAACATCCTGGCCGCAGTCAAGCTAGGGCTCTCCGGATAGCGAGAGATGCTTCGGCGAATTTAAGATGTCGCCGAAGGGTGAGTATTGAAAGATGTCCGCGGCAGCGAACTCCATGATCGGCGCCCAATCGGATTCGATTGGCAGGGGCGCAAGAGGTTCGGAGTCCGGCAGGGAGTCCGGCACCTCGGAGTCATGAGCTTTATGCGGGACAAGGTCAGTGTTCGGCTCCATCGCCGTGAAAGTTGCAGCTCCCGAGGCGGTGTCCAGCCACCCGTCCTCGATCTGTGTGATCGGCTTCGGACTATGGGTCAGAGCGGATTCGTGTGCGATCTCCAAGGCGCTGTCCGGAGGCAGAGTTAGGTCGTGCCCATCGTGACAGTGCAGCGCACTTGGCTGTGGCTCGGATCCGTCGAAGATCAAGTCCCCGCGGATATCGGCTGTGAAGTTTAGGCTTCCAAACCTGACCTGACGGCCAGGGGCGTAGCTTTCGATTTGCTCCAGATGGCCAAGCGAGTTGGCCCGCAGTGCGAAGCCGCCGAATACGAAGATCTGTCCGGGGAGAAAAGTCTCACCCAGGACTGCGTCGTTGTTGATTGAAGATGCCATCAAGCCTATCGGTGACGACACAGAGGAACTCTCAATGAAAGCACCAATGTCGGTGTCAAAACCGGCGGATCTCGGGTAGGGGGTCCCGAACTGTGCGTCTAGGCGGATGGTAACAGGAGACAAGGGACACGATGTTTTACCCAGGTTCGGGCTCTCTTGATGGAGGAAAACCCTATGTCCTGCTTGATTGATATTGATATTGTGGATGTTTACAAGAGTGGATCTACCACGAGATCAAGGAGGCTAAACCCTAGAAGCTAGCCTATGGTATGATTGTAAGGGTTGATGTTGTTCGTCGTCCTACGGACTAGAGCCATCCGGTTTATATAGACACCGGAGAGGGCTAGGGTTACATAAAGTCGGTTACAATTGTAGGAGATCTACATATCCGTATCGCCAAGCTTGCCTTCCACGCCAAGGAAAGTCCCATCCGGACACGGGACGAAGTCTTCAATCTTGTATCTTCATAGTCTTGGAGTCCGGTCGGTGATGATAGTCCGGCCGATGATAGTTCGGCCGATGATGGTAATCCAGCTATCCGGACACCCCCTAATCCAGGACTCCCTCATTGGCACTGGGAGAACCACTGCGATTGCGCCCCGGTTGAGCTGGGCGAGCGCCTCAGTGGAGAAAGCTAAAACTGACTGGCATGATAAGGCGAGAGACTGGTCGCTGTTCGAGAGGTCTTTTCGGGTCCCTAAAGACTTATGCCGCTTCAAGCGAAGTACCGGATAATGTCTGATGAAGGCGTGGATAGCGCCCCAAATTCGGTCTTCCGAATACTTGGGGCTTCGCCGAAATTTAAAATTATAGAATTCTATGGCTAAGTGAGAGTGTTCAAGCATTATAAGTCCGGTTGCCTTGTTCGTTGTGTTGAGCGCCTCCCTAGATGGACCAAAAATGGGAACAAGAGTGCTCAAGTTTATCCCGAACACCCCAGCACTCGCGGCTTGGGGGCTGAAGCCAACGACTTGCCATCTCTCAGATTTTATAAACGGCCGCACAGAAGGTAATATTTTAAATCAAAAAAGCGTTGCTTCGCGCATATGAACAAAGTTTTCAGCGCACAGGATAATACATAGCGAGTCTATTCAATAATTACATCTCTGGGGCACTCATCCGCAATCTTGCGGGCACCCTTCATGACTGTCTTATAGTACATCTCGGGCGTACGATACTCCTTGCCCGCTGGCGGCGCGTCAGTGATGAGCTTCTCCGCATCCAGCTTGCCCCAGTGCACCTTTGCGCGGGCAAGGGCCCGACGAGCACCTTCAATACAGGCGGAGCGCTTGATGACCTCCACCCAGGGGCACACATCCACCAGCTGCCGCACGAGGCCGAAGTAGCTCCCAGGCATGGCCTCTCCAGGCCACAGCCGGACTATGAGGCCCTTCATGGCCTCCTCAGCTACCTTGTGGAGCTCGACCAGCTGCTTCAGCTGGTCGCTAGGGGGCACCGGATGGCCGGCCTCAGCGTACTGAGACCAGAAGACCTTCTCCGTTGAGCTCCCCTCCTCACCACGATAGAATGCGACGGCATCGGATACACTGCGAGGCAGATCTGCAAACGCCCCTGGAGAGCTCCGAATTCGGGTAAGTGTCAGGTAGTTTACATTAACATGCTTGCTTTGCATGAAAAATGCCTTACCCGCCGCTATTTTCTTCACATCTTCAACCTCCTGAAGGGCCTTACGGGCCTCGGCCTTGGCGGACTTGGCACTTTCGAGAGCCGAGGCGAGCTCGGACTCTCGAGTCTTTGAGTCGCGCTCCAAACTCTCATGCTTCTCCATGAGAGCCTGGAGCTCTTGCCGCACCTCCGCCACCTGCACCTCCTGCTTCTCTCGCTCTGCCCGTTCCGCGGCCGCATTGCGTTCGGCCGTAGACACAGCCTCCTTCAAGGTTGCCACCTCGTTCGTGGCCCCTGCAGTACCCATGTTATCCTTGTTATTCTCTTATTGCAACCTAAATCCTTTTCTGTAAGGTAACTATTCAAAGTGGTGTTACTCACCTTCTTTGTCCTCGAGCTGCTTCTTGGCACGGCCGAGCTCTTGCTCGGACCGCTCGACATCCTACTTCAATGCACCGACCTCCGTAGTCAGTGTGGCAGAGGTCAGCAGCGCAGCCTGCAAACCCATATTGACATACTTTTTAGCAACCCTGCATATATATTTTTAGATCCTCAGTCCGGCTTTTCTTTCCGAACACCGAACTGAGCATCAGGGGCTACTGTCTATGCGGTATTACATTACATAATTTTAACTACTTACCTCAAAGCCTGTTAGAAGGCTACTACAGGCTTCGGTCAGCCCACTCTTGGCGAGCTGAACCTTCTGAATCACCGCACTCATAACAGTGCGGTGTTCTTCCTCAATGGAAGCACCTTGGAGCGCCTCCAGCAAGTTGTCCGGCACCTCCGGTTGGACGGAGGCCGTCGGCGTCACGGTCTTGCCCTTCTTTCAAAGGGGCCGCCTGCCGGACTCCGGAACCACTGCGGGTTCCGGTGTGGAGTCCGGCGCAAAGTCCGGGAGGCTGCCTTGTGGCACCTCCGGAGCCTCCTCTAGATGGGTCCCTTCCTAGGATCCCACCTCGGCGTCCTCAGTGGCGCAAGGGGTGGAGGCAGTCGGGGTGGAATCCACATCTGACGCCGCCAACGACCCGCTCGATGAAGCGGGGAGATCATCATCGGCCGGACTGCAGGTATGCGGCATTAGAAGGACACTATGTGACACAAAAGAGAAATTATAAATCATTCAGGAATCCGGATACTTACGATCTCGCCGGAGGCCTGGCCCTTGAAGGCCACTCTTCGCCGCCAACGTTGGTGTTGGCAGAGCTATCCGGGGGAATAGTTCTCCCCCTCTTGGACCCTTCGGCCTCCCCTGTTGGGGAAGCCTTCCTCTTCCTCTCTCCCTCCTCTGGGAGAGAGTCTTCTTCCTCCTCCTCATCTTCGGGGGAGGAGTCCGCCTCGGAGTCGTCGGAGACCTGAAAACGGGAACTCTTTCGAGTACCCGTGGCCACCTTCTTGGCCTTCTTCTCCGGCACCACATGCGGTGCCGGAACCAGCAGCCCCGCTAGACGGGCATCTACTGGGTTTTCTGGCATGGGAGCCGGGCAGATGAGCTGCTCGGCCTTCTTCATCCACTCCTGTCAAAGGAAAAGGGAGATTGAAACCCGCTTAGGGTCGAACTATTAACAACAAGTGTCCCGCAAAGGGGTAGAATCACTTACCTCGTCAGCTGGACGCTGCGAGTGAAATCCGCGATCTTCCGTCGCGGATGCGGGGGCTTCGGCGCCCTTAAACAACACCCTCCAGGCGCCTTTGTACGTCGTGTCGAAGAGCTCGCTCAATGCCTGGTGCTGTTCCGGATCGAACTCCCACAGATTGAATGCCCGTTCCTGGCATGGGAGAATCCGGCGGACGAGCATGACTTGGACCACGTTAACCAGCCTGAGCTTCTTGTTCACCAGCTTCTGGATACAGGCTTGGAGTCCTGTCAGCTCCTTTGAATTACCCCACAGCAAGCCCTTCTCTTTCCAGGAGGTGAGCTGCGTAGGGATACCAGATCTGAACTCGGGGGCCGCCGCCCACATAGGGTCACGCGGCTCGGTGATATAGAACCACCCCGACTGCCACCCCTTGACGGATTCCACGAAGGCCCCTTCGAACCAAAGGATGTTGGGCATCTTGCCCAACATGGCGCCTCCGCACTCCGCTTGAGTGCCCTTCACTACCTTCGGCTTGACATTGAAGGTCTTGAGCCACAAGCCGAAGTGGGGCTGGATGCATAGGAAGGCCTCGCACACGACGATAAACGCCGAGATGTTGAGGATGAAGTTCGGCGCCAGATCATGGAAATCTAGGCCGTAGTAGAACATGAGCCCCCAGACGAAGGGATGAAGTGGAAAGCCCAGTCCGCGGAGGAAGTGGGGAAGGAAAACGACCCTCTCATGGGGCCTGGGGGTGGGGACGAGCTGCCCCTCGTCGGGCAGCCAGTGCGCGATGTCGCCGGAAAGGTATCCGGCGCTGTGCAGCTTTGTGATGTTCTCCTCCTTAACGGTGGAGGCCAACCACTTGCCTCCCGCTCCGGACATGGTCGGAGAAGGTTGAGACGAGAAGCACGAACTTGGGCGCTGGAGCTCGAGTGCGCGGAGATGGATATGCAAAGGAGGAGGAAGGCGTAGGTGAAAAGGTGAATCCTTATCCCTTATATATAGGCGGACGAAGACTATGCGTCCCCACTAGCCTGGTAAAACTCGCTTATCTCCCAAGCGCCACCATCAATGGTGCGGTTGGGTTACCCACGTCCGTATTGATGAGAATCCCGGAATAAGGGGAACACGATCTCTGCTTCGACAAGACGTGCCAAGGAAACCGCTTCGCTAAACGCACTGAGGTGGTATAATAAAAAACGATTCAAGTAAAGGCTTGGTAGTGGCGTGACGTCATGCCATGGAGTACGCCAGCAGATTGAACTCATGTACATTTTATTCTCTCTACGGTGGAATGTGGAATTTATTTTGCAGAGCCGTACACTATCTTGGTGTTCACAATCTTCTATGGATTATTTGGAGGAGGAACCCGCCTTGCAATGCCGAACATTATGCGCGCCGGACTCATCGTCATTGAAGCCAGGTTCAGGGGCTACTGAGGGAGTCCTGGACTAGGGGGTGTCCGGACAGCTGGACTATCATCGTCCGCCGGACTCCAAGACTATGAAGATACAAGATTGAAGACTTCGTCCCGTGTCCGGATGGGACTTTCCTTGGCGTGGAAGGCAAGCTTGGCAATACGGATATGTAGATCTCCTACCATTGTAACCGACTCTGTGTAACCCTAGCCCTCTCCGGTGTCTATATAAACCGGAGGGCTTTAGTCCGTAGGACATAACCTCCATTACAACAATCATACGATAGGCTAGCTTCTAGGGTTTTAGCCTCCTTGATCTCGTGGTAGATCCACTCTTGTAATACACATCATCAATATTAATCAAGCAGGACGTAGGGTTTTACCTCCATCAAGAGGGCCCGAACTTGGGTAAAACATCGTTTTCCTTGTCTCCTTGTACCATCCGCCTAGACGCACAGTTCGGGACCCCCTACCCGAGATCCGCCGGTTTTGACACCGACACCCGCAATAAGGGGAACACGATCTCTGCTTCGACGAGGCGTGCCAATAAAACCGCCTTGCAATGCGTGTCGTGGCAGGCCAAGAAAACCGGTTCGTATTAAGCCAGGCCACGGAGTGAGGGCACACCATGAAAAATTGTCAGTAGATTAGATTTGTAAAGTGTTATGCTCTCTATGGTAGTGTGCGGAAATTATTTTATAGAGCTGGACACGATCCTTAATCTACTTTGGAGTATTCGGAGATGGAACCCGCCTTGCAATGCCGAAGATAAACTGCGCGCCGGACTCAGCGTCATTGAAGCCTGGTTCAGGGGCTACTGAGGGAGTCCTGGATAAGGGGTATCCGGATAGCCGGACTATATACTTTGGCCGGACTGTTGGACCATGAAGATACAAGACTCAAGACTTCATCCCGTGTCCGGATGGGACTCTCCTTTGCGTGGAAAACAAGCTTGGCGATTCGGATGTTAGATCTCCTTCTTTGTAACCGACTCTGTGTAACCCTAGCCTCCTCGAGTGTCTATATAAACAGGAGGATTTAGTCCGTAGGACAACAATCAGAATCATAGGCTAGCTTCTAGTGTTTAGCCTCTACGATCTCGTGGTAGATCAACTCTTGTAATACTCATATCATCAAGATCAATCAAGCAGGAGGTAGGCTATTACGTCCATCGAGAGGGCCCGAACCTGGGTAAAACATCGTGTCCCCTGCCTCCTGTTACCATTAGCCTTAGACGCACAGTTCGGGACCCCCTACCCGAGATCCGCCGGTTTTGACACTGACAGCGTCCATGAGGCAGGGGGGCGTGCCCATGGGGGTAGGGCGCACCCTCCACCCTCGTGGACGCCTCGTGTCCTTCTCGGACTACTTCTTATTTTCCTATTTTCTTAAATATTCCAAAACGGATGAAAATTGCTATTAGAACTGTTTTGGAGTCGGTTTACTTATTGTACCACATGCCTATTCTTTTTTGGAGTCTGAAACGTTCTGGAAAGTGTCCCTTATGTATTCCTCCGGGATTACGGTTTCAATAACATTAGTTTCAACATTTATTGGGTTACCTGAGATATAATGTTTGATTCTTTGATCGTTCACCACCTTCGAATTTGTGCCTTCGAAGTTGTTGATTTTTATGGCACCGGAACGGTAGACCTCCTCGATAGTGTAAGGACCTTCCCATTTAGAGAGAAGCTCTCCTGCAAAAAATCTTAAACGGGAGTTGTATAACAAAACATAATCACCTACATTAAACTCACGCTTTTGTATCCTTTTGTCATGCCATCTTTTAACTTTTTCTTTAAATAGTTTGGCATTCTCATAGGCCTGGGTTCTCCATTCATCAAGTGAGCTAATGTCAAATAACCTCTTCTCACCGGCAAGTTTGAAATCATAATTGAGTTCTTTAATGGCCCAATATGCCTTATGTTCTAGTTCAAGAGGTAAGTGACATGCTTTTCCATAGACCATTTTATACGGAGACATACCCATTGGATTCTTATATGCAGTTCTATAAGCCCATAATGCATCATCAAGTTTCTTGGACCAATTCTTTCTAGATCTATTAACAGTCTTTTGCAAAATTAATTTGAGTTCTCTATTACTCAATTCTACTTGACCACTAGACTGTGGGTGATAAGGAGACGTAATTCTATGATTAACATCATACTTAGCAAGCATTTTCCGAAAAGCACCATGAATAAAATGTGAACCACCATCAGTCATTAAGTATCTAGGGACTCCAAACCTCGGAAAAATAACTTCTCTAAACATCTTAATAGAGGTGTTATGATCAGCACTACTAGTTGGAATAGCTTCTACCCACTTAGTAACGTAATCAACAACAACTAAAATATGTGTATACCCATTCGAGGCAGGAAACGGTCTCATATAATCAAAGCCCCAAACATCAAATGGTTCAATAACAAGAGAATAATTCATAGGCATTTCTTGACGTCTACTAATATTACCAATTCTTTGACATTGATCACAAGACAAGACAAACTTACGGGCATCATTGAAGAGAGTAGGCCAATAAAAACCGGATTGCAACACCTTATGTGCAGTTCTATCTCCAGCGTGGTGTCCTCCATATGCCTTGGAGTGACACTTGCGTATGATCTGTTCCTGTTCATGCTCAGGTACACAACGTCTAATAACACCATCTACTCCTTCTTTATAATGGTGTGGGTCATCCCAGAAGTAATGTCTTAAATCATAGAAGAACTTTTTCTTTTGCTGGTATGTGAAACTAGGTGGTATAAATTTAGCAACAATGTAATTAGCATAATCAACATACCATGGATCAGTACGAGAAGCATTTATGGCAGCTAATTGTTCATCAGGAAAGCTATCATTAATAGGTAGTGGGTTATCAAGAACATTCTCTAACCTAGACAGGTTATCTGCAACGGGGTTCTCAGCTCCCTTTCTATCAATAATATGAAAATCAAACTCTTCTAGTAGGAGAACCCATCTAATAAGTCTAGGTTTAGCATCTTTCTTTTCCATAAGATATTTAATAGCAGCATGATCAGTGTGAACAGTTACTTTAGAATCAACTATATAAGGTCTGAACTTATCACAAGCAAAAACAACTGCTAAAAATTCTTTTTCAGTAGTAGCATAATTTCTCTGAGCACTGTCTAGAGTTTTACTAGAATAACATTTAGTTTCTTATCAACTCCTTGTCCTAGAACAACACCTACAACATAATCGCTAGCATCACACATAATTTCAAAGGGTAAATTCCAATCAGGTGGCTAAACAATAGGTGCAGAAATCAAAGCTTTCTTAAGTATTTCAAATGCTTCTACACAATCATCATCGAAAACGAAAGGAATATGTTTTTGCAATAAATTAGTCAGAGGCCTATAAATTTTAGAGAAGTCCTTAATGAACCTCCTATAAAAACCGGCATGACCAAGGAAACTTCTTATACCTTTGATGTCCTTGGGACATGGCATCTTCTCAATAGCATCAACCTTAGCTTTATCAACTTCAATACCTCTTTCAGAAATTTTATGCCCCAAGACAATGCCTTCATTAACCATAAAGTGGCACTTCTCCCAATTCAAGACAAGACTATTATCTTCACATGTCTGCAAAACTCGTTCAAGGTTGCTCAAGTAGTCATCAAAAGAAGATCCATAAACAGAGAAATCATGCATGAAAACCTGACAAATCTTTTCACAAAAGTTAGAGAATATAGCCATCATGCATCTTTGAAAGGTAGCAGGTGCATTACATAAACCAAAAGGCATACGTCTATAAGCAAAAGTACCGAAAGGGCAAGTAAAAGTGTTCTTTTCTTGATCGTCTGCTAACACAGGTATTTGAGAGAAACCAGAGTAACCATCTAGAAAGCAAAAATGTGTATGTTTTGATAGTCTTTCTAGCATTTGATCAATAAAAGGTAAGGGGTAATGATATTTTTAGTAGCTTTATTTAATTTGCGGAAATCAATTACCATCATATAACCTGTAATAATTCTTTGCGGGATCAATTCATCTTTATCATTAGGAACAACAGTAATACCTCCCTTCTTAGGGACACAATGGACAGGACTTACCCACTGAGTATCGGCAACAGGATAAATTATACCTGCTTCAAGGAGATTTAGTATTTCCGTTCTTACCACTTCTTTCATCTTAGGATTTCACCGTCGTTGGTGATCAATAACTGGTTTGGCGTCTTCTTCCAATTTTTTTTTGTGTTGGCATAGAGTGGGACTAATGCCCTTAAGATCATCAAGAGTATATCCAATAGCAGCACGGTGCTTCTTCAGAGTTTTCAATAATCTTTCCTCTTCCTGCTCTATAAGGTTAGCACTAATAATAACACGATATATCTTCTTTGCATCAAGATAAGCGTATTTATGAGTATCAGGTAATGGTTTAAGCTCAAACACGGGATCACCCTTGGGTGGTGGAGGATCCCCTAGAATTTCAACAGGCAAATTGTGTTTCAAAATAGGTTCCTGTTTAAAGAATACTTCATCTATTTCCCTTCTTTCATTCATAAACATATCATTTTCATGGTCTAGCAAATATTGTTCTAAAGGATCATTAGGAGGCACAACAATAGAATCAAGACCAATAATTTCATCCTTACTAGGCAATTGTTTATCATGGGGTTGTCTACGAAATTTAGCAAAGTTAAACTCATGAGACATATCTCCCAACCCAATAGTAACAACATCCTTTTCACAATCTATCTTAGCATTAACAGTATTCAAGAAGGGTCTACCAAATATAATGGGACAAAAGTCATCTTGTGGGGAACCAAGAACAAGAAAATCAACAGGATATTTAACTTTCCCACACAAGACTTCAACATCTCTCACAATCCCAATTGGTGAAATAGTATCTCTATTGGCAAGCTTAATTGTAACATCTATTTCTTCTATCTTAGCAGGTGTAATATCTTGCATAATTTCTGTGTATAAGGAATGAGGTATTGCACTAGCACTAGCACCCATATCACATAAGCCATGATAACAATGATCTCCTATTTTAACAGAAATAACAGGCATGCCTACAACAGGTCTATGTTTCTTAGCATCGGGTCTCGCAATTCTAGCAGCTGCATCACAGAAATAAATAACATGCCCATCAATATTATCAGCCATAGCAATACTAGGTTAGACTTTAATTTGCTCAGGAGTTGTATATGTTCTAGTATTACTCTTACGAACCACAGTTGAAGCTTTAGCATGATCCTTTATCCTAACAGGGAAAGGTGGTTTCTCAATATAAGTAGTAGGAACAATAGGATCATCATAAGTGATAGTCTTTTCTTCAACTGTAATCGGTGCAACTACTTTTACTTCAGTGGGAGGATTATATTTGAACTACTTCTCCATAGGGAGGTCAACATGAGTAGCAAATGATTCACGGAAAGAAGCTACTATCTCAGAGTCAAGTCCATATTTAGTGCTAAATCCATGAAAAGCATTGGTATCCATAAAAGATTTAACACAATCAAACTTAGGTGTTCTACCTGACTCCTTACCTTCTTCGGAATCCCAATCTTTAGAGTTGCGTTTAATTCTTTTCAATAAATCCCATTTGAATTCAATAGTCTTCATCATAAAAGACCTAGCACAAGAAGTATCGAGCATGGAGCAATTGTTGAGAGAAAGTCGAGCATAAAATTTTTGAATAATCATTTCTCTTGAGAGCTCATGATTGGGGCATGAATATAACATTGACTTAAGCCTCCCTCAAGCTTGAGCGATGCTTTCTCCTTCGCGAGGCCAAAAATTATATATATAATTACGATCACGATGAACAAGATGCATAGGATAAAACTTCTGGTGAAATTACAATTTCAGTCATTTGTAGTCCCATGATCTCATATCATCACATAGCCTATACCATGTCAATGCATCTCCCTTCAAAGATAAAGGGAATACTTTTTTCTTGATAACATCATCGGGCATACCTGCAAGCTTAAATAATCCACAAACTTCATCCACATAGATTAGGTGTAAATCAGGATGCAATGTTCCTTCTCCTGCAAAGGGATTAGCTAGCAGTTTCTCTACCATACCCGAAGGATTTTCAAAGTAAACATTTTCAATAGGTTCAGTAGGTTGAGGAGAAATTATTTGCTCTGCTGGTCGGGGTGAAGATACCCCGAACAAGCCCCTCAAAGGACTATATAAATGTTTCCTTACTAAGTTCCACTTACCAAAGGCGCTTCACTCCCTGACAACGGTGCCAGAAAAGAGTCTTGATGACCCACAAGTGTAGAGGATCTATCGTAGTCCTTTCTATAAGTAAGAGTGTCGAACCCAACAAGGAGCAGAAGGAAATGACAAGCAGTTTTCAGTAAGGTATTCTCTGCAAGCACTGAAATTGTAGGTAACATATAGTTTTGTGATAAGAACGGGTAACAAGCAATGAAAGTAAATAAGGTGCAGCAAGGTGGCCCAATCCTTTTTGTAGCAAAGGACAAGCCTGGATAATTTCTTATATAGAGAAAAGTGCTCCCGAGGACACATGGGAATTATCGTCAAGCTAGTTTTCATCACATTCATATGATTCACGTTCGTTACTTTGATAATTTGATATGTGGGTGGACCGGTGCTTGGGAACTGTCCTTTCTTGGACAAGCATCCCACTTATGATTAACCCCTATTGCAAGCATCCACAACTACAAAAGAAGTATTAAGGTAAACCTAACCATAGCATGAAACATATGGATCCAAATCAGCCCCTTACGAAGCAACTCATAAACTAGGGTTTAAGCTTCTGTCACTCTAGGAACCCATCATCTACTTATTACTTCCCAATGCCTTCCTCTAGGCCCAAACAATGGTGAAGTGTCATGTAGTCGACGTTCACATAACACCACTAGAGGAGAGACGACATATATCTCATCAAAATATCGAACGAATACCAAATTCACATTACTAAAAATAGCAAGACTTCTCCCATGTCCTCAGGAACAAACGTAACTACTCACAAAGCATATTCATGTTCATAATCAGAGGGGTAATAATATGCATTAAGGATCTGAACATATGATCTTCCACAAAATAAACCAACTAGCGTCAACTACAAGGAGTAATCAACACTACTAGCAACCCACAGGTACCAATCTGAGGTTTTGGTACAAAGATTGGATACAAGAGATGAACTAGGGTTTGAAAGGAGATGGTGCTGGTGAAGATGTTGATGGAGATTGACCCCCTCCCGATGAGAGGATCGTTGGTCATGATGATGGTGATGATTTCCCCCTCCCGGAGGGAAGTTTCCCAGGCAGAACAGCTCCGCCGGAGCCCTAGATTGGTTCCACCAAGGTTCCGCCTCATGGCGGCGGAGTTTCGTCCTGAAAGCTTGCTTATGATTTTTTCCAGGGTAGAAGACTTCATATAGCAGAAGATGAGCATTGGAGGGCTTCCAGGTGGCCCACGAGGCAGGGGTGCGCCCAGGGGGTAGGGCGCGCCCCCACCCTCGTGGCCAGGGTGTGGGCCCCCTCTGGTACTTCTTTCGCTCAATATTTATT
Organism: Triticum dicoccoides; assembly: GCF_002162155.2. Taxonomy (NCBI): domain Eukaryota; kingdom Viridiplantae; phylum Streptophyta; class Magnoliopsida; order Poales; family Poaceae; genus Triticum; species Triticum dicoccoides. Next base: position 225,083,409 of record NC_041389.1, on the reverse strand, counting down.
ATTAATTACCAAAATGACTTTTGTGGAGTTTCAGGACTTTTGGAGCTGTGCAGAATAGGTCTCTAATATTTGCTCCTTTTCCAGCCCAGAATCCCAGCTGTCGGCATTCTCCCTCTTCATGTAAACCTTGTAAAATAAGATAGAATAGCCATAAGTATTGTGACATAACATGTAAAAACAGCCCATAATGCAATAAATATCGATATAAAAGCATGGTGCAAAACGGACGTATCAACCCACAACCCCGCCGCCCCGCGCCGCCCACGCCATTGGACACCGACGCCACCGCCGCCGCCGTTGTTGACCCCGCGTTGACCGTTCGGTTTTTCCACTGTTTTTTTAGTTTCACGGTTTATTTCTTATATCGGTTTTTCGTCGGTTTAGTTTATTTAGCGGACGTTTATCCATTCGTTCATTTTAACGAACGATAATCGCCGGTTAGGTCAGACAGCGAGCGTTCGTTCGTTAGTCTTTTCTTTTTATTTTATTTTCGGCCAGGGACTTAACCACGATTATTTTTTTCACGATTCAGCCCCTGATCTTTTAACTAGTATAACTTTTTACTCGTTTATCCAAATTAGATGAAACCAGCGCCAAAATCTTCATCTCGAACCCCTCTTTTCAGTTGACCAACTTGAACAAGATTTTGGTACTGTAAAATTTGACTTTAGTCCAGATTAGTAAATGATCTTGTTTCGTTCGTATTTTGAGTTTCGTTGCTCCGTTTGAGTTGAATCTTTTTGCAAATCGTAGCTAATCACATATACCTACTGTTAAGATCTAATTCACACGTTAATATTTCTATTAGGTTTTGACTCTTGCTAGTTTAAGCCGTTTGCTTGTTTCGTGTTCGATTTGGATCTTTTCTCGGTTTTTCTCGTGTTTCGATTGAGTGGTTTCTTATGTATGCTATTGTTTGTCTATGCTAGATTACTCGGAGTGCGAAGCTTGTTACTATGAATCTCTAGAGTTTGCAGATCATCAGCAAGGCAAGTTACACTTTGATCATACTCTTTATACCCAGTTTTTACTATGCATTAGTTCTGCCCCACAAATATTTGCATTGGTAGGATTGGGAACATGTGGTTTTGGTTGTAGTACTTGAGGTAGGAACCTAATACCTTTTGATCACCCCGGGAATATACGTTATGCTTATTATTGCTTAGCCATGCTCATAGACGGGGATTGGATCGTGATTCACACATGGAAGTTGAGAGTTGTTTTAGATCATGGATAACATTAAGGTGGCAACTTAAATACACATCTGGGTGGATTGGTTGAGGCACCTGGGGAACCTAATGTTGCCTGTTTTTTTGGAAATCCCGGGGTTACCGTGTGATTATCCTATGGAATGCCACCCAGGCCTAAAGGGATCATAAGATTATTCATGCTAGAAACTTTCGTGTGCAGCCACAAGCCATTATGGGCTCTGGCATAATTGAGTAAGTTGTGTGAGCTCTTGAAGAGGTAGTCTAGCAGATTTAGAGGGTTGTAGGTGGTACTGTCTACCCGGAGTAGAGAGTTAATATTTCAGAAACGCTATGTCTCGGTCATCCGTTTCTCAAACATCATGTAGTGCGAGAAATTCAACGGAGCAGATCGAGTCTTGTGGGGAAAAGTGCGCAAACCTCTGCAAAGTGTACAAACTAATCATGGTTAGCCGTGTCCCCGGTCATGGACTTCTTGAGTATCTAGTACTTGAATCTATTGATGTGATCTCATCACATAACTTTAATTAATTATGATGTTGGGTTAATGATGATACTTTTAATTGGGATTTGAGTTGGGGTTACCTTCTCAAATAATGGGCAACATGGGAGTAGTTAAATAAACTTATTCCTTTGTTGTAGGGAAAAACTAGCTTTATGCAAAATCATGAAACTTATAGCCTCCACCAGCCAAATATTGCATGTAGATATAGTTCTTGCATTATCATTGCTTTACAGTGTAACTATGCCAGCATATTCCATGTGCTGACCCATTTCGGGCTGCAACGTCTTATGTTGCAGACTACTCAAACCACGAATAATGTGCGATAGGTCGTTGTTTTGCACTCAGCTATGCCGTTGGAGTTGATGGACTCATTTACCTTCGAAGCTTCCGCAGTTATCACTACAAAAAAAATACACTTCCGTGATGATACGTGTTTGTCATAGTAGGTCGCGTTTTTTGTCATGCATGTACATCCATGACGATTTTATGACAGAATCAAGATAGTCATACCTGTGCTGTCGTAGAAGTGTTCCATGACATTACCAAAATTATCATCATGGAAGTGTCCACTTCCATGACGATAAATCGCGCGTCACAGAAGTGCTTTCATCAAGGGTGACCGACACGTGGCATCCACCATAACAGAACACCGTTAAGCTATCGGGTCGGGTGTTGGATCCGATAACCCGTTAACAGCCCCGACCGATGGGAAATTTCCACGTGTAAAATTCTTATTGGCCGGACGAAACACGTGTCAGCTCGTCAGTGGGTCAGATAGGCGCCTATGATATGTCGACACATGCCACGGCCCACCACTGGCCCATTTAGCTTACAAAGCCGGCCCGTTTGACTTGGTCAAAAGTTAACGGGCTGGCCCATGAAAAGCATGTTAACGGTCTCTTCGCAAATAGCCCATTTTACGGCCCGTTAATTCACGACCCGTTAGGCCCTAAAGGAAATCGGCCCAACAACGTCTTGTGGGCCATCGAATATAACACCAACCCATTTCACTTTCGGCCCATGTATGGCCCACGATGTCTTTCAGCCCATATGAGGCCTTCGTATCTTTCGGCCCTTTACAGGCCCACAGTAATTTTCTTTGTACCCGTTAACGGCCCGTGATTTACAGGGGCCGTTTCCAGCCCGTGTTATCTTTCGGCCTATTGACGGCCCATACGTTCTTGGGCTCCTTTTCGGCCCTCGATTACTTCCGGCCCGTTACTGGCCTATTCCCCTAGTGGGCCAAATTCGGCCCATGGCAAGAGTCGGCCCTTACTGGCATGTTCCCCAAATGGGCCAAATTCGTCCCATGGCAAGAGTCGGCCCGTTACTGGCCTATTACCCTAATGGGCCAAATTCGGCCCATGGCAAGAGTCGGCCCGTTTCTGGCCTGTTAACCCGTTGCGCCATTTACATCCCGTCCTATATTCTGGCCCATTAATGACCCGTTATGCATGTGATAGAATTAAGCCTTTGCAGTCCTACGGCCTATTAACGGCCCGTTACCGTGCTGGGCCGATACCAATTACGCCCGATTATGGCCCATGTAGACCCATTTATCCGACGACCCGAGGCCCACCGATTGCTGGTCCATTTATCAATGGCCCGAGGCCCACCGATTAAAGGGCCATTTATCGACGGCCCGTAGGAGATGATGGATCCTACGGCCCGTATATGGCCCATGGTAGTTGCGGTCACTAGCAAACCAGGGAAAAAAGAAGACTAGGAAATAAATAAGGCCGAAACTAATGCTAGGCTATTAAGGCGATTGCACAGATTACATCCACTCGGCATCAAAGATCGCCACCAGTGCAAATATAGGGAACACCCTACACTATACAAAAATGGCTTGCTGTTTTCTTCAGCCGGTGGCTGCACGTTAAGAATAAATTTTGTATCACACCAAAACAAATTACAACTATATAACAAAAGGAAGGTTGGCATAAAACTTAACAGTCTAGCAGATAAATGCACCACCAGAAGTTCAGAAGCTCGGTTCATTTGACCTCACTGTTACGTTTTCATGTTGTATTGTCCGATGGAGCACCATAACCCACACCTTCATTTCCCCTAGGCTCCTGAACAACATAGCAAATGTCTAATAGTCTGGTTTCAAAACCATGCATATCTTGACGACATTGAGCAATGTTTCTCCTTGTTTCACAAAGGGCCTCTGTTAGGGAATGGACTTATGTCTGGAGCGCAGATACAACATTGCTTTGAGCTTGCATATCTTGATCATGAGGCAGTTTGGACGATATTGCCTTAACAACCAACCCAGTATTACGCAGGAACGTGCTTTTGGCACTATTAGTGGACAGGTACTGACCCACTGCAGCAAGAGTTGACATTGCGGTTATAGTTGCCTTGCCACCTTAAGAAGGTGGCGGTTCTACCATTTTTTCCATAGCTCGCTGAAAAGTTGAGGTTTTACATTAGTAGTACCAGAACAGAAGATATAAAGGAGGCAGCAAAACCAAACAAAATAGCTTTGATCTATATACAGAACTTATTCTGGTGAACCCAGGTAAAATATTAGTTGTATTTTATTGCAACGTACATAATAAAACTAGGTTCCAAACATATGACCATGTACCATCGCTAATGTATTGTCTATTTCTTCACTTTGTATTGAGGGCTAAGGATAAAGAGATGAAGCTTATAATACAGTAAGCATAGGATGACATCATTCATATCACAAAACAACTGAGAACAGACAAACAGGCAATTTTAACATTGTGTGGGCAAGTCCAGCACGAAACTAGATTACGGGTCAAGATCAAAGGAACATTGTAACATCCCAAATTTTCAATTTGGAATGTTATACATAGATCATCATTGCATATCACATTTTGTTGCATTGTTGGCTCGATCCTAGAAATTCTACGCAACTCAAGGATCCACGGAAAGAGTTGGGGATTTCATTATTTTCTTATTTGAGTTTTTCTCAAATTTTCAAAATAGGATCAATGATTTTATTTATTTTATCTTCAGTTATTTCTACTACCAAAAATTCAGAGAGGGAATAAAATGACTTTCCCAAAATAAAGAAATAATGAAGATTTAATAAAAAAAATCAAATAAGATTTATTTTGGAGTTTTTCGCATTTTTATTTGAATTTAGGAAAAATGCGCGTTTTTCAAAATTGCATTTAAGCCACAAATAAATGTTCATCTTGTCCGGCTTGATTTTAGAAGCCGGGGAAATTTTAATTTGGGATTTTTGGAGTCCGTTTAGTATGTCTTTTTAATTTTCTTCTGCGTGAAATTATTTAAAAAAAACGCGCACCGACCTACGGGCCGTGCCCGAGCGGAACTCCGCTCGGGGGGGCACTATAAATAACGCTGCCCCGGTGCCCCGGCCCAGCGCCCGACCCCGCCAGCCCGCGCCGCCACCAGCCTACGCCGCCGCCACCGGCCCACCCCGAAACCCTAACCCTAGCCAGCGCCGCCGCCCGC